>NW_008825494.1:2543410-2560077 GCF_000699105.1 Pygoscelis adeliae | reverse complement strand
AGGTACTTCACTGGAAACCAGAACTTCTGACTAATACGTTGTCTTAAGAAGGTCCAACTTGGACACGCCAAATGCGAGCACCTTCTCTCTTGTTTTCCTCCCACTCAGTTGCCTTGAAGAAAAGGGTTAAGATGAAGGTCCTTAATAGTTGAGACTGTTGAAATTATTCTATTTTGTAGTTCCAATATTGCAATTTCATATTTTTCTAATACGTCTTCCTGTACTTCCTCTTTCAGGAACTTCGTACTTAACAGATATAGTATGGTGGTCTGGCACGATTGCGAGTAAGTATCTTAAAAGGTTTGGTTTTATTTGAAGGGAGAAGTTGCGGTTAGACGGTGCAATGAGACATCAGGAAATCTGGGTTCTCATCTTGAATCTCGCGCTTGCTTGTCACGAAATTCCCATCCCTCAGAAATATCCCACCTTCAGTAAACTCTCACTCTGGCTACTGTATCTGATGGTATTTGAGAAGGCAAAGAGATGGGACGATCCCAAGTCAGACATCTGTCCAGATTTCTGAACCGTTTGGTACTTGCAGCCCTTGGCAGCCACGCGCTGCTCTGATTCTGGGTTCCTGCACGGTTTGTGTCTCTGGATTGCGCTGGTCTGCTCAGTTTTGAATAAAAGTCGAAGCTGAATAAGAAATTGTTGGTCTGCACAAAAGGGCTCATTGAGCACGTTATTTTTTTTAGATCAGAAAGCACTTAGCCAGCCTGAACTGAAAAAAAAACCCAACCTTTTTGATTTCTAGTTTGACAGATACAGTTTCAGTTTTTAATCTACAGGATTAACCTTGTGTGGTGCTGATATCTGATTAACTTTGTAAACTCTGCTCACGCTAAGTTCATTCTCTGATGTGAATCCAGAGCATGGGGAGCAGCTAGCTTTTTCCTCTTGCAGTTCAGCCGTAGTTCTACCCACGAGCTTAAAATCATACCCCACTTTTAGACTGTACCCCAGCCTTTTGCGAATTATTTGGAAATGTTCTAATGATGTTTCTGGGAAGTATATGTATCCAGTTGTGTCCCTTGTTTTGTGGCAACAAGGTAGGTCTCTGTTTTTGTTGTCTTCAAGCTATGCAAAAGGAATGGAAACTGATAGATCCCTTGAAGGACAAAGTTGACAGCAAGTGTAGAAGCCAACAGAGCTTCAGAGGAAAGTCCTCGGCTAATTTAACCGGAGTTTAAGTAGTACTTTGTCAGCTTTCTCCTCTGCCAGGATCACTGCTGCCTAAGTAGCAATAAATCCGTGCATTAATCACTGTTGTTTATTGCTCGTGAGGCTCCTGTCTTGAATCTCTGAGCAGAAGCAGTTAAAATAAGAGAGGCTTTATTACAGGAGTTTATCTTAGTGAATCAGAGAAAATGATTTCATGCTTAAAAGAGCTGATAAAATTGAAAGAAGGCAAAATAGCTGAAGGGAATGGTATCAGTTGGCTTTTGTCCAGTAGCTAGGTGCAGGTATTTCAAAACAAAGCCTCAGTAAGTTTACAAAGGAACCAAGGGAAGAATTGCTTAAGGATATTATAGACTCAGAATTGCAACAGAGTCACAAACAGGCCAGGTAGGTGGGCACCTATGGGATGCAGAGAGAGGCGATGTTTGGGGAATTAGCAATATCCCCAGTTATCTGGTCGAAATTACAAGAGCTGACATCATTTTCTCAAGCAGGGAATTTGGAGTTTGCATGACTAACAAAACCCACGTAAACTTTATCAACTTTTTCTCACAATACTTGTTCAGGTGGTGAACAAGCATTTCTGTGCTGGCATGCTGACTCAGCATAACACTGCCTAACCATTTTGGGGCCTTGGGATCCACTGGATTACTGAAGACTTCAAAGGAAGGGCTGCAGATTCTGCTAAGGGATTTTTTTTAAAGTCAAAAGAGCAATTGCAGCATGTGTACAGGTATTTCAATGAGCATTAAACTAGTTAATTGGCTAATTAATTAGTTTCAGTGCAGGTTTTGATAGCAGCATAGATGTGGCTGGTTTTTATAGTGGATACATCTATGTTAGTGTTTTATTGCAGATGGGAAGTGCACTTGTGAAGTGAATCTCCTGTTGGTCTCCACGGATTGGGCTTTTTTTTCATGTTGTGGAGCAGCGTTGGAGCTCCTGAACCGGACTTTAAGATGAAACTAGGCTGGAAGATGCATTGTAGGAACGTGCCTAATGCACACCAGCTGCAAAGAGACTTTCAGTCCATGGGAGCAGGCTGAAGTTAGTCTGAAATAAAACCCCTGACATGCGTAGAGCAGACATCTTTTGCTGTACGGATCTACTCCTGGTCTCCTTGCTAATGTGGATATGTCAGTGTGCATCAAGTTTTGTGTTGCAATAACTTCAGGGATATTGGTACTCCTTTAGCAAGCTTAAAGCTTGGTGTGCCTTCAAGAACTGAAGCCATGAGTTGACTTACAGCACTGATGTATCTGGAGAGGAATTTCTATCCAGAGCAGACTGGATAGGTTGGCAGCAAAGGTCCTTGACATCAGGTAGACAGTCACAATTACTGAGATTCTTTTTTTAATTGGTCTTAATTAGTCCTGGTCTGTTGTTCGTGGTGGTAAGAGACTGTTACTATTATTCTGTGGAGATACTGAAAACTTCTGGTAAGTTCAGTTGCCTTATGATAGGTGCGGTTTGACTGAAGCTTTAGAGACCTAATTTATGGATCGGTGTTGGTTCTTCCAACAGAAAGTTAAGGCAGCTGACCTCCAAAAAAAGCAACCTTTTGTCAGAGTCACTTGGAAATGTGACTTTATGGAAATTTAATCTGCAGAAACACCATGTGCTAGCTGTGTCCCATCCTCCATGCAAGATCTGCCCCAGTGCCTTCAGATGCCTTGAAGATAATGCCAAAGTTGCCACGTACATCTGCTGAAAAACAAGCCCGAGGCTGATAGCTGAGTTACTCTGTTCCCAGGGGCAGGGAGAATTTAGGAGACCATCACTGACTCTTGTGCTCTAGAAATGCTTCTCGTTAACTTCTCTGGCTCACTCCTGCATGTAGAAAAAGCCTCAGGGAATTGAACTAGTATAATTTTGCCACAATCTGCCGTTTTGTAAGTTTGTTTGTCTCCTTTGTGTTTCCTGTAGGTTACACAGGTCTTCAGCTCTACTGATAATGTGAGCTAATTTGGTAAATTAATTAATGTTTGCACAGTGCTTTGCAGGTGTAAAGAACAGGATGATGGTAACGATATTTGATAGTTGAGGGCAATGCCAACCTGAGCATAAAGACAGCCTGGATTCTTGAAATGGTTTTAAATGCTGGTAATGGCTCTTAACATCAACTGGAAATTTGAGCTGTATGTAATTTGCGTTCAATCTCAAGGTTCTTGCCAGATACCACAGACCCTGTAACTATGCAAGTGTCATGTTGACTTATTACAAACTTGCCAGCACTTGCAAAACCATCCAGCTTTTCTCTTTTAACTGAAAACTTGAACGCATGGACTGTTTATCACAGCTGTGATGTGCAATAGTGTGGTACGTCTTGGAATTTGCTTTTATTGGGGGAAAGGAAAAAAATAAGACTGCGAGGCTTTTATTGTGACTTGTCAGGGATCTGTTCTTCTTACAGTGGTCAGGAATTACTGTTGGTGTTATATAGTGGTGTGAAAATTTGATGTGGTCTGCCGTATATTGAAGAGCCCTTATGCATGTGCTTAGTATTTCATTAGTAGATTCCTTTTCCTCAGTACTGTCCTCATTTTCCCCCCAAAAGGTAACACTGCTGTTAGCAACTATAATCAAGTGCATTCGTGTCACACATATGCACGTTCTAAAGCTGAAATCATGGGTTATATATACTTTTAACCCTCCTCGTATAAATATTTGAGTGTAATATTGAGATATTTGAGTGTAATCCATGTGTGTTTCTAATTCATAGTCTTATTTATATTCAACTAAGAGAAGTTGCAAATGAGATTATTTACTGTACCCTCTTGGATCTTCAAATATAAATAAAAATAAATATAAAGCAAATATAAATCCTATATTAAAAATAATTTTAAAATATAGAAAAATTCCAGCCATTTTGTTTAAGTGCAAAATTAACAGAGCTAAGCAAATTTGTAACATCTGTTTTCCAGTTAGGTCAGGCTTTCCCAAACAGTATTGGGTAAGTTTTCGTTACTTCTTCTTACAAAGAGATTTAAAGGCTTATTTCTGGTTCTTTTGACAGTGGCTCTGGGTCAAATAGGGAATTTCTTGGCCTACACTGCAGTCCCAACTGTGCTAGTGACGCCCTTGGGAGCTCTTGGCGTTCCATTTGGGTAAGAGTTTGCTTTTCTTGGTCTCATCTGAATGTTGTTACTACTTAATAAAATGTCAGATAGACTCAGCGATCACTGGAGGTCTGATGTGTGATCACACATCATCTGAGAAGATGTCAGGCTTATGAGTGTTAATGCTGTGTTATAATGTCACCTATTTGTGTTTTCCCCAGCAAAGTGGTGGCGGGGGGGAGGGCAATGGTGAAGAAAGGGTTCCTGAGTACCTTCTGCTTTAACTATCACTATGGTCTGGAACAGATAAACATTTCCCCTCCTCCTCCCCCCCTTTCATTGTGGTTGTTCTGGACTCTTCTACTTATTCTTTTATTCACAGTTCCCTTACTATGTAGATCTGTCCTTTTGTCTCACATGCTTTCTCTCCCCTGCTATCCACAACCCACATGTGTTTATTGATGCTGATTTTCATTTAATTGGATTTGACCCCATTTCCTGAAGCAGGGGTCCCTTGCATATGCATGCCCACAGCTTCTTGAATGTTATGTTCATGTGAAGGGAGGGAACAAAAAAGGCAGTGAGTGCTCCTAAAAGGAGCTTAATATGCAACTAAATGTTTTGTGACTAGCTAAACTACAGTTGTGAACCTACTGCAGTGAAAAAGTACGATTCTTTAAAAACGAAGCTGTGCGTTGCTTCAAGATTTTTCTGTTGGCTGCTGAATTGTGTATCTGGCTGCACTGGTCACCTACTTCAGAGTGCAGATTGCTTTGTATGGACTTCATGGCTGTCTTTAGTTTTATACACTATGAAGCACACTGATGGTGCTCTACTTACCACCTATTATTTTATCCTAGGCCATATAATTTTGTGTATTTCAGTCAGCTACGTGGCTGAGCTGAGCCCTGTGGTCTTTGTAACCAAAGGCTACTTTTATCTCAAGACTGCGTAGCACCTATAAAACAGGGCTTCGTGATAGCTCACCAAATCGTTAACGGGTAGATATCTGCCTCGGGTGCCAGATGCCTGGTTTGGGGGTTTGGGTTTCTTTGGAGGTGGTGATGTGGTAGTGTTTTTGGGGGTGTTGTAGTCGGGTTTTTTGTTAGTTTTTTGGTTGTGGTTTTTTTTTTTTCCCTGCAATGAAACATCAAGGATTGAGTAAGACTGAGACTGGATGAATCTTTCCTAAGACAAGTCAGAAATGCCATTTTGAGGATCCACCAACATTTGGTTGAAGATCCACCAACATTTGATACTATTCCTTTAAGAGGGAAATTCATGTGGGACATCACTGTTGGAGCATTATTAACAGGATGTAGGCGAACTTTTAATTTCTTTCCTCTTTGTGAAAGGTCCATTTTAGCTTCTTACTTACTGAAAGAAAAACTGAACATTCTTGGCAAGCTGGGATGTTTGCTGAGCTGCGCTGGGTCTGTTGTTCTCATCATCCATTCCCCAAAGTCCGAGAGTGTAACAACTCAGGCTGAGCTTGAAGAGAAGCTTACAAATCCAGGTACTTTGTTCTTTTATTAACTCATAATGATTTTGTGAAATTGATCAAGACCACGCAGGAGGAAGAGGCTTACCGCTTCCATCAGGTAGGAAAATTGACTTCTGAAGAAACCATGACGTGACAGAGGCAAACCAGTACAGCTTTTGTGTGGGAAAACTATGCCTTGCTGTACTTGGGACTTGTCAGATTGATGCCTGTGTGCAGAAAGGAAAATGTGGATACTTCTGAAAACCTTATCCTGCACAGCAAGCTCAGAACAATGGCCGTTTGAACTTGTAATTTTCTAAAACTATGAAAAAGTGTATCTGGCTACTTAAGAGATGAAAGGTATAATTCTAGGATCTCAATTTAAGTTGTTTTATACAAAACAAAAAATATTGATTGTCTTTTGTTCTTTAATTCAGCATTTGGTTTTTTTATTAAAAGTTTATAATAGATACCAGTTACGTTCCAAGCAGATTTCTTTGCACAATAAAGGTGTGTAGAAATATGCTGCTGAGACATACGCTGAAATGCCTGTTCTTTCTCACAGAGGATGTAAAGCCCCACTAGCTCCTGGAGGACACAGACTAGTGCTAATGCATACCAGACCCACTTTTATTTTTCTTGCATAAGAGCTAAACTGCCAACTATTGTTGTTTCCTTTAATTGCTATAGGTGAGAGAAACTTAAACCTAGTAACATCAGCCAGCCAAAAAATTTGCAAACACAGAAAAGAAAACAAATACTCTGGTCTAAATTTACCATTGCAATCTGACCAAAATAAATTGGAAATGTATTTCTTTAAAACTGTAAAGCATGAAATGTTTTTCACCAGTCTAATCTGTGTACTGTTGCTATAATGTAAATGGTATGGCCTCCCAGTTCTTCCAGCCCTCCCTACTCACCTTAATGGGATCTAACTTTATGTTTAAGCTCTTTGCTAGATCCACGCACCGTGCTTTATTGAACTGGTTATTAATGAGGTGTTATTACTGCTGTCTGTCATGGGGGCTTTAAGGAATGTAATCCTGATGGAAGAGAGAATGAAAAGAAAGCAAGCCATCTTAAATCCAGTTCAAATGTGCAACAGTGTGTATTTTACTACATGATGGTTTGTTTTACCCAAAGAACATGACAACATCATCAGTTGCAGATGCCCACATCTCTAAAAGCTCAGCGATTTGGATCTATATTCAATAGCAAATCTTAATCCTGGTGTATACCTGAAGTTCACTGGTATGACATGATTTGCCTACTAAAATCTTTAGAAGACCAAGAGTTCTCACCTGGCTATTATCTTGTTTTCTTTTTGTTTTCCAGTTTTCGTGGGTTATCTCTGCATAGTGCTGCTAATGCTTCTCCTGCTTATCTTCTGGATAGCTCCAGCTCATGGACCTACTAATATCATGGTTTACATCAGTATTTGCTCTCTGTTGGGCAGTTTCACTGTTCCCAGCACAAAAGGCATTGGGCTGGCTGCTCAAGATATCTTTCACAATAACCCCTCGAGTCAAAGGGCTCTGTACCTCTGTCTGGTACTTCTGGCAGTATTAGGATGTAGCATTATCATTCAGTTCAGATACATCAATAAGGCACTGGAATGTTTCGACTCCTCTGTGTTTGGTGCCATCTACTATGTTGTGTTTACCACCCTAGTCCTGCTGGCTTCAGCCATCCTTTTCAGGGAATGGAGTAATGTAGGAGTGGTAGATTTCTTGGGAATGGCTTGTGGATTCACCACAGTATCTATTGGAATTGTTCTTATACAAGTCTTCAAGGAATTTAACTTCAATATCGGGGATTTAAATAAACCTAACATGAAGACAGATTAAAATATTTTTTGAGGGGAAACTGGATGGCTCAGGGAAGGATGCAGAGCCTTTCATTTCTAGGTCACTGATTCAAATGTGATTCAGGTTGGTAGCTACCCTCTGACAATTTGGTGGCCTACGTGAAATGAATCGGAGGCCTCCATCCAGTTTCAAAGGAACAAGTTGTCCATGTACCCCAGTCAACACAATAAATGACCTTAATTGGAACCACTGATTGAGTCAGCATAGAGACCGATGTATTTCCTTACTGTAAAAGTTAATCCATCAGGAAAGATCTGGGGATATTCTGACAGACCGGTGTGTGAAAGCTTGTATTGTGGCTTCTGAGGTACCATTTCTGTGGGCAGAGAACATCAGTTTCTAATGCACTCAATCTGACACCTTTCATGAGTGAGGTATACCTTAAAATACGGGGTGGGGGGAAAGGAGTGGAACAATTTGTTAATCTTGATATAGCAATGTGTCCACCGTCAAGGCTGTGAATTCTGAGACAAATGTTGGTTGAACCGTGGACTGCAGATTTGTCCTTTTTAGTGACTGTCTCGGCAACTTGGTCTGCCATGCAGTGAAGACACTGGGGAGTTTTAAATTGAATGCTATATACAGAGCAGTGGACCCTTAAAAATCTTTCACTAATTACTTATCAGCTGATGGTAGTGTCCAGGTACGCATTTTTCTTTGTAACTTATGTGCATTAAGACATGCCGCATTCATCTGAGAGTTTTTAATTGGGAGCAGACAGAAAGACTGTGAAGGATGTGGAAATGATGCAGAGACTCATTGCCTATATGGTGGCTTATATCTAAGCGGCTCAGAACTATTTCAGTGCCTTTGTAATCCAAAAATACTGCATAAATGTGAATGTGTTTGTTTCAGATGACCTATACCGGTTTAATAATTCAATTTCACTGTCTATAATATTGGACTGTATTCAAATTCTAAACACGTAAAGCATCCAGAAGGAGCCACGCATTTTTGGAAGAATTTACAAACCTGAACCGAAACCCTTAGATGCCTTGACAGCTTCTGAAAAACCCATAGTCCTAATGGGAAGGGGTAATCTACGGGAGGACTGTTTAAAGCAGTCCAGCATACCTTTATTTTAGTGAAGTGACTAAATACGGGAAACCATTTTGTGAAGTAGCTAGTAAGCAGGGACCACAAAAAAAGAAGATTGAGAGAGAAGAGCATGCGATTTCTCATAGCTCAAGAAAAGATGGTCTGATCCTCTTGTAACGTGGGAAAAGGAGGTTAAAGACTGAAAAAGCATAGGCATTCAGAGAGCTGAGTTTCAGATAACCAACAGGGATATACATCCAGATCCAGTAATTTACAGACTTGTGTGAACAGTCCAGCCATAATATTTTGACAATGAATACAGATAGCTTAAGCTATGATTGGAATGATTCTGAACCGTTCAGTTTAAACCATTTAGAGAACATTGATATGTCAAAGAAAGAAATAGTTAATTTTCATGTTCTATTTATATTTGGTAGTTAAAACATCACGAGTCAAAAACGCGTAAGGAAAGCTTGAAAAGTAATGAATGTTGGTTTCCATTTAAGTACGCAAATGGAAGCATACAGTGGAACTCAACATCTCTAGTTCAGAACGTCTCTTGAAACAAACAAAAAACCCCAGCGTGATTACGAGACAGTATTTGAAAAAGTTCATGATGCTTTATCAAGAAATCATGAATGTAGCTTTGTGGCTGGCTGACAGGAATGTGGACCTTGATTAACGGGGAGTAATACTGTCCACTCTCGTGATGTTTTTGTTGACCTGAACTAATGTTACCTTAAAACTCAGCCTCCGTTTTCATTTAAAAGGAATGTTACAAGCCCTTTTGATGGCAGCAGTAATTGTGAACAGTGAATCCTAAAAACTTAGTATTCTGAAGGGACTGTTCTGAGGGAGTAAGGGCTCCACTCTGTTATTTGGAAGCTTGTTTTATAACTCCAAATTGGGGGGGAATGACTCTGAGTTGGCAGAAACGTACATTGTTATAGGCCAGCACAGAAACTGGGTATCTTGGTGAAATAAAATAGCGCTAGCAGAGAAAAGGCCATCTTCATGGATTTTCAAATACTGCATATGGTTTCTAGAAAGTTTGAGAATTGTAGATGAGGGGAATTGGACAATGAAAGCTGGTTAAAACTAACCTCTGTCCATTATTGAGTGGAAGATGGTATCTTGGTTCTCAGCAGACAGTTACGTTTTTTCGTATTAATCCCCTTTTTTCTGATTGAAACCGGAATTGTACATAGGTTATGAGACCTGTAGTGACCTACTTTTTAAAACAATATGTTAGCTGTTTTCTGAAGCAGTCAAACCTTCTTTTCAAAATTCAAATTCAGGGTTCATGAGTTGCATGTTGCACTAGCCTTTAATCTCTGAAGACTTCTGTGAAAATCTTTAGGTCAGAATGGAAATGATTGTGGTCTCATCTTAGTCGTCCTTTGGCCATATTCATTTTGTTTTAAAGTTCATTCCTATTTATTTAGAAAGTGCCTATCCTAGTATGTTAGGTGCATATACAAATTATTAGTAAATATTAGATCCAAAATAACTTGACTGCCCTGTCTAAACCTTGCCATTTTCTCCACCACACACACAAGTTTACTTGATAAGCACTCGCTATGCAGAGTAAGAAGAAAGTAGCAGCCATGCTCTGTGGTCCTCTGACCATCCTTACGGCTGATAAATGTCTGCATAGGTTTCTTCTCTTCTCCCCAGCTGCTCCTCATCTGTGATGAACTTTCTAGAAATGTCTAATTACCCTTGTTGCTTAAAACAGAGATGTCAAAAGCCAGCACGTGAGGTGAAAGAAATTCTCGTGGCCTTGCGCATCATTTATATCTGCAGCCTTTTACATCATGAATGCTAAATAATGGAAACCTTTATTTTTGCTGCTTTGTTCAGTATGCAGCAGTGTTCTTTTGAGTTCTGCTGTACCTGGATCTGGTTCAGTTCTAACTTTAGAAATGTATTAGCATTTTCTGTTGTCACTACTGGTATGATTCTTCTCCCCTCCATCCCACGCCCTCCTCGTTCTAGGTGGCCTACCTTTTTTTAGTCCCGTTGCTTTTCTGATTTAAAAGGAGGCACTGTTGCAGTTGAATTTTAGCTGTTCCCTCTTTTTTTTTTCACCCCTTTGACAAGTAAGCACTTTGACTAAGACAGATAACTGAGTTCCATCATCTCAGGGAGCGAGTGTGCATAGTTGTCTCCTGAGCTTTGGTGTCCCTCACGGGTCTGCCCTCTTCACGTTCTCTTTGCATTACATCTGTCGATAGCGACGAGCCAGATGACTTCAGTTCTGATTCCAAAGTAGAAGTGGGAGAGGCTACACATACAAAAAGTGGACTCATTACAGCGGTGGAATGCATTTGAATTAAATTCAAATCCATACGAAAGGCTTTTCACTCCGTATGTCTGGCTTCTATTATACTTGTCAAACATTACTTACTTGATACTCACTTGAAGATAGGTCTTTGATCATTATCCCTTCAGTGTATGGAGGATTTACATGTGTCAGTCACAATCTTTATTAGGTGTCAAACACAAAAATCCCTCAAATGTTCAGTAGGAGAGTAGAAACCTTTTTGATACAACCAAAAAAAAATTTGTTACACCTTAAATACTTATGTAAAAAAGAAAAGTATCTAAACAAGTTATCTGCTGTATTGACTTTCCAGGACTCCGTATGTGTAAATAGAGCCTATTTATTAGTGAGCTGTGGCTAACATTAATAAGAACCTGTCATATCACAGTTTGACAAGTGAGGCTTCCTATTAATAATCTCGGTTTATATTGAACATACGTATTTTTCTGAAGTAACTAGCACTGAAAAATGAAAACACTGGATTTTATTTGCTGAAATACTAGAATCTGAGGTTTAGCTTTCCTTTTTATTTAAAAAATAGGGGGGTTGTATTTTAAGAAAGATTTGGGGTTATTAAATATGGGGTGCTTAAAACAGGCCATTGTTTGCACGTTATACCCCTCTCACCTTCTTGTTTCATAGATATAAAGCATCAAGGATTCTACATATCTTCCTCGGTTGTCTTGAGATGGTGTAACTGCTGAAATTTTACTGTTAAATCAAATGTTATCAAATGTTTATCTATTACCTGTTGTCTTTACAGAGATTAGCCTTTGTAATAACTCTTTGGTGCTACTAAATATGGGCTTAAGTGATGCAGAAGTTTAGTGTGTACCATGTTAGGCACCAATGATGTCAGCAGTTATTATTACTAGCGCCCAAGTGTTTCAGACAGCAGTGTTGAAATGTTATGGATTAAGAAATCTTTTTTAAAAGCTGCAAATAAGTGGGGTTTTTTATTGTTTTTTGTTGTGGTGTGTCCCCCCCGCCCCCGACAGTTGCTCTACAGAGTGGAAAATATTACACAAAAGGGGTATTTTCAAGTTAAATCCTTTTTCAACTGTGGAACTTTCTCTTCTTTTTTTATTTTTTTTTATTTCCTGGAGTGTAAAAAATAGTTCTAATGGGATATGGGGAAAAGGTGGATGGCAACAAATACACAGCGTCAGGTTTGGTTGCTTCAATGCTATTGCAATATAGTTACTACAGATTACATAAAAATGGTTTATTTTATTAGCTTCCAAATAATGTATATATAGATTTGTTAATGGCTTATAAGTCAAGCTTACTCTTTGCTTTTTAAGAAATAGTTATAGGCATGTTGTATTTGCCTTGTGTAAATTATAAAAGGCTATTTATTAAGTTTTCTGATAACTAATCTATTTATTAACCTGTATTGTTTTAAAATAAATGATTTATTTCTAGCTCAATGCTTGTTTTGTGACTCCTCCTCTTTATCACACGGGGGGGGGATCAGTTTCCCACACATCTAGCTGCTGTACAGCCTAATCCCAGTTCATAAGCCCAAACTATTTCCATTACTCTTTAATAAAATAGCAGCCTTGCTTTTACTGAGAGTAACAGATTCTTTCATGTGCACAGATCAGTTGCCACACGAAGGGCTCAGTTGTTGTATAGTGGTGTCTACCAACAAGCTGGAGCCTTAATGTCTTCATTGTACTGAAGTTTGCTCACAGGTAAAGTGAACGTTTCTCTAGCAGAAATGTTTGTTGGGGCCTGAGTCACTTCAAACTGTGTCTTAAGGGTTATCATGCGCTCTGTTCCTGCGTTCCCGTACACTGGCTACTTGCTAGAGCTTTTATTTCAAGATCTACTACTCCACAGTTGGGTGTGCATCGAGTGGCAACAGCTGTAAGGAAGTCTGTGTCACCAGTCTAATTTACTGTCACAAGAGCTTCCTGCAGAAAGAATCACTTGGGAAATTACAGTGGCTGCCCATCTAATCCTTCATATGAAATTCCTAGCTCCTCCTATCAGGTACTGGCAAATACGTGACTTTCAGGCGGGGGGGGTGGTGGTGGTGGTTGGTTTTTGTTTTTTTTAATGGTGGGATTTATGATTAAGAACTGTTTCAGTCTTTGCGCTTGTGTTTTAGGGGATGCATCAGTATTACTGCTGGTCAAAATCGAAAGTTATTTTTAAACAAGGAAATTAGCTCCTCTCCAATATAAAATGTTCTATGCAGTGGAAAAGATTGGCATGGATTCTTTACTGGGTATGTCATTGCAATTTTATTTTTAAAGGTGTTGATGATATTAATGCAATGTACAAAGATAGACCAGAAAACTAGAGAGGCTTTCCTTTCTACATGCAGCATCTCTGATTTTTAAGTTAATAGGATAAGGAGTATGTATTTTGAGAACATATTTTTAGCAGGAAAATTCAACTCTCTATTCTCTTCTTGTGCATCTCTGGAGTTAGGCCTCTAAGGCAGCATTGTGGTAAAAGCAAGTATGCCATTTACACCACCGTTATGGCTGAAAGTTATCGCTGATGTAACCAATCCTCATCTCCAGTCTGGGATGTAACCAAGCATATGAATCTCACCCACACAGTTCATATGGGAAGAGACCAAAATCTGATAGTGCCAAAAGGAGAAGAAAAAAAAAAAAGTCCCGTTGATTTTTCTGAGGTTTGTTCTAAGAGCTTAAGTCTTAAGCAGAGTCCCTTAAGTCCCTTGTATGTGACAGTGCAACTGTTGCACGAGCAGACTCGCAGACATGGCTTCTTTGTTCTGCTCAGCTGTCTTCGTTAAATGCAGCAGGGACGTGGCCACCAGAGACCCCATTACAGCTGCCCGATTCCCTGATCAATTTTCTGCCAGATACGGACCTCGCTGAATTCACCCCCGGGTGGGATGCTTTAAACGGGTTCATGAGAGGCAGGTCCTGCTTGACCAACCTGATCTCCTTCTATGACCAGGTGACCTGCCTAGTGGATGAGGGGAAGGCTGTGGATGTGGTCTACCTGGACTTCAGTAAGGCCTTTGACACCGTCTCCCACAGCATTCTCCTCAAGAAGCTGGCGGCTCACGGCTTAGACAGGTGCACTCTGTGCTGGGTCAAAAACTGGCTGGACGGCCGGGCCCAGAGAGTTGTGGTGAATGGAGTTAGATCCAGTTGGTGGCCGGTCACGAGCGGTGTTCCCCAGGGCTCAGTTTTGGGGCTGGTCTTGTTCAATCTCTTTATCAATGATCTGGACGAGGGGATCGAGTGCACCCTCAGTAAGTTTGCAGACGACACCAAGTTGGGCGGCAGTGTTGATCTGCTCGAGGGTAGGAAGGCTCTGCAGAGGGACCTGGACAGGCTGGATCGATGGGCCGAGGCCAACTGTATGAGGTTCAACAAGGCCAAGTGCCGGGTCCTGCCCTTTGGCCACAACAACCCCATGCAGCGCTACAGGCTTGGGGAAGAGTGGCTGGAAAGCTGCCTGGCGGAAAAGGACCTGGGGGTGCTGGTCGACAGCCAGCTGAACATGAGCCGGCAGTGTGCCCAGGCGGCCAAGAAGGCCAATGGCATCCTGGCCTGTATCAGAAATAGTGTGGCCAGCAGGAGCAGGGAAGTGATCGTGCCCCTGTACTCGGCACTGGTGAGGCCGCACCTCGAATACTGGGTTCAGTTTTGGGCCCCTCACTACAAGAAGGACGTTGAGATGTTGGAGCGTGTCCAGAGAAGGGCAACGAGGCTGGTGAGGGGTCTGGAGCACAAGTCCTATGAGGAGCGGCTGAGGGAACTGGGGTTGTTTAGCCTGGAGAAGAGGAGGCTGAGGGGAGACCTCATCGCGCTCTACAACTACCTGAAAGGAGGTTGTAGCGAGGTGGGTGTTGGTCTCTTCTCCCAAGTAACTGGCAATAGGACGAGAGGAAATGGCCTCCAGTTGCGCCAGGGGAGGTTTAGATTGGACGTGAGGAAAAATTTCTTTACTGAAAGAGTGGTTAAACACTGGAACAGGCTGCCCAGGGAAGTGGTGGAGTCCCCATCCCTGGAGGGATTTAAAACATATGTAGATGAGGCACTTAGGGACATGGTTTAGTAGGCATGGTGGTGTTGGGTTGACAGTTGGACTCGATGATCTTAGAGGTCTTTTCCAACCTTAATGATTCTATGATTCTAAATCTCTGCCAGCTGGCACTGTTCTGCCCAGGGACAGCATACCAGAGCAC
Source organism: Pygoscelis adeliae (assembly GCF_000699105.1). NCBI lineage: Eukaryota > Metazoa > Chordata > Aves > Sphenisciformes > Spheniscidae > Pygoscelis > Pygoscelis adeliae. The sequence continues at coordinate 2,544,941 of NW_008825494.1, read as the reverse complement.
AGCTCTGGGCAGCCGGCGCATGGTGGCTTTCATCGCAACCCCTGCGCTGCGTGTACACAGTTGGAAATTACTGCCCAAGGGTCAGTCGGTATGCAACACAAGCTAGACTACCTGCTGACCCGGTAATGTCTCCCAGGGTTGTGTGGGTGGCATTTTTGCTCTTTGTCCTTTTTAAATCTTATGAGTTGTTCATACACATAGTAGATACTGTGCCCTGAAAAATCCTGTCCATAGCTTTGCAAAAAAGTACCTACACTAGCTGACCTCTCTTGTGAAATTCATTGAGCACGAAGACGGATTGTGCTGCTGAGTTACACTACAAGAATGGGTTAGGGCAGGCAGGTTGCCACCGTTCCGATGTTTGGAGTTCTCTCCAGATACTCTGCAAACATGCCTGAAGTACCACGCTGTTGAAAATTATTCAGAGATGCTTTGAGTGCAACCCCTGGCTTTGAAGTAAAGATTTAATGATTTGTGCCGAATTGAGGGCACTTAAAAAAAGTTCGTATTTTGTGTGAACAGATGACTGTTAAGTGGAACTAGTGGTTGAAGTACCATGAGGAAGAGGATAATGACAGCAGTCCCACAAAGAGTCTGTAATGCTTAAAGGAGTCCAGTTAGTATTTTGAGGTGTTTATTCTCTTCGGTATTGTTTTAGGTTGGTTGAGAGGCGGTTTTCAAGGGAGGAGAGTAGAAGCAGAGGAGAGTGGAAGGAGAAGACTAAATTCACTTGCTTCAGACATCGTTACTGTTTCGCTCAGGAATATGTATGTGTATGCGTTTCCAAAATTTGGCATGGTCGCAGGCACGTTAACTTCTTTAGCTCCTTTAAACTGACTTGGGTATTGGTACTTACATGGCCCCATTTATACAGTACTGTTTTAGGTGGTACAGTTGCTAGTTTCTTTTAATCCATTTGAGGAATCCTTTTCACTAGCCGTTGAAGTTTTTGAAAAACTTCACAGTTTTGGTATCTTGTAAAAACACAGAAAAGCCAGCCTCCTACTGTGTAGTTACGTAGGTAATAACTGCATATGGCTTAGTGGTTTTTAGGTAAAAAAATGTATTTTTATATACATACACATAAAAAACAACTTCTCAAGTGCAAAGTTCATGTCATGAATACTAGGCTAGTCTTAAATTGGGGAATGAAATGTTGCCTTAGGGAATAAAACAGGCCTAAAATTTATCCATTTGCTTTGAGCAGCGTAGAAATTCCATTTTTGTGACAGAGTGAGGGACCGTTTTTAATGAGGAAGAACACAGCGGGTAACGTGAAGAGGAACAGCTTTGTTACGGGTACCCTGTGAGGGGAACGCCAAGATTGCTTCTCCGGTTTTATTTCCAAGGTTGTTAGGATTGTTTCAAAGACTCTTCGCTAGAAGCTGAGGAGAAAGATTTGTCTAACCATATGCATCGGTTCTACCCCGTGTGCGATTAAAGCGGGTTCGGTTGTAAAGCATGCAGCAAGAGCCTGGGACCCGAACGACGTAGATAAATAAACCATGCCATTTACCCAACCCTGTAAAAC
>NW_008825494.1:2521018-2542245 GCF_000699105.1 Pygoscelis adeliae | reverse complement strand
GGTGCCGGGCTGCCTCCCTCCCCGCCTCGGCTCCTTCCCCCTGAGCCGCGCAAGGTCCTTGGCGTTCGGCGCTGTGGGGAGGCGCTGCGGGTGAGGAACGAGCAGGCCGGGGCGAGCCGTGCTGCCTTCGGGCGGGTGGCGGTGGCTGCGTGGCCGTCACGGCTCCGGGCGTTGAACCCGGCTGCAGAAGCCCAAGGGGACCTTCGCCGTGTCGGTGTCTCCGTAGTGGGAAACTCGCTGTGGTTCGGGCTCAGAAGGCCAGGATTAAAAAAAAATTGAATCTGGATGTTTGTTAGGTTCCGTAACTGGACAGGATTGGCGAGTTACAGTGTGCTAGTTCTGCCGGAGCTCCAGAGCTGTTGTGCTTCTTAATGGAGCGTGCGTGGTGTTAGTCAGGAAGCTAAACCAGTTTGTCTTCGGTTTGGTTTGGGATTGGGTTTGGCGGAGGTTGAGGGTTGTGCAGCTTGGTTCCAGATCAACTTCAGCAGAACTTCAGAGCCCTGGCAGTGCTTTAGTTTGAGGTGGAAAAAAATAACCTTAGCTTTGCATTGTAGTTCAGAAAGATGATTTGTGTTCCTTCTTACACTGTGAAGATACAGGCTGGGTCTGACTCTTTCGTCCCTGATTTTTTTCCTGATCTTTTCTTTTTCAACCAGTCGACTTTATCCATTTTCCAGCAATACCTTTAAAATTATTTTTAATTAAAACATAATAAACATAAGTCATCATGGCTCTTTCTGAATGCTTTTGACGTGCCTCATTGTATACAGTTAGGGTTTTTTTTTCCCCTAAAAGGTAACAAGTTCGTTGGTAGGAAATTATTGCGTAAGTTTTCATCAGTATCATTGTATTTAGAATTCAGTGTCACACCTGTTCTGCTTTCACTAAAGTTACTAATTCTCAGGATAAAATCCCGGAAAATAGAAAGCAGGTTATAACAGATTATCAGTCATGTCAAAGGAATAATAGTGGCTAATGTCTAGATTCTACTTCAACTTAAAAGAGTTATCTTAAATTTGAAACTGACCATTTTAAATACTAAAGGTAGAACTTCAGTGAACCTGTGCTGGTGACTCATCCTACTGAGTGTGGAGCTAGCGTACTGGATACAGCAAAGATGAAGCAAGTCATGGCATGTACTCCTATCTTGAGTCTCTTTTGATAGACTTCTAGGAAATACAGTCAATATAGTATCAGCTATAAAGCACCGTCTGTGGTTTGCATTCAGTTCATTAATAGCACTCTGTTCTAGTGAAGATACTTTTTAGTTTTAAGTGAAAATGTTTTAACTGAAGGTCATTTTTATAGAAGAGAATAACTACAAATAGCAAATACAAAGAATAAGATGTACAAAAATTTTTAGTGTGGTGTTTTTCTTGTTTTCTCCCAGTTTCTTAAAATGGAATGCTTGTTGCTTTTTCTTTATTAACAGAAATCTGCTATAAGGGATGTTTCCCCGCAGTTAGACTAAAACTCTTAAAATAGGCAACTTTAGAACAGTTAACGTATGTTTTGCTTTCTGAGTACTTGTGCTAGTGCCTCTAACATTATATTATATATATATGCATATATATAACATTATCTTTATAAACAAAATTTTTTTTTTTTTACCTTGCCTATGTAATAGGTAAATAATTGTGTGTATAAGTTTGCACACTCATTTAACTTCGACAAAGCTGGAAAACTATATCTGTATTGGGGCAGATTTACAGTGCAAAATTGAAGGTACGCTTTCCTAAATAATGTATACAGAATCTTTGGGTATTGTATGCGTGCATCTTGGCCTTTTAAAGATGCACGTGACTAGGTTTCGAACCAGCAGCTCTTTTATCTTAACGCTATGTTATATCTGTCCTTTCAATGTTCTCTCTATACCTGTGTTTAAACGATGTGTTCATGAGTGGACAGAACATAACTGAGGAAGGCTTGGAGTTAGGTATATTTGGGGGATTTTAGTAACCTTACTGAGAACATTTCTGTGTTCGTACTCCCCGTCACCCCAGAGTTCTGTTTATAAACATCCTCTGAAAACTCACCATACCAAAGCCAATAATTAAAACTTTATATTAGTTTTTGTAATAAAAGTGCCTTAGCACTTAAGTTAGAGAACAAAACTGAAAGGGCTAGGCTGGTATTTCAGTTCAACTTTAGCATGTTACCTTCTAAAGAATAGCTTAGATCGCAAGTTAGTTTCTTTGATTAAAGGGATGAAATAACTGTAACACTTCAGGTGAGACATACCTAGGGAAGATCAAATTTAAAATAACTCTTCTTTGTTATTCAAGTGTTTTTAAACAAAAATCCTGTCCCTTTTTAAAGCATAGATGAGATGAGATAATGTACAGTCTTGTGTGTCATGCATGGAAATGAAATTGGAATGACGGACATAGGTTTTTTTAGCTGAATTCTTACAATGCCAATTAATGTTATTTTTAACTTATATTGTAGAAGCCTATCATTGAAATATTTAAGAAGTGAATACCTCTGGATTCTGGAACAGAATTGGTATGTATAATGAGCCTTCGAAAGGCTCATCACTGAATGTTTGGATTTTTGTTGTTAGGGAGTGTTTCTGTTTCCTGTGGTTTTATGCCTGTGAAAGGGAAGAAGGGAACACACAATAGTCAATGTGTATTTGTTAAAAGCAGCTTGTTGATTCAGCCCCTTTTTCTTCCCTGAAAAGCTTTATGGCTAGGAGGGCATTAAATAGGTGTTCTGTTTCAATGTTAGAAACATAAAACTTCTCATGGAGCTCTTGTAAATAAGCAGAATTGAAAATAAAATACCACAGAACAGTTCAAAAGATGCTGAATGGCTGTACCTGGAGTAACTATCAGTAATGTCTTGTCAAAACATACCTTTGTTTAAAAATCCGTGTGAGTCATGTCTGAATCTTGTGCTGTTTAATATTAGTGATCTGGCTGAAAGGACAAAGAAAGAATTAATGACATTGAGCAGGGAAGAATATTTTCAGGAAACATTTCTGAAAAAAAGAGATGCTTTTTATAGGAGTAAATGAAAGTTATTACACCCGGGCAGGAATAATTTGCTATACAAATACAGTTTAGAGAACAATAGTTCTGTAGGAAAGAATTTAGAGGTTATACTAACAGAGAAGTTGGGTCAACAGTGATGACTGCTCAGGGAGGGCTAAGAAAACCACCCATTTTGGGTTGTATGAAAAGAAGTATAGTCTTCCACTGTATTGCGGAAGTAATAATAACTCAGCTAAAATACTGTATGCGGCTTTGGGAGTTGCACTTCATTAAAAAAAAAAAAAAGTGGGCTATTGGGATTGGACCCAGAGGGTGGCACAGCAGGAAGCGCCAAGCACCTAACTTGCAGAGTAATGTTAAGACGTGGATGCAAAGATAAAGGGAGTTGTATCTTTTCCAAGTCCAGAGTGGACAAACATAACAGGCTTTGGAAGTCAAAGTGAAAATCTAGATGAAGATCATTAGATAATGAGAGTTGCTAACAGCATCAAAGCATGGCTGCGGTGTTTGTGAAGTTTCCTTTGTAAGTATTTCCTGGGAGAAGCTTGGCTGAATTATCTGTAATGAGGAGCAGCAGTGAATGATGCCATACATGGCAGAGGGTTGAAGTAAATGCCCTGTTAAGGTTCTTTTTAGTTTAGGGACATCATCCTGTTCACAGTTAAAATCAGGTTTTAGACAAGAAAATTGTGAATTCTAGCATTTAAATATTTTAGCATATATTTAGATTACTTCTAGGAGAAAAGACTGTCTACTGAACCCTTGAGGGCTGGTGGCCAAGTATGCAAAGTTGGGGCAATCCACCGTGCTTACTTTTACCAGCGAATTATTGCTTCCATACAATGTACAGCTTGTGGAAGTGACACTGATTTTCTTTGGCTGATAACTCCCTCATACTTACTTATGCTTATCTGCTTTTAAATGTAAAATATTATTTAATCTCATGGCACCACTTTTAGTGTTTCTGAATATTTCAAGAGCTTACTTGTTACAATAAATATATAACATCTTTTGAGCGCTGCGTATGTGCTGCTTTTGGGAGGAAAGAACTTTTGAGCGAAGAGACAAAGAAGTGTTACCTTGTGTTTTAGACCGTAGAGTCTGTTATCTTGTCAGCATTTGTGATACTTCTCGGTTATGTCTTAAAAATAAGCAAACAAACTTTGTGTCTAATCTGGACTTGCTTATGTCCCACAGTTGTTTTTTTCAGAAAGCTTTTTCTCCATCTCTCCTTGTCTGATAACCTTCAAACTCAGTATACGTTCCCTGTGTTGTCTGTCATTGTACTGTTGCACACTGAGAGTTATGACTCATGATACTAGATGATCCACAGGCCATTCATAAATGGGTCATTCTTCGAGGCACTGTAAATGTTGTACCTTCTGTGGATAGGAAAGTCTCATCCCCTCATTACATCTCTGAAATCAGAGCAGCAAACTGGTATTCCTCCATGAACCTGCTAGCCTTGGATGGATAAAATACTCTCTGTGTTAAAATCAGCTGTTAACTTGATTAAAGAACCTCTGCAGAACTACACCAAATACAACTAAAACCACTGCCAGCTTTGTTTAACTCCTACATTTTCTGGCTTCTCTCCTGTTTATAACTTAGTAGCAGCCCTGGCTGCTGGAATGGGACAGCTTTGGCATGTTCCCAAAGCTGAAACGTGAGAGGAGTATTTATTCCAGAAACTGCTCATTTCGTGGCTTTTTTTTTTCTTATTTCCAAAGGTAATATTTTTTTCTTGATTATATTTATGAGAACGCATTAGTTCTTCTTCTTTTACTAAGTCTTAGGGTGAGAACTAAACTACTGGTTTCCTGAAGTGCAAAACTTCCTGTGCCTATACGTGTCAGTTCTACTCATGCGAATTACATCTGCGCTGTGTGAACCAAATCTCTTCAGAGAGAAGTTGGGTTCGCCATGACTGTGCGGCAGAAATGGTCAGCAAATGTCGACATCGGTATAAACCTGAGGTGGAAGTATGGCAGTCCAGCCCAAGCAGAAATGGGACTGGCCGTGTCTGTGAGGACAAATAAACTTAGCAAGAAGAGCTAGCAGTGATTTGTGTGAAGAAGTGGTTAAGATTTGAGTCATTTATGAGATTAACAAAGTGGTTGTCAGGGAATCGAAAACTCTTTGATGCATTTGGGACATGGGGGAGAGAAGAACTACTAGTTTTGAAGCGTAGCATCCTTAGGGTGTTTTTAAGTCTAAATTCAGAAAATTACCTGTTAGCTCGCAAGTTTTCCTCATTCTTCTGCAGTCAAATTCTTCCTCTACTCCAGAGAAAAGCAGCCTGTGCTTCTTCCCTTGTCTCTGAAATGCAGTGGGTGGAAGATGTCAGCATGGGACTAACTGATGCTCTTTACCTCTGTCAGAAATGTTATCATGTAGATGAAGCTGTGCAAGCCAGGGAGAGGAAAAAAAAAGTGGTTTTGCCAGTACGGTGAGTTCTGTTTCAGTAAAAAGCTATACTAGTAAAAGCACTCCCATTAGTAACATAACTAGATTAGCAACTGTTGAAAACGCTGGTAGAGTAGAAAAGCTCAGAGAAAGAAGCCCCCCTCCCCCAGGTGATGCTATACCAGTATCACATTTTACAGCAGCTGGAGCTAGGAGAACACTCTTAGCTTGATTACCTGAACAGTGTGACTTGTGACTGCTAGAAGAGATGGTAGAGAGAACAGTCGCAAAAGTCTCTTGGTGTCTTTTCCTTGCATTAAAAAATGCCTTTGTTCTTCAGGGGACTGAAAGTTTTGCTTTGAATTCAAAACCAGAGAAATACTTGATGTGGTTAGTGAGGTGGCTTGTTCTGGTCTGTCTCCCGCGCTCATGATTTGTCTTTTTTGGTTTTGTTTGATAGGTGATTCTGTATCATGCAACAATCTACTTAAGTTTATTTTTAAAAGTTGCTAGAAAATGAAAGCGGACCCTTGCAGTTCATTTACTTAAATTTTTCCTACAAAATAAGATATTAAAAATTACTATGCAAGCATTAAGGGAAGAGGTTTTGAGAATTTTGAACTGTGGATCTTGCAGCATTTTGAATAGTGCCATGCTGAGCGCTTATTAAATGGGACTGTTTTCCTATACTTTTTCACAGCCTAACTGGCTGCAAGTAAAAGGATCTGTGTTCATTTTTAATGTTATCTGTAGCTCTCTGCTAGGTTTTTCCTAGGGGTGTAGCAAATTAATCAAAGTCAGAACCAAGAACGTACGGGGAAAGGTCGTTTCAGAAGAAAACAGGTTTTGAAGAAACAGGTGGAGGAATCAGAACTGTGAACTGGCATGGCAGACCGGCGTATGATTTTATCTAGTCCTGGACTCCCAGTGGGTGTGTCCATCTCTGCCTGAGCATGAAAGAGGGTGCTTGATACCGCAGTGCCTTGACAGCAGCATTGTGCTCCCGCTTGGGGAAGCTGCTGCTGTATCTCAACATTAAAGCTGTGGAATTCAGATTCCAATAAGCACTGAAATGGAAACATTTTATTCCATCCTCTTCTTTCTCCCCCTTTTACTTTTAAATCAAAAGCTTGTTAATGCAACTCATGTCATATGCCATGCTTCTGAGTATCTGGAAAATAATTCTTAGGGAACTAAATGCTAGTCTTGGCACATCTGTGATTGGTGTTTCCAGGAAAAGAATTGTTTTATCTATAGGTGTTTTCTTCCTTTAGAACAGTTCTCTATACTGCCATAATTACCAGTTGTCTTGAAATCAAAGCCTAAAAATAGTTTTCATTTCCCTTCATACTATAGAGAGGTTAATCACCTTGAAAGTACTTTAAGCTTTTTTCTCTTCAGTTTAAAAGTTACCTACAGAGGTACCTTAAATTCAAAATCTTGTGTGTTAGATGGAATCCAGGATATCTTCATTGCGGCTTGTAACAGGAGAAAAGATGCACTGAAATAAATTTCCTTGTTAAGCTGGAGGTTGAATATGTAAAATCTTGATTTCTAGCCTAAAAATTGCTATCTTCTGCTAAGCTGTTGTTGAAGGTCTTACCGAAGTAAATTTGGAATCTTACCAAGCTAGGTGAAAGCTTTTAAACTGTAAACTCTTAATAGTTACTGTAGCTAAGCTGAAAAGATGCTTCATACAGGTATGGGAAACTCTGTAAAATATATCGACAAACAGATGCCTTATTTCTTGGTCCAGATTTCCCTGTTTGTTAGAGGACAAGTGCATGTGCATACATCTCAAGCTTGTTTGTGTTAGGGAAATTACTGTATGATTGAACACCCATTCTAATCTTCTTTTCCATTTTTCTAGTGAGTTTGTATGGAAGAAATGCTGTGGCTGTTCTCAAACTCTCTTACAAACTGATTTCAATGTAAGTAACTGTTTGATCAGTATTGTCGGTTACACAGTGTGCCGGACATAGATCTGTGAAGTTACTGAAAAGAAAAATAAATCACACCTCTTTAAGTTTTCCTTAGCTTTTTTTCAAAGAAGTTTTATTTGTTCGGGTTTCAGTTTTTATATGCCAGATCGGAAGCCCTTCCTTCTGTGCGTTCGGACTTACTAGTCACTCATCCATGGTTCAAGCCTACACACGCTTCGAAGATTGCCTTTTTTTTCCTAACGCTCATAGCAGAGACCGTTCACAGGAGAACCGGTCACGTGAGCTGTTGAGGATTTTCCTGTACAGTATGTATTTCTACCAGTTTAATTCCGATGTGTTTGTTTTGCTCAGGTTTCAGTGTTGCATCATCTTGTGTTGAGTAACAGAAGTTCTACTGTTCATTGATCAATGTGACAGTCTTTAGGAGTTTACGAGATGAGCCAAACTCGTGGGAGATATGACTTCTGTATCGGTCTGGTGTTGGCTATGAGTTCCAGCATTTTCATTGGAGGAAGTTTCATCCTGAAAAAGAAAGGCCTTCTCCGGTTAGCTAGGAAAGGCTCCATGAGAGCAGGTAAATACATGTTTTAAGAAACTTGCTGACGTTGAAGTTTTGCTGTTTAACAGAAGATTACTAAATTTATGATCTTGTTTTGACTTTTTTTGTTTGTTACAGGTGTATGAAACCTAAAACATATAGCTGATGTGTTTTTTCTCTGGTGTCAGATACACGTAACTCTGTGTGATACATACTACTTAATTTGCACATAATGCCCTCTAGGGACACTTGTTGAACGACGCTTTTGCGTGTCAGTTAAATCTGAATTGTACTTGCAAATTGAACTTGGAACCAGCACTCTTAACTACATCTACGCTCCTGAATGAGTGAATGTAGGAGAATGGTAACTGCACTTGAGTGTCAGGAGATTGTTTTAGAAAACTACAAATCACTGTAATGATGACGTGTAACGAATAGTGTGCCTCAAGGGTTCGTACTGGAACCAATACTATTTTAATACCTTCCCCAATGACGTAGACAGTGGGATCGAGCGCACCCTCAGCAACTTTGCAGATGACACCAAGCTGAGTGATGCAGTTGATTCACTAGAGGGACGGGATGCCATCCAGAGGGACCTGGACAGGCTTGAGGAGTGGGCCTGTGCGAACCTCATGAAGTTCAACAAGGCCAAGTGTAAGGTCCTGCACCTGGGTCGGGGCAACCCCTGGTATCAATACCAGGCTGGGGGATGACGGGATTGAGAGCAGCCCTGCTGAGAAGGACTTGGGGGTACTGGTGGATGAAAAGCTGGACATAAGGTCCTGCACCTGGGTCGGGGCAACCCCCGGTATCAATACAGGCTGGGGGATGAAGGGATTGAGAGCAGCCATGCCGAGAAGGACTGGGGGGTACTGGTGGATGAAAAGCTGGACATGAACCAGCAATGTGCGCTCGCAGCCCAGAAGGCCGATCATACCCTGGGCTGCATCCAAAGCAGCGTGGCCAGCAGGTCGAGGGAGGTGATTCTGCCCCTCTGCTCTGCTCTGGTGAGACCCCACCTGGAGTGCTGCATCCAGCTCTGGAGCCCTCGGCACAGGAAAGACATGGACCTGTTGGAGCGGGTCCAGAGGAGGGCCACGGAAATGATCAGGGGGATGGAACACCTCTCCTATGAGGGAATGCTGGGAGAGTTGGGGTTGTTCAGCCTGGAGAAGAGAAGGCTTTGGGGAGACCTTATTGCGGCCTTTCAATTCCTGGAGGAGGCTTAAAAGAAAGATAGAAAAAGACTTTTTACCAGGGCCTGTAGTGACAGGACAAGGGGCAATGGTTTTAAACTGAAATAGGGTGGATTTAGATAGGATGGTTGCAGCATCCTCAGGTGATTCATAGGGTTGAATCTGAATATTTTTCATTCAGTAACTGTCATCTCTGCTTCTAAAAGATGATTGATCTCAAGATATGTAATACATGCTCCCTGGTTTGGAATGGGAAAGTGTGACTGCATTTCACATGTTTGTACATGTAATCAACCACATGAGCCACACACATTATCCACGAAGTAGTGTTCTCATGAGGGACACAAAACTTGGCTTTTCGTGTCATTACAATGAGTTGAAAGAACTGTTTTTCGGGGTAATGCAGATATGGTCATCAGTGCCATTTCTAATACAAAGTAGGCTGCAGGAGGCGTATGCACTTCAGAAATTTGAAGATTTTATTTCAACCCCTCTAACTATAAAGCCCAAAAGATTGCCCATGTTTTTAAGGGCATGGGCTGCAAAAATTATTTTGGTGACGTTATCAGTGATGGGGCTTACTGTTTGTTGATATGTGTTTTTAATGGAGTAGCAAACATTCTTTCAATTTTAGGTCAAGGTGGTCATGCATACCTTAAGGAGTGGCTGTGGTGGGCTGGACTTCTTTCAAGTAAGTATCAAAAATATAATCTGTGTTAAGTAAATAACTACACCACAGATGGCAGCAATGGTTACAAAAAAGGAGCAAGTTGGGGATTCCACAATGTATGGTAATGCTGTCTGGTGATTCGATGGGTGCAGCTCTCATGATTTTAATATAACTTCTCTCAGAGCGGAAGGTCTTTCATTAATTCGACTGCCCTCTTTGGGCAGTGGAACTCGGCAGAGGTTGGTCTTCCTGTATCTCTTGGCTAGCATGTGCATTCTGGTTTTCGTCTTAGCAGAGAAGTGCTTAGATATGCAGGATTCTTTAGAGGGAAGCATATTTTGGGATGATGTCTGTTTTCTGAAGGGTTTTTTTTTTTTCATTGCTGAAACTCTCGACTTACTGGCTGTGTTCAGGTAACTATGGCTTAATGTGTGCATTGCCCTGTATCCTGCCATTGCAGATTTCTCCATGCAGAAGTTCATGACTCAAGCTGGCAGGCTGGGGAGCTACAACATAGGCACCAAAATAAAACACCTTCTAATTTGGCTGAATTAATTTTAATACCTGTTGCAGTCCCCCAGCCTGTTTTTAAAATATAATCACAGGGGGAGGGGGGGTGTTCTGCTAGTACTGTTAGCTGAACATTATAATTAGAATTTTCCGTTCTTCCCTTACTGCATGTTTATGTCTACAAGAACACTTGCACTGATTCACAGGTTTGTTGTGTAAAAGACAGTTGAACTCCTTCTTTTTTAATTATTATTATTATTACTCTGCAGTGGGAGCTGGCGAAGTAGCTAACTTTGCTGCCTATGCTTTTGCACCAGCTACGTTAGTGACTCCTTTAGGAGCTCTCAGTGTTCTTGTAAGGTAAGAAACACTAACAGAAAGCAGTGTGGTTTCAGAGAGAGAAGTAGAATATTTATTTAGAAATATGTCACTGAAATATGCTGTAATAAATGTGGTTTGTTCTTAACAACAGTGCTTATAAACATCAGGAGTAACTCCAGGTTTCTCCAGATGTGAAGTGACTGTGCTATAAAAGGGTTCTAGCAATGCATCTACACCTCGATCTGTGAGAAGCTATCACCTTCTGCATTTCAAAAACACATTGTATACAGCAGGGCAGTATTTTCATTCCTAAGTAGAGTTAAGATTTTTGCCTTTTAAAAATTATTTTTACAAGTGCTTAGAGTTTTTTGGGAGGCAGCATAAAAAAGGGGTTCTGGGGAGAGATGCCAAATATTAACAGGTCGTTCTGTCCATAGCAAGCATCTTGAGATAGAAAATCAACTATGTAGCTACTTTTAAGCTGCACATTGTGCATGCAAGCGACCTGTACAGTCAAAGCAACCTGTAAGTCGATGAGCAAATGAAGAAGATATTACTAATTCCATGTTTCCTGGTGCATTTTTTTCTTCTCAGTGCCATTCTGTCATCCTTCTTTTTAAATGAAAAACTTAATCTACATGGAAAAATAGGGTGTTTGCTAAGTATACTGGGATCAACTGTGATGGTAATTCACGCTCCACAAGAGGAGGAAGTAGAAACTTTGAATGAAATGTCCCACAAACTAGGTGATCCAGGTAAGAAAAATGCTGGCTTGATATGTATGCAGCCCATCATTTCTTTATTATAGTTTCATTACTGCTGCTTTCAAGTTCCAGGAAGATAGCCCGTGTCTGCTTCACGTTGTCAAAATGAAGTAGAGATTTGAATTCTGTGACATAATTCCGGAGGGAGCTTTGCATGATGCCAGTGAACTCGTCTGGCCTTGAACAAAATGTCTTGATGTGAACCACTGAGATGAGTTTAAAGAAATATAGCAGCACAGTTGTATAAACACAACTTCTGTAAATTTTAATTGAAGCGTGTCAGCCTCTAAGCCCAACTTTGAGCTAGTCTTAAAATGAAAAGTAGGTGCTGTGGTAAGTCCGCTGAGAAGCGGAATCCTGGAAGATGAGGCCCTCGCAAATACACATCTGCAAAATACTATGTATGCAAAGACAATTCCCATTTTAAACACGAGGAAAGAGCCAGCGCAGAGATTAAAAAGCTGATCTTAAGGAATGACCCGATTATTGGAAATCTGCCGATGAATGCAGCAGCCTGCCAAAACGTACCTCCCTAAAAACCATTCAGACACTGCATCCAGTGGCATCTTCACCTCAGTGAGTCTGTGCGTAAGGCAATTTAGCAAGTTAATCCTGTAGTCATCTTGTTGTATTACCTCTACCAGTCTATCAGCATGCCCGAGTTTCGCTCCTTGTTTTAGGTAGCTTACTATAAAATCGTTTTAACTTTTTATGTTGGAGAGTAATGATGAGCAACGTCCTGAACTCTTCTGTTTAAGCTGAGCCGATCGCAGTGTTAATGTTTTCTTGGTACCTCTACGATGCTCTTGATAGTGTACGTAACTAACGAGATTTTTTTTTCCCCCCCCAACCACAGGTTTTGTGGTCTTCGCAACTCTTGTTGTCATTGTGTCTTTAATTCTAATATTTGTGGTGGGACCTCGCCATGGACAGACCAACATTCTCGTGTACATAACAATTTGCTCTGTAATCGGAGCATTATCAGTCTCCTGTGTAAAAGGTTTGGGCATCACTATAAAGGAACTTTTTGCAGGAAGACCAGTGCTGAAACATCCCTTATCTTGGATTCTGCTGCTAAGCCTTATTGTCTGTGTGAGCACGCAGATCAACTATTTAAACAGGGCTCTGGATATATTCAATACTTCGATAGTGACTCCAATATATTATGTAATCTTTACGACATCTGTTTTAACTTGTTCTGCCATCCTTTTCAAGGAATGGCAACACATGGCGGCTGATGACATTATTGGCACCTTCAGTGGCTTCCTGACTATTATTGTGGGGATCTTTCTATTGCATGCCTTCAAAGATGTTAATTTCACCCTAGCAAATCTGCCCCTCTCTTTGCGGAAAGATGAGAGAGCAGCGAATGGTACTTTGCCGAGCACGTACGACTGCTTTAATCACGATGAGGAAAGTTCTGCCTGTCTAGGTGAAATACTATCCACTGAGAGTCTCTCAGCCAGGAGAAATGGAAGTCTGTCAGCCTTCTGAACATACCTACGTGTTACTGAAGGAAGGAACAATTCTGCAACTCTGGAATTATTTTTTTTTTCTGCTGTGAAATGTCTGAGCTTGTCTGGAACCTCATGTACTTTTTAACAGTATGTGTAGACAATCGTTAATTTCTAAGTTTGGTTAGTTTGGATAAAGAACACTGAAGGGGTTTTCATTTGCCTTATTTTTACTTTAAAAAATACTAAAATGACCTCAGACCACAGTTGATTCTGTTGCTTAAGTTATGTGTAAATACTTTCATTTCAGTCTTCTGTTTCAAGATGTATTGCACTAATGACAATTTTATCAAAAATAAATCGCTTTATTTCTGCATTGGTGGTAAAAAGATTGCAGTGAACCTGAATCCTTTGTACTTGTGCCCTGACTGAACGCCGAGTGACTGTAAACACACTAAAACGGGAGCTGCAGTAAGTAAGTACTCTTGTCCCAGTTTGGAAAAGAGGAAGGGGAACGTTCAACCAAGCAAGACTAATCCTTTGAAAATACTGCTTTACTAAAGCTGTATGCGAAGCTTGCAGGAGTTGCGTCAAAAAGCCCCAACCTTACCAAATCGGAGTAGCTGCTGACAGCAACAAGAAGGCAGGAGCTTCTCCTCTGCTTGGGAAGGTGAGGCGGTAGCTCCTGCCGTGCCACCTTACGCAGGAGGAAGGATGTGAGTTGTTAGTAGTAGCCAAAACAGCTACTCCCTCTTCTGTGGAAGGGGTCACGTTCCATCTGTTTGCTGGGCCACGCTGCCCTGGCTCTAGAGCTGCTCTGTGTTTTTGATGTTGCAGCTTGAACTCAGAGAGTTGCAGTTTTGTTTGCAGTAACGCAGTTACTGGCTGTGACACTGTAAGTAAGTTTAAAAAAAGGGGTAGAAAGGGGAAATGTAATGTCATTGCTTAAAAAGGGGTGGGGAAGGCAGGCGGTGGTTCTTTAAGTTCACAAAGGCAGAAGATAAAAATTAGTGATATTTTTATAACATTTCTACTGTAGGTGTGAAACTTAGCTATTATTTGGGACAGAGGCAACTAGGTACTGCTGTAATTTGTCAGTTTTTGTGCTTACTGTTAAAAGAGTATAGTTTAAGATCACTACCAGGACAAAAAACCAGCTCCCACCTGTGAAACTAACTCTGCTGCCTTCCTCTGGTACATGCCTGTCCTGGTTTCGGCAGGGATAGAGTTCATCTTCTTCCTAGTAGCTGGTACAGTGCTGTGTTTTGGATTTAGGGTGAGAACAATGTTGATAGCAACAACTAAAACATCGGTGTGTGAAGTAGTGTTTACACTAGTCAAGGACTTTTCAGCTCCCCATGCTCTGCCAACTGAGAAGGCTGGAGGTTCACAAGAAGCTGGGAGGGGGCACAGCCAGGACAGCCGACCCAAACTGGCCCAAGGGACATTTCATACCATGTGATGTCATGCTCAGTACATAAACTGGGAAAGCTGGCCAGGGGGGCCGCTGCTCGGGGACTGCCTGGGCATTGGTCGGCGGGTGGTGAGTAATTGCATCGTGCATCACTTGCTTTGTATATTCTGTTATTATTATTTTATTTCAATTATTAAACTGTTTTTATCTCAACCCACGAGTTTTCTCACTTCTACTCTTCCAATTGTCTCCCCCATCCCAGCAGGGCAGGGGGAGGGAGTGAGCGAGTGGTTGTGTGGTGCTCAGTTGCCGACAGGTTAAACCACAACGATGTCACACGTGTCAAGGTGTCAAGCAAGAAAAAAGGTTCTTTAAATTCTGGTTGAAGAATGGGATTTGAACTTCTGCCTAATTTTATGGGACATCACAGGGGCAGCGCTCAGTCACGGAAACACGTCTGTCTAACATGCAACCAAGAGCACGGTAATGGGGAGCAGCAGGGAAGAAGTCAAACTACCGAGTCACTGAACTCCCAGCTGCCACCCTTCGTACCAAAGCACCGGCCTGACCGAAGAGCAGGTTACAATTTCGTACAGCGGAAGCTGTTACTTTATGTTTTGGCCTACAGACCCGCTGTTTTGGATGAGAGAGAATTTAAAATGAAAAAATTACGCCTTAGAAGCAGCTACACCAGGTGAAGAGGTCTTAACTCAAAGCCTAATATCCTGTTGAAAATGAAAAAAATAGTAAGCTACCTTTAAAAATGTGAAACGAGCATCTCATAGGACTAATGTCCGAATTATCTTAAACCCATACTAACTAAAGGGAAAAGAAAAAAAAAGATCTTAACATCTGTATTAAAACTACTAGCGTTAAGATGTTAGAGACCAATTTGCTTGCTGCTGCCAGTTAACCGGTAAGAATTAGAATTTACTTTACTCACACCATGATTCGTTATTTTAAAATATTCCTTAAACAAACAAACAAACAAAAAAATCAGGCTTTATTAATTAACCATTTCTGCACCGCAGTGCCCAGCCAAAGCCTCAAGCATGTGAGACTTGTCCCTAAACCAATGATTATCTCAACAAATTAAGAAAGTTGTTCATTCCCTTAATTGAAGCCTGAAGCCAGGGAAGTGTTTGGTTGGCTAAAAGTCATCTTTGCAGAGCGCGGTGAAGGACAAAAAAGGAACGTTTCCTACAGAAAACTGTGTGTTAAGCGTCTTGTAAAAGAAACCCTGCAACGAGCGGGCACAACAAAGCACAAGTGTTTCTTACTTCTGTCTCCGCCACCCTGGGCGGCCTTGTGTGCGCTCTCACCACAACAGAGACCACTCCAGAATGGCAGCTCTCGAGCACAGATGCCCTGGGAAAGCCTGTGGTACTGGAAATTTGCTTATGGATTGCCCGGCAAATCCCCATCCTCTGTTTTGCTGAGGAATTTCAGTTCATTTCTTCTTTTCCCCTCAAAATCCAGTTCCCTGCCACCCCAGTACCTACACGTTCCTCATCTCCCGCATACCGCCTCTGCAGACGCTCATTTCTACCCATTACTGGACTTGATTCCGTTGCTGTGAAACATCTGAAAAGAGCTGAGCAGGAGAAAGGATGGGCCGTAACCTCACCTTGAACGAGTGAGAGGGAAGGGAGAGAAACGGGTTCGCAAAGGGATGCGTTCTTGGTTTCACACTATGGGTTAGAAACGTTAACCAAATAACATCTCCAGAAATCCATATCCTGGGTAAAACGTGTAATTACCCGTCCGTGTCTGTTCCGGCCATCTTAACTCACGTTTGTTTTGGGAAAAGGGCGTTGGGTTGATCCTAACAGCTGACTGACCATCCGACACCACGGAAAAGCTCCGTGAGGATCCTGCCGTAAAGCAAGCAGGAGTTACTGCTTTCGGCTGAACTGGTTGCTTGAAAAGTCGAGTTTTACAGTTGCGAAGTTTTACAAACAATTTTACTGATGCAGTGTTTGCATAATACAGTAAGTATAATTAAACAAATACTTTCTATAAGTAAATCATGATTAACATCGTTAGAGCTTATGTACTGGGATAGATTACACCTGATCACTGTGTTCGAGATTCTTGTAAACAAGAATTCCTTATCGCTTGCAAACCTCTGTGTGGGTACACAGGTATGTATCTCCAACCAAAATATAACTCGTGTTAGAAGCTCTCGTTAGGAAAAAGTAAACAGTGCCCGTTCTAATCAATCAAACTACTGCCTTTTAAAAAGATCAGAATACACTCAGTCACCTCCATGTTAAATAACTTTGAAACAATCACCTTAATTAGCCTTCATTTCCATAATTACTGATCTCAGAGGATAGTTTTGCAAAGAGGAAAAATAATCAACTGGCTAGAACAATTATTCACAAAGCACCAGCAGTTTGTTGTTTGTTTTGTTTTTTTTTTAATAAAGGCTAATTAAGCAATTAATGTTCTAATACAAACAATTAGTAATTGATTTCTAAAAATTTTTTTTTCTACAGAACCCAGTTTCTTATCCTCCACAGCTACTATTTCCATAGCTTCGGGGGGAAATTATGCCAGTCCAGTCTAAAATGGCCACCTCAGTCCAGGAATGAGATTTCAAAGAGATTTCAAAAATCTTTTACAGTCGCAGGTTTTTAATCAAAGTGTATAAAATTTTAGTCTTGAAAAATAAGTATAGATTGTATACAGTTACTGTGCTTGGAGACTGAAGAGGACAGTGCACCACTCAAATGGCACAGGCATACTGAAAAATGCAGATGAGAGTATTCCTTAAAAGTGTTGGTGTGTTTTGTAGTTGGTTTTTTTTTTCCCCTTTCTCAAACTTTTAGCCTATATAGGTGCACAAAGTATCGTTAGGTGGGAAGTCTAGTTGCTGGCAAGGGACTGATGAATAGGTGGCTGGAAGCAGCGCACGTGTTCCACGGGTGTGCTCTCTCCATCGCCGGACTTCAAATACTTGTCCAAAATAGCAATTATTTCATCGTTCAGAATCTGGAACTTGCGGATTCTCTCAACCATTTTCTTCAAAGGCTGCGAACATCAAAAAACCGGACACACAGGAATTAGCTTTGGAGATGAAAAGCCTCAGACACAAAAGCGGCAAAGGCCGTTACCTCACCTCTCCCAGCAACGTTATGAATGTTTCCCTTCCACTGCTAATCCAGTGAAAATCCAAGGTGCACGCTGGTTTTTGACAGTGCTGCTTTTTGTACAAAAAAGGGCAATTTACAGCAGCCTTGTCATAATCTGAATGCACGTATGAGAGATGGAAAGCATTAAGAAAATCCCACATATTCAGGAAATCAGAATTCTCACTGACCAGCCTTCCAACTCCAGCGCTAACGCCTTAATCTTTTGTTCCTAAAAACCCCGGTGCCCTCATTTTCAGCATTTCATTCTAAAAAGCGATTGCTACGTCTACACCGCATCCGAGCACAAACAGCCCTGATTTATTGTTGTCTTTATTACCACAGCGAATACAGAACAGGTCTTTTCAACTCACCACATTCTTTATAACCTCGTCTTTGCCGTCATGCTTTTGGACTTTCAACAGGTGGTAGCAGAAATCCAACACATCAAAGCGACGCTGCTGTCCCAAAAGCACAATGATCATACAGCCAGCCCAGTGCAAGCCGTCTCCAAAGCACTGCCTGAAAGAGGAAACGCACCGCATAAAGCACGTTTCACCTAAATCTTCAGAAACGTACCCCCAGGAAATGCTCGGTAATCAGCCATAATACTAAACTACATATATATATCACTCTAGAATATGTTAGACATTAATCTAGAAAATACGGCAAAGTCTCCGGTAAATTAAGTTCTCTTTCCAGATACCACAAGCGATGCAAATGGATGCTTAATGGAAGAACAGAAGCGCCCGCCCCCCTCCCCCCCCAATTTTACACAACGTAGAGCTACTCCAAAAGCCTTTACCCCCCATTAGACTCCAGCGGCAGTACATTTCATTTTCAAAGGAAACAACGCTTTCAAAGAAAACAAATTGGGAGTTCGACACCACTCTGCTCCTTTGGGCCGCAGGCGAGAAAGGGAGCAAACGTCCTATGCTGTTGCCTCCGTAACTGCTCAGTGAAAAGCACGTTACAGCTCAACCGTTTATCAAAATAAGGATATCATCAAAATTAACAAAACCAAGAACTACAGTTCCTGGTTAACTCATGTTAATCATGTTAACTTCCAAGTGTTCATTCTTGCTCTTAATTCAGAGAAGAAAATACTTGTTAGAAATATATGCACCAACGTTCAGCCGTTTTATTTAAGTTCAGCGTCCGTAGGGGTCTGACGACTAGTGAAAGACGCGTGCTAGGGCCCGTTTGTCATGGGATCACTCATTATACAGTGGCAATAGTTAAAATAGAGGGTTATTTTTGTTAAAGATACAATTATATCTGTGTTCAGGGATTATGAGCCCCTCCCAGTGATCGCAGCATTTCCCCTTGTTTTCGCACTAAGCTCTTGCAGACAGGCAAACAAACGCCTCCATTCTAGGCCCCCCCGCCAGTTACAGGGAGGACAAGCGAAGTACTGTTGCCCGCAGGTGGACCGCTGGCAGCTGGCAGTACGTACTCCACAGTGAACTCGTGCGTTCCCACGGGGATGCAGTAGACGAACTGCATCGCGCTCCAGAGGCGATGGAACTCCACGCACTCGTCCACGTGCATCACCCCATTGCTGGGCAGGGGCCCGCGCCAGATGGGATCGTCCAGGAAGGAGCGGATCCTCGTCAGGATAACCTCAAACATGGACAGGCCGCAGCAGAGGCGTTCTTTGGTCAGCAAGTCCCCTTCCCTTGCGATTGCTATTTGCTAAGGTGGAGAGAAAGAAAGTGCAAAATCCTGGTAAAAGCCACTTGACCGCAAGACTTCATTCAAAAAAAAAAGAAAAAAAAAAAACAAAACAATGCGTTTTTCAGTTTCACTTGGTTTATTCTAGGAGATGTTCCTCCTGACTTGAAGTGAGGTCAGAGGCCACTAACCTGGGGTTCAGTTCAGTGGAAAAAACATTCAGAGAAAATTGTAAACGCCTTTTCGAGCAGACAGGCTTGAAAGTAAGTAACGCTAACTGCAGTAATGCTGATCCTGGACTAGTCCCAGGGAAGTTTAAAGAATTCTTCACCTGAACGGAGGCAGAAAGAAAAACCGAAGAGTTCAGCGCTCTGCTGCTAGTACGGGCAGTAGCTCCTGCCTGCGCTCTTCTGCGTACCTCCCTCAGCTGCTGCTGTTAGAGGTGGGAAAGCTCCGAAGACAGCACAAACGGGCTCAGACAAAACCCATCAACGGCAGCGCGGGTTAGGGCTTGTCCCATCACATTGAGAGCGCCCTCCTACAGTGCAACAGCACCCACCGAGCTGCAGCACATAGGATGATAAAAGCAGCCTGGAGTCTGCTTCAGAGCACTCCCCTCTTAGTTTCTACTATTCACATCTCAATCACTTGTAAACTGCTGAGGTTAGCAGGGAATTAATGTATCACTCACACTGAGAGAAAGGGAAATAGTGCTGAAGCTGCAAAGGCAGTTCAAGAATGCTCTCTTTGGTCATTGTGTTTCCAGGAAAGCTCAACTCAGCTCATTTTCCAAGAGTTTCTAATCAGCTGGCTGAGAGAGGAATAAATTGTTTTAAAGTGTATATATATATATATATACACACACACGTGCACAAGAAAACTGATTGCTTTTGGTGGAACTTGCACTAGGACCTCCCAGGCTGGCCCTTATGCAAGAAGGTATCACATAGCAACGTACATACAAATTTTCCCCAAAACATGTCAATTCCACCCCAGTCTTAAATGTTTTAAATTTCTGAGCTTTAAGGGCTTTACCAACTCCATGGATCTGAAAAAAAACCCAACAAACACTGTTGTGTGAACAAGCTGGATGTGCAGGTTGAAGTTCTGACACAG
The DNA here is from genome assembly GCF_000699105.1 of Pygoscelis adeliae. Lineage (NCBI taxonomy): Eukaryota > Metazoa > Chordata > Aves > Sphenisciformes > Spheniscidae > Pygoscelis > Pygoscelis adeliae. The sequence continues at coordinate 2,522,109 of NW_008825494.1, read as the reverse complement.
CTATCGGCACATGTGAAAGGACAGGCTTTCGTGCTCAGAAATTTCTTGAATTGCCTCCGACACAAATGAGAGAGATTACCTGGGGTGTTCCTAGTCTTTCAATGAGAGGAACCAAATGTAGCGGAGCATATTTTGATTCTAGTCTCTTCATTTTAGCATCGAGCCTTTCACCCTCTGAAAGAAAAAAAAAAAAGAGTGTGCAGATTCATTTAATTGGCAGCTGAATTAATTTTATAAATTGAAATTAAGCAAGAAAATTCTTATTTTTACACAATCTTTATTCAGCGCAGTAGAAAACTGGGTAACTTATTTTTATAGGTCTAAGTAGTTGGTTAATCTTCAATGTGCTTTTAGAAAAATATATATTTATATTTTAAAATGTTGCATTGTATGTGCAAACAAAAAGAAACCAAGGATTTGTAGTAGAATACATTTAATTAACTAAATTGAAGACCGAATACAAGGCTCTATTATGCTGCTGCTGCTAACACATTTGACTCCCACTTGTACTAAGCCAACTAAATTGTCCTTATCATAAATGCTTGACTCTAGAAGGTGGGGTACAATGAGGGTGGAATTCTGTGTATAACAAGGCTTAAAAAAAGCAGTTGGCACCCCCTCATCACTGGCAAGTAGGAAATGTTCTCCGGCAAAAGGGAAAATACTGTTTACAATGGTCTGCTTAGTTTTATGCAGAGATGCAAGTAGCTACGGTGAGTCTGGAAATATTCTCCAAGCAGAACAAATCAGCTTGGAATCAGAAACGGAAAGGAAAGGAGACAGAAGAGCAACACAGAAAGAAGAGAAGCGTGGGGGGCGGGGGGAAAGCTCACTTTCTGATGATGAAGGATGAGGAAAGCAGATACCAGAGGAAGCAGTCCTGCAAACATTCACCACTGCATGCCCAGTTCAGTAAAAAGGCATGTGAAAAGTCTACTGGGACCAGGGACCACTTGTATTTACTTACTCTGCTGACAGACTTCCTATACCCTGTATGATCAAGCCCACCCCATTTAACTGACAATCATATAAGCTACACTGCACCTTTGGGAAAGCCTCTCACCACATCCACACAGAGGGGTAATACTGCC
>NW_008825494.1:2512921-2520988 GCF_000699105.1 Pygoscelis adeliae | reverse complement strand
TCCTCTTCCTCTTGTAATTTGCACCGAGCCTGGCTAAGAAGCACCTATTTTTCAGCCAGGCAAACAGGCCTGAACCTGTTACCTCTGTCCCGTAATTAACAGCGGTGTTGTAAAGGGTGGCTGGGGACGGTCACCGAAACCACAGCAGCAGGCAAGACAAGTGGAAAGCATCACCCAAGGAAGGTGTTTTCACTTAGCCGATACCTTTGACATGAACTCTGGGCAGGATATTTTGGAACGGCGCCGCGTGCAACAGGTCACACACTTCCTCTAGGGACTGGAACGAAATGGAAACAAGAGGCATTTAGGTCCGAAGAATCCCCAAACCACACCAGATCCCCAAAATGGGCTTCCAAAAGCACACCGACGCAGAAACACCAGAGGGCAGCCAGCCTCTGCCGCCGCCGCACGGAGCAGCTCTGAGCCCTCGCTCTCCTCAAGGGATTGCTCCCAAAGACGAGTTGATCTCGCCAGGTTACCTTGGATTCCCAAATAAACTCCAGCAGCTCTCCTCCCACCCTCAGCTGGCAGTTTGTAAAGGACAGGGTATTTATTAAAAAGACTAATGCAGAATGAGTAATTTCGGTGTGAAAGCGGCAGACGGCTCCCTGCGTAGACAAACAGAGCGGTGAAAAAGATGACTCACTGCTTGGTTATTTTTACCAACACTATTCCCACAACCCGTTACCTATCGTGGCAGGCACATCTCCCCTCCAGGAGGGCTGAGGCACATGACAGCAGCAGTGAACCACCCTCAGGAAGTATTTTGTATCTTTAGGGACGGGGGAAAGGAAGACAGATGTCTCCTGGCTCTCAGCTGCTGTATGTAGGTGCAGAGAAAACGCAGAGATGACCAGAAGCAGACGCGTGACTTTGCTAAGCCCCTCTCCTCATTTTTGGAGCAGAGGCCTTCCTCATTTGTAATCCCTCAGCGCTAGTATTAGAAGACATGTTCATCAGCCATACCCTCGGCAAAGCCAGGGTACCGGGGCTCATGTGCCTTTCCCAGGTCTAATTCCATGATGTCAACAACATGAAAATGCACGTGCTAGGCAGTCAAGATTAACGAGACCCACCCACTAGCAGAAACGCACTACAGACCTGCATTCTCCACCGGGGTAAAGTCTTGTTTAGTTGTGATAGATGACCACAACGGAAAAATACTGAAATACGTGACAGGACATCGGGGCACCACTGAGGGCAAAAACAAGAGGAGGGGCAGCGAGCAGGGGTGTGTTACTAGAAAGTGTCACCAAGGTGACGTCCCAAAGAAGGTACCTCCAGCGCTGGTGTCACTTTGGTACACCCTCAAGCAGTGAGGGCCCTCGCCTGCCTGGCCCTTCACCACGTACCCCGTTAGCCTGAATCCAAAGTAATCCAGTTTCTCATTTTGTTTCAGCTACCCCATTACTGAATATGGGTTTGCTGCTTGTCACCTGGCTCTCCAATTACTCTCCACCACATGGGAGGGATCCTGTAACACCATGAACAGTACTCCGAGGAACAGCATGTCTTTGTTACCTTACCTAACATCAACAGCTTTAATACACCCTAGAGAAGGAGGCTTACGCGAGGATTTATTTTTGTGCAATGGCAGGCCCCCAGCCAGCTTGCTGAGGAAATGATGTAGCTGGTTCACAGTCAGCAAAGATCTCTACGTGATGGGCAGCCCAGCCTCAGCGGCAGCGTGTCCTTGCACAGCGTGGACAGAGCACCCTGTACACACAGGCAGGGGAAAGACTCCCCACCCAAGTCTTGAAGGCGCAATGGAGGTAAAGAAAGGGAAGACAGCACACCCATTGCTTTTCTGGCCCATAAGCAATGCCCACCTTTCCCTCTGTAAGCACCCAAAAAGCACGAAGACAAAGAAATTACACGTCTGGCCAATTTGTTTCCACAGCAGATTGTATAACGTGAAAGAAGAGTGGTAAAAGAAAAGGAGAGGCAAGGATAAAGAGCAATTGTAGCACCATGCCCTCAGCAGCGGGCAGCTTCGCATGCTGAAAGGTAGAGGCTGGAAGCAGCCGAAAGACTGGACATGTTTCACAGCTTCGTTCAAACAAGGCCAGATGAATGTCTGGCAGAGCGGGCGCCACTGTCAGCCATCCTAGCAGCAAGAAGGATGTCCAAGAAGTCCACGTTAACTTTGTGATGCTTCAGACGACAACAGGAATGACAAATAGGGAAGGAAAATAGCAGTACCAGACGCACAACTTATTCACATTAAGAGAGTAGCCACCCTGTGACCAACTGCAGGAATACTATATTTGATCATAATTTATGATGAAGGTTATATTATTTGATCCTCAGGTACTGTACACGAGGCAATGTCTCTCACCCAGCAAAGTCAGGCACCCCTGCTATCTCGCAGACATGAAAGCCTCTGCAAGACTGTAAGAGATCAGAGCAAGGAACTGTTTCTACCCATCTGCCCATCGGCAACAGCAAACTTGGAGATTTCAACCTTGTTATTTATGACGTTAGCAACAAAATTTGAGAGTACATTTTGAGAGACAGATGGGTTTTCAACTAGCACAGCAGGCACCTACCAGACTCTGTTCAATGAGGAGGCAAAACAGGACGGCATTTCCCACTTCCCGCAAATTCTGGAAGCAGACAGTCTTCAGTTCTGCATATTCAACAATATCCTTCAACTGATGGTGAAAAAACTCCAAGATACCTGAGATCAAAAGAGAAGCAAAAAAATTAAATCTCAGGAGCCAGAACGAAATCTAGTGGTCATCACACAGGCACACCTGTTAACCTTGGGAAAGCAGACAAAAGATTCTGGTCATGTGGATAAGAGTCATACGGATCAGGACTAATTTTTCTTTCTGCCTCAAAAGCACTCCGATTTCTAACCAGTTTGCCTATTCAAAGCTTGCACTGAATGTGCATAAATATATTGTATCAGAGCACAGCTAACCAAGGGTGCAGGTTTATAGTTCTCCCTCCGTGTATCAGCACATGAGATTTTTTTTATCTCCAGACGTACAGCCTAGAGAAAACTGAAAGGAGCAGTATTTAAATACATTGAAAATCAGAGGTTATGAAGTGTTAAGCCAGTGGTGCACTGACCTTTTTAACTGGATAAATCATGCAAAATGAAGTGCCTAGCTCCTCACTCCTAGAAAAGGGAGCCAGTGTAAGAGGTAAGAAAATAACTCCCAGGGGCAAGAGGAGAGACTAGGGCTCTTGTCTGGTATTAGCCCTGTTCCAGCCTCTGTCCCCAACCTGCCGCACCACCCAACACATTCAATTCACAGCTGTTATTTTCAAGGATGACAGACAGAGCCAGCAAGGAGCAGAGCGCTAAAGATACAGGGAACAGGGGTGGTGTCAGGCTACGACTCTGACAGTGCCACAGCCAGCCAGAGGTGATCTGCAACCTCCCAAAACCATTAAATACAGAAATCGCAAGTCGAGCTCCGCTGGCAAGGGTACATCAGATCCTGCTGACAAGCAGTCAGAACACTGTTTCTGTCAAAGTTTTGCCAAAGGCTGTTAAAAACCAGCTAAATTATGATTTTAAAAACATGTAATTTACATAAACATATGTCTTTTCCACCAAACCTCTCTCAAACAACAGTGATGCTTAATGTGCTGGTGGATTTCCAGTTCCTTCCCCCCAGCCCCAGAAAGGTTGTGCAGTGCCTTGGTTAGAGGCAAGCCCCGGAGACCTCGGGCTTGGCAGCTTCTGCAGGGACCCGATCTGGTCAGCACCACGGAGGTTAAAGCGATGTGCAGGATGGGCGTAGAACTACAGTAGGCCAGACAGCTCTCTGGCTTTTTACAAGTTAATTTTTATCCATCTGTCTGCACAAGCCTGGCCCTTTTAAAAAGCCACCAAAAACCTCGACTTATGACAGAAGAAAATACATCCTGCAAAGCTTTCGAATTGCGTGCTACATATGGCACTTCATTTCCATTACACTGCATTAAGTCACCCAGTTAAATCTCCACCCAATCACATCTAAAGCAATTGAGAGGAGACAAGGAAAGAGAGCACAGATGCCCCCCACCACCTTCCTGTGTGTTCCTTGGGTGCGGCTGATGAACACTTCCCATGCAGGAGATTAGACTTCGGTATTTACCCAGCAAGGCAATGGCTGAGAGGGGAGCGCACAAACGTAAAATACAGCCTGGAGCGTATCTGTGCCAAGGAAATCCCTCAAATTCAGCAGAGGAACTTGAAAACATACTGTGAAGGAAGGACTGTACCGCTAACCCACACACTTCTACAGAAAGCCTCACGTCATTAAAATTAGTAACACAAAACATCAATAAAGTGCACGGCGAGGGGATGCAGAGCTGGCTCTGTTACATCTCAAAGAACTGTTTGTCAATAATAAATTTGCAGTAAATGAGTGTTCCCACACACGTTCAGTGGAGATAAATTTCAGACCTAACTTGAGTAGTTCAGTGACTCAATAGAAAAGCAGAACTGAAAAACTAATGGAGGTAGGTCAGATGTAACGGGTGCTTGCTGAGCTTGATTTATTCAAAGGAAAACACATTTAAATCTAGCTAAAAAGCAAAGAAGTCATACCAGCACATCACCAACTCCCCCCTTCCCATAACATGGGGGCCATGTAATGAAAAAGCTCTGCAAAAGACTCTTGGTGTACATTCAACACTGCGGTATAAAGGCCAATTGCAATCCCCCAGTGTTTGAGCAGCAGTGAGCACTTGTGTTTGCTGTTTAAACACACCTGCCCACCATGGCAACGAGGTGCTGCAGTGCTGAATACTGGGATTCCTGTTTTAAAGATGAGGTTGAAAAGGCAGATTGATATAGCAGAAAATTTTTTACAAAATTTTTTGGTGCTAGGAAAAAAAAATGCAGAGTGACGGCATTGAAGCAAGCTTTACCGCAAGTCTACAGTGCGTTTTAGCTACACGCCCTAGTATTTCCTTTGTGTTTTCCCTGTTGATGAAAGGGCTTCCACACCTAGCAAGAAAGGTCTTCTAAGGATCAACTGCTAGAAGTCCAGTCAAATAATTTCCTCATACCAGTCAAATACCTTCCTCATACCAAGACTGGATACCCTTCTGGAAGCAAAAGTCCATTGCGTCATCCTGGACTTAGGTCTGTGCCATAGAGGAAATCAAACTAAAATACCTACCAACGCTTCTGGTCTTAGTATCCATGGCATGTACACAGAGATTGATGGTGAGCCAACAGAAGGGCTGGAGGACTCCCTGAAACACAGTGACTAACTGTAGACTTCTCCGCATAGTTGCCATGGCAAGAAAGCACTACCCGAGCAAGGACAGACATGGGGATGTTTTTCCCTTTATCTTGTATGGCGAGTGGGGAGCAATTTGGTGAGAAATAGAAGCTGAGCAGAGCAGCAAGGATGATTCTGCTACCACAACATGGAAACAACTATTGGTCGTGAAGGGGATGGAAAGGCGGGGATGGACAGGGACGGGCGGAGGGATGGCGTCAGACTCTCTCAATCCCCCGCCCAGCCTGTGGCTTTTGTGGGGAGTTTCAGAAAAGAGATTGATGCCCAGAACGATGTCAAGAAAATTTTATCAATGTTATATGGGCAGCTCCGAAGTGAAATCTTGAGAATAACCCACATCACCTACGGCAAATATAATGGAGCAGGATGGCACAGAGAGAAACCAGGAACAGCACAGAGGACTGTGACCGGCAACAAGGAGCTCGTACTGAAGGTGCAACTGAAACCAAAGCAAGACTGTAAGTCCACGCAAAAGCAGCAGGATAGCAGAAGTCAAAGAGGCTTGGGGTTCATACCATAAAAATACATATTGTCTTTTATAGTCACTCCAAGTTACAGAGTCCCTCTCAAAGTCCTTAACAAAGATCCTTACTTCTTCGCCCAAAGCTCCAGTCTCCATATACAGAGATATAAATACAAACACACATGCATTCATGAACAAATTGTGTCGTTATTCTCAAAATCTGACACCCAGTATTTAGCATGCAGTTGTTCCAAACGCCGCTATCAACAGTGCACTGCTTCCTCTTAGATGAAGGGCTTGATTTACCGGCAAAACAGATGAAAGTTTACAGAGCTACATAGGCTCTTTTTGATGGAACAGAAATGACACTGGAAGCACGATCTGCTCCCCAATGGAGTCCTGTGGCAGAAATACATCATCATGTTTTCATTAATGTTTGAGCAATGGCATTCCCGATTACACCTCCTTATACTGTACAGTACACAGAACTGTACTTTCATGAAAGACTACGCATGCATACTGAAGCCCTGGAAAAAGAACAAGTGTCTTAGGAAAGTTAATTTCACTTAACTGCATGCAACCTTCCTCTTTCCCCTGATTTTATTTGTGGGTGCAATTCGAAAGTTACTGAATTAGTTATACATACATAGCATTTTGCAAAGCAAACGAATCAAGGCTTTTTGCTCCTTCTCTCCAAGAAAGCAATTTTAACTAAACCCCTCTATTCCTGCAGATGGGATGATATTAGGTGTCATAATAATTGATCTTATAATCCTAGTTTCTGATTTACACAGATCTCAACAAAAGCAAAGGCTATTGATATAAAATAGATCCAGTAAAGTACCGAAGATTAGTAAAGGATTAGGTTCCATCTCTGCTCCCCAAATCCTATCTCAACAGCACTCAAACAGCAGATGCCAAGCTTCAGCTGCGCAGTCTGTACACTAATTAATTTAGGAAGTCAGACCAAATCAACACATGCAACACAAAGCTGGTTGGATTTCTTCACTTTGGTCACCTTTCATTTTCTGTAAAACAATCTCAGTTCACACCTACAGACTCAAATCAGACATGTTCCAGAGCTTGTAACAATTCTGGTACCTATAAGATTAGGGCAAAAATTGGCTATTAATTCTAGAACTGAATTGCTGACTAACAACAAACTAGATCTTGATTATAATTCTTGGTCTAGTTGTGTTATGGATTATTTTCTGCAGAGTACTGACTTCGCTATTGTCAAGTAAAATCTGCTGATCTGCAACAGCAAAACGGCTCCCAAGAAACTGGGTGCTATAATGATCTTTAGTTTATGTTCACTTTCATACAGACTTTCAAATGGTAGCTACAAATACTTCTTTGCCTCACAAGAGACATCGTTAACTCTGCATATCAGCAGTCATGCCATTCCTTTCAACAGAAACGTCTGTAAGGTTTAAGCATATCACATGTATGTGGGAATTAGGATCATGGAGCCTGTGCACTGTGTTTATTTTGCTAGAAACAAATATCCTATTTTTCTGCATATCTAATCAGTCCTTACTGCCCTTTCACAATCATCTAGGTGATTTGGGTTGCCCCCAAATTCTTTCAAATAGTCTGTGATTCCCTCCCAAATCTTTCTCCAATGGGCAGGTTCCAGAAAAACCTATGAATAAATTCCCTTCATATTCTTCCCCATAAGGACTCAAGCCATCGCGTCCCCACCAAGAAATTAATTTATTCTCCTACTCATCCAATCTGATCAAAACCCTGGGATAACGGGAAGCATTACTAGCTCTTCTGCTGTGCCCCAAGCGACGCTTCCCCAGCAGCCTCTAGCCACTACTGCCCTCCACCACACTTCCCAGCCCAGGCTAGCTCCAGTTCCTATTAGACCCTGACCCAAAATACTCCAGAAAAAGGAGGGGTGGAAGACTGCTTTTTGCCAGGTTGCTGTGCTGAAGCAGCTCAGAAGGTGTTGCCAGCAGGGAGAGATGGGAACACAGCAGCCGGCAGCACGGGGCACTGGGAGGCTTCCCCAAACTGCCGTGCAAACACGTGGGATTTCAAGAGGTCATGGCCTGGTGTAATGAGTGTTTTGCCCTGCACCAGCTTTGGGTGTTTTGTTGCTTTAATTTTTTTTTTTTTTAAAGAAGAAACATGGAAATGCTATACTTAGGAAAAAAATACACAATTAGGCTACTTTCTCACCAAGTTTATATCTTGCTAAGCTCAAAGATTTTTTTTTTTTTTTAAAAAAAACTTTATTTTGCAGGGGTGATATACCACTGACAAAAATCTAAGCCTCATCTCACAGGGCTAACAAATTACTTTCCTCATTGTGTCCAATGACACTTCAGAGTGGCGGGGGAT
>NW_008825494.1:2510344-2512888 GCF_000699105.1 Pygoscelis adeliae | reverse complement strand
AAAACTAGAAAAATAGCAGAAGAAAATGTTACCTCCAAGATGAAATTTCAAGTTTAAACTCTTATAGGCCAGCATCCCTTTAAGAGCTTTAGCAACTTTAAAAGGTCCCTTTAAAAATCCTTATGCTTAATGTATTTTTAGACAAATATTTTTATGACTACAAGATGAGCAAGCTCCCCACTGCTTTAGAGTGTTCCTATGGAAACAAACCCATTGGCGAACAGGAGTCCTGAACAACTCTGATGCCACTGTCTGTACCCTGCTCCTTTTAGCAGGAATAAATCACCGTTTAGAAATCCGCAGACCTAGAGGGCTGATTATGTAGGGCTCAAGGAATTGCAGTCAGAGTCCAAACAAAGCTCTCCAAATGAAAAGCCTGAAGTGCATGAAATAGCTAGAGGCTTACTTCCTGAGCATACTTAAATCGCTTTGCATATGGAGAATGGACTCAGGAAATTAATTCTGAATTCATAAATGCATGCTACATCAAGACAGATGAGAATCTACATATTTAATCTGTAGATCAGAATCACAGTTTTGGTCTGTATGTGTAGGTAGTGCCGATTATAAAAAAATTATTTGTTACGAAGGAATAGAAGCAGCATACAGACACGCTCCATAACACTCAGACTTAACTACTACAACTACTAAATTCTGCAGGAAGCTTTCGGAGGCAGAGGAGGGAACAGACAACAGTTGGCGCGTATTAGTTTGCATTTTCTGTGGCGAACCAAGCAAACAAGGTGTGGCAAAGACTGCTACAGAGGAGAATTTAGCGCAGAAAGAAGAGGACAGGGATTCAAATAAAGCATGGTTTGAGCCTGCCCTTCTACAATCTGGCAGTTTCCGTCAAGATGCCAGATGAGGGCTAAAATCTACAGCACGTCCCCATCACAGAGAACATTTTCCTTTATCAGTCAGAGCTGCTCCAAGGGCAGACAGCTCCATGATGGAGAGGCGTCAGACAGCGCAACGCGATTCTTCAGTGATGTGAGAGAGGGACGGAGGTGCCCTGAGCTTCCACACGCATTTTCTGCCTAGCATCTTCGAAAGGAAAGGGAGAGGCGGCGTGACAGTGCTATAAAGGCTGTCTCTACCAATTCTTGGAAGAGACTCTCCGGGAAGTTATTAAGTGTCCACTGCTAGAAATAGTTCAAAACAGGAAAAATACACATGGTCAAGACAAAACCTGTTAGGAACGGGGCAGGGAAGGAGCACAGAATCAGGTTGGTTTTTGAGATCCAGTCCAAATCTAGCCGCTGTGATCTTCCATCATAACACCAAGAGTTACTCTGACCTCTCAGTACAGTAGGCATCTAAACATATGGGATTTCTTTTGCAAGAGTAAATATGAGGTCAAAGCAGTTTGTGACCTCTACAAAACAGGAAAGCGATGAAGGATTGTAAAATGTTTTAATCAATCCTGTGAAGGCTACCATTCCACAAGGAAAGTTTTGCCTTTCCTATAGGGTAAGATTGCCTTTTAAACTCAAGAGAAAGTTTCTGCTTAAGTCTCTGGGCATCTCCTGCCAAATACTTAATCCTTACAGGTGAGGATTTCTGGCAAGAGACTATGAGCTTCCTCATGTCACCTGCAGCATCGCAGACCCTGGTGATGCGTAATCTATATTTGAGAATACCTACTGCTTTTGCGGTCAGACCTTTATGAGTGGCTAAAAACCTCAGCTAGATTATTTTTATACTGCTAACTACCGTGATTCATCCATTTCTACGCTCCAGGGAGAAAAACAGGAAGGAAACACTTAGTAAGTCCTTGATTTCGTTTAACATTGGTAATAAGCGTCAAGCAAGCTGTGGGAAGGAGAAAAAACCCAACCTCATTCCAGTTAGAGCGGCATTTAATAAACCTAAGAGACTCTGGAAAAATAAAGATATACTCAGGAGGTGGGTGGCACATGGAAGGATTAATTTGTGTTAATTAGAAGTTGCGGAGGAGGAATATTTTGAAGGGGGGGGTGGAAGCAGTTTCAGAATTTCAGCGAACAATGTGATAAATCCTAATTAGCCAATTATTTCTCCATAGTGGCAAGCAGCTTTCAAAGTCATTTCTTCTTCTGCAACTGTCACACCTCCTGTTAAGTGGCTAAGATGCGCCCCACACAAGCCTCAGACAAAAATAAACTCTTCTGGCAGGACCAGTTTGCCTCTCAGCAGTAGCACTCCTTTTATCTTACATTTGATAAGGGCAAAGGAAGAGGGAATAGAGGCTTTTCCAGAGAATCAGTGTTATCTAAATTAAACATTTAAACGGAACAAGTGTGAGAGGCTAACTTGCAGAGGGAAAAGCTCAACACGCTTATGAGAAAGACTAGAAATAGAAACTATTGTGAACATCCCACCTCAAGATCAATTTTGTCATAAGGCTGTCTATATACAGACTGTCATCCTTTTATTTGCCCTAAGCATAGAAGTCTTAAAACTTTATTAAGTACTTTCAGAAAGCCCAGCATTCTTGTTATGACAAAAAACAAAACAAACAAACACTCAGTGCTGATTAGTGGGAGAGAGAAGAAAGGGAGGGAA
>NW_008825494.1:2462253-2510168 GCF_000699105.1 Pygoscelis adeliae | reverse complement strand
TAATTAGTATCATCTTACTAAGGCTACTATTGTAACACCAAACATGAACTAACCTGGAGAACCATACTCATGTCTTGGTAACCTACAGATCTTAGGCATCACTTCCATCAGGGTCTTGACATACTGAAGAATCGTCCCTTGTAACTAAGAGAAAACAGATGTGTGTAAACATGTCAGTGTTATTGAACTAAGAAACTTTACAACAAATGGCTCTAAAACAAGCTCTAAAAATCTTGCATTTAATTCTGTCAGTCATCATCTTCAAAAGGCAACTTTTTCAAACGAATACGGTTGCACTTTCCTTCCTGTAGCAAAAGGTGGCTAATGCCACATGAAGAGTGGCACAACAGCTAAGGTCAGGAAGGTAAAAAAGAATAAATCATGTTCTTCTCTTGCAGACTCTCTATCGTCTATCCAATTTTAGATTCTTGGTTGAAAAAAAAGTTGCATTTGAATGCTTTCAAAAGCAACAACAGAAAAATCCTTAGCATTAGGTATGTCTGTAACAGCTCAAACTGGCTATTCCGGACATACCAGTTAAGCCACAGTCCCAGCCTACAGTTAGTCTGCCTTCCTCTCACTAGAGACCCATCTCATACCTGTCTCCCCACATCTGAGCATCTGCATCAGGCATCAGCAGGATACCTCCCCAAGGCCCTTTAAACTCCTTTATAAATGCCCAAGCATTCAATGCTACCTTTAATGAATTGAGACGATTTACCACTTAAATAAATAATAAAAGAAAATCCCCCCCAAACCAACAACCAAAACTCAACCCCAAACGATGAAAAATATCTGTTTTCCTCTTTTCCTGAAGATCAGGCCATAGTACCCCTTCAAGCAGGCTCCAGTCTTTCTAGAACGTCAAAAAAGTACTTAGAACATTATGGGAATCACTGTAAACAAACTGCCAAATGTGTCAAGTGTCTGAAGTGAGATTATAAAAACTACAGCTATCCCCCGGTATAGCTGGATTATTTTGGGAGCATGCTCCTTACAGGCAACAGGGACAGGTTGGAAAAGACCATTTCTTTGGCTTAAACTTAACTGCAATGCATTATGACCGTATACATAGATACTAATAATATAGCGAACAGCCAGCCCCTCAACCTCCTCCTAGTTACAGAAAAGGCCCTTTCCAATACAAGATACCCAGGCTGTATGGATAACTTCTTCAACATCTGGTCTGAGCACTCTTCTAAATGGGCTTGATGCTATCCATCGCTAGATCAAGCACAGAGATTAAACCTTCTTTGTTATTAAGGCGCCATCTGTCAATGATGTTATTAACGAAAGCCCTGAAGTTAGGCAAGGCAGAAAGCACGCTCCAGCTGTTCTCAAAAAATATCGAGAAAGTGAATTTACAGTACAATCTTTAAGTTGAAATCAACTAATTTGAAACAGTCATACTTTTCCAGAGTTTACCCAGGCCCTAACAGCATAGGTCTCCACAAATTAAATTAATCTCCAGTGCAAAATCCAAGGTTTTCAAAACACTGCTCAATCTACCAAAGCACATCATCTATTGCTTTCACAAGACATCGAGTACTCTCAAACACAGCTTATACTGAACTTCAATGGAAGAAACGTTTTAATTAGTTTTATCTGAGATCTCACTTTCACTTTGTTTTTCTTGAGACATTTCCTATCAGAAGCCATTTGGAATAGCAGAAAATGAAAGACAATTGGCATACCAGGCTCTTGACAACTTTCAGCAACTCCTCCATCACCACAGCAATACCCTGATACCCAAGAAGTCTACAGATGACTTTAAAGTGAGGGGGACCAACAAAATTCCTGTAGTTGCTGTAGATGCTGGAATATGCCAGATTCAACGCCTAAAACGAAAGAACAGATATGATTAATGAGAATTTCAGCTGTCTGTATCTTTATAACAATCTCATTTAAACAGCATTTTAGAGCATATTAAAAATAAAATAACAACTTTGTATCTCACTCTCCAGGAAGTTAAAATACAAAGCTTCCCTTTTGTAAGGCAGGAACTCCAACCAAAATCTCTGTATTAGCAAGAAAAACTTGTAAACACTTTTTTTTCCCCACCAGGCATCTTCCACTTACCATTTATAAAGCCATGAACATTTTCGCTTCTGTATTTTTCCATTTACACAGGTATAAAAGAGTAGTCAATGCCAATGTTCAGATCCCTGAATTTAAAGCACAGCTTCTATTCCTATGTCGTCCATTTTATGTACAAAACATCTTGAAAGAAGTTACTTCAATTTTCAGTTCATAATAGGTGTTTTAAGTCTCTGAGGACTCAACTACGAAAAAACAGCCTTCTGCAGTTACTGCTCTCTGCAACCAATAAATAAGGATCTCTCTTTTTCAAATCCCTTAGCTGTACACAAGATCAAAGCAAATCTAAGTCTGGGATGTAACCTCATGGAAATTCTTGCAGAGTTGTATAAATAGGATCAGGTGCTTTGCCATATTAATGACTATTTCTTCCAAGCGAACACAACTGTACAGATCGATGCTGCGTAAGGATTTAGGAAGTGTTTGCTGAAGCTGCGGATTAAAGGGGAGTTAGCTAACTTAACATCCTCCACTTCTGTAAGTGGGTTGTTCTCCTAATATCCTGAAATTTAATTTCAAAAGGGAATCTCTTTTCTTGCAGAAGGTTCTGTTGTCTTTCCTTTTCTTTTCTGCAGTTTTCATTCTCTCTAATACATGCATGAAAGACAGCATACTGTTAGACTTGCAACTCCACACACATCAGCTTTAATAGAAAATTTTCCTTCACCAGTATTCAGGAAGAACATTGACCTTCCCTCCAGTGCAGATCCTGCCCCAATTATCCATGCAAGTCAATACCAGATACTGTAATACATAGCATTGCACAAAGAAACTACTAGGAATTCAAGTCATGAAACTCTACCAAGCTCTTGGAGGATTTTAGTCTCATAAAAGAAAAGGACTTACAAATCATCTTTAGAAGAGATCGGGATAGAAGATCACATTTTTATTTATGTTGTAAATCTCTATATAAAAAACAGTTTCCAACGTGTTTTGAACTGTGGACTTAGAAATTTAAAGATTGGATTCTAGACAGACATATAGCGAATGCAAATTTGGCAACAGGTTAACACTTCTTGGCCACCTTTTGTAGATGCCTTTGAGGTACTTCACAAACCCTCATGTGTCAAAGATTGTTGCATTATGAAAGAAATACACGAAAGCACAGGCTCAGAAGAGACCATCTAGGTCGTAACAAGAGAGAACTAGAGATCCAAAACCAACTTTCTGAATCGGGCAACTCCTGACCTAAGTGAGAAACTTTGCATATGTTATTAAAACACACACACATAGAAAATTACATAAATTTTATCATGCTTCAACAACCACAGAACGTTATAATCAGCAATTTATTTCTGCAATGTGAGAATTCAAGAAGTTGCCAGTACTGAAATTTACTTAAAGGTTTAGTTATATTTCTTACGTGCCTGAACTCCTGTCTCCACCTGTGTGAAAAAACCATATAGCAAGACATTATGACCTCCAGAAGGTGGGTTTTGGGGGTTTTTTTGTCTTTCTTATCTTGAGAGTCCTGGTGAACAAGAAGCTGACCACGAGCCACCAGTATGTCCTCACGGCAAAGGCAGCCAACAGCCAGCAGGGCTGCATCAGGCAGAGCAATGCCAGCAGGTCAAGGGAGGTGATCCGTCCCCTCTACTTAGCACACGTGACACACATCTGGAGTGCTGGGTCCAGTGATGGGCTCCCCAGTACGGGAGAGACATGGAGAGACCTATGGGAGAGTCCAGCAGTGGGCCTCAAAGATGATTGAGGGACTGGAGCATCTTACCTATGAGGAAAGGCTGAGAGAGCTGGGACTGTTCAGCCTGGAGAAGGGAAGATTCAGGGGGATCACGTCCACATGAATAAGCAACTGATTGTCAGAGCAAAGATGACAGAGCCAACTCTGCTCAGCAATGCCCAGTGACAGGACAAAGGGCAATGGGCACAAACAGGAAATCCCATTTAAACATCAGAAAAAACTTCACTGCTGTGAGGGTGGTCGAACAGAGAGGCTGTGGAGTCTCTGTCCTCGGAGATGTTCGAGACCTGACCGGACACGTCCCTGAGCAACCTGCTGCAGGTCACCCTGCTCTGGAGGGTCCCCCGGTCTCAGCCGTCTGTCAGTCTGGGAAGCTCTGTTCTAAGGACTGCGGGCTTGTGTTGATTTTGTGGAGGAGGGCTGTTTCCAAATACTCAGCTGTCTTTTCTGTGAACGCAAACTAAAACAGACACTTGGCTAATTCTTTGACTCCTAATACACGACACGGTCCTGCCATTAGATCGGAGCTGGCTAAAAGGCTAAACTCTAAACACACCCCACCGGGTGGACAGCCTAAAGCTGCATCCCTCTAGTGCAACGTGTGTGTTTGCGTAGCTCTCTGCTTACAGAAAAGGGGTCTGGGGCATCAACGGGGGAGACAACTGGTAAAACCTTAAGAAAATATGTGCAGATTAATGTCCTGATACACTAAGCATTTATACAGTTGTCCCTAAAAGGTGAGATTTCATCTTTTGCTTTTGATGTTTCCAATCAGGTAGGTCTCCACAATAAATGCGTCCAAACTGTCTATTTTGGCTATAGTAAAGGAGAATTTTACTCCAGTAGGTTAAAGCATTTTACTGCTGTGAGGTAAAGGGAGGGAACTGCTGTGAGGAAACTCCTCTTCACACAGCAGAAATTTGTCATAGAAAAGCAAGCCCTAAAAACATGATTTCAGTATTTAAAAACTCACCAATACATAACAATAAGAAGCCAGCCAGTCAAAAAATACATCTTTCTTTAATGTAACCCTCATGGGGAAGTACCTAAAACGGTCCACCTGTAAACGCTGGATTAGCGGAGCTTTATAAACTGTGACAAGGGATTTAGAAAACACCATGACACGCCACCGCCGCTTCCCCCCATTGATGCACAAAAGCATAAAATTCTTTGTTTATCTCTTCACTTCAAAGCACTTCCAATATGAGGCACAGTTTCAGTGTGACAACTTTGTAAAATTAAAATAGAAAAAATGTGCCAGCATCAATCTGCTTTACATTGGAAAGCACAACAGCCTTGAGACAGAAATGACGACTTATGAGAGCAAGCTATAATGAACCCAGAAGTGCTATCTGCAGTGTAGTCATCAAAGTGCTAACATTAATCACTCACAGCATCACTGGTACAGGCACAAGAGCATATAACAGGGATGTTCAGGCAGTACACTGTCCAAGGGGAGGCAAGCAAGAGAGGGGGGAAAAGACATTATTTTCCCCCCCTGTATGTTCTTTGAAAAGCAAGGCAACAGCATCTTTAGACAAGATGTGCTCTTGCATGAATTTAAGTGGAAGAGACAAAGAAACTATGCCACCAGCAGCATCGGCGAAAAAAAACTGAAAGCACCAAGCAATGAGAATTCAGTCCAGGGAATCTGAGGGGAAGAAAAAGCAAACTGGCAAGCAGAGATCAGGCAGGAAATAACTCATGTGAAAAAGGATACAGAAAATTCAGTGTTTATGTCATTTTCACAGCAGCATCACCGTGTGAAAATTCTGTTCTGAAGTTTCCGTCAGGAAGTGACAGTAAGTACTGACTTTATAATAATCTATAAAACATCAAGTGTTTTCCAAATGTTTACATGCCAGTAATTGTATCTCTTCTAATAATTGATGTTTTGTAATAATAAAAAAACAGTATTATTGTTGTTCAATTAAAATCCAAACATTCAACTTACAAAATGCTGTGAGGATGAAACTATTGTTTCTAGACTGTGTTAGGAAGCGTTCTACAAAAATAAATTACAATTTTAAGTAATTGGTATCTACCAGCTAAAGAGAAGACAAATGAGCAAGTAAAAGCTCTGATTTTACTAATACGCCCGATTTTAGTACCTGCAGAAGTTGGATAGATGCCAAAATGTGTCTAATAAGTTTATTTGGTAGCAAACTCAATTCCTTTATATTGTGGCTGTATCAAAAAAGGTGCACTTACCACATGATTAGAAAGGCAGCATCTACCCAGATCAGTCATATCTAAGGCTCATTGTAATGAAAATGAACATGCATTTTTTTCTTCCCACTTCCCAGTAAGTATAATCGAAAAGCCTCGAGCAACAATTTTCATACATAGACAGTCACAGAATTCTCACTAGTAATGTAATATAACAATCAAGATCCCACTAAAATAATACGTATTTTGCCAGCCTCCTATCTAGTATAAAATACAGTAAAAGTATTACAGAATAATTTCAGAATAGGTTATAAGCAATAGTTATGAGCTTTCTTAATTGGGAAAATTTTCAATAGTAAATTGTAATTTAGCCAGGAGACTTAACATCTGAAACCTGATCATTAAAAAAAAAAAAAAAAGTGATTTTTATAATGAAGTCATAAAAAATGAAATACAGTGTTACTGTCATGGGAATTTATGTTCATAAAAAAAAGCAAGAAACTTTCACAGTGGAAAAAACTTTCACACGAGTGCCACTAGAAACTGAGTATTAAACTACAAGAGAATCAGATTAAATTGCCAAGGTAGGCTCTTTTGAAAAAGTTACCCTCACAATTGTAAAATAAAAAAACCCCCACCCAACAAACGAAAATATGCACTGGCTGTTATTAAGGTTTGTTTTGTTATAAAATAACAATTTTAATTAAAAGTCTACCAAGGCAGAAGTCAACTTTTTGTTCTGAGAGGAAGATATTCTTTAACAGAAACATTTAGAAAATTGCAGAAAATAGATGTTTTCCTTACACTATTTACAGTGCTAACACAAACTCAGAATCTCAAAACATTGGCAGGTTTTCTAATGTTAATTTCATTATGAGGAGGACTATTAGTTCAGGGCAGACAGACTACGGAATTACATACAGTCACGCAGCACAGAAAAGAGTATTAGTTGTTTTTTTAAAAGCCATTATTTATCCAAAGGGTATGCTATAGCGAAAGCTGGACTTCACCAACTAAGCCTAGCTTGAGAAAGCTTTTCCAAGAGGCTAACTAGCATCAAGACTAAATATTGTGATACTGATGCCACCAATGTACAGTCATCACAGCCGCTGCTCTAGCAGTGGCTACGGGTGTGCTAACTCACCAGCAAAAAACGGGGAGTATCGGCGAGTAAGAAGCTAATGTAAAATGATATTGGAGACAAAATAATATCTGGTGATGTTTCCACGTACTGTTCTGTTTTTCAATTGACTGTGACAGGCAAAAATCAAGACTTGTGGATGGCCAGAGGAATTTATCCCTCAAGATCCCCTCCTGCCACCCCTCACTTGCCACTTAACGTAAGAAAATTCACTGCTCACAAAAGCAAGCTTTGAGATTACAGAAAACACCAAGTAAGTAAAACAAAATGCAAGATACTCAGACTAGAGAGGAAGCAAATGCTGCATTTCTTTCCTTTAAACAACAAACAAATCCAAACCCCACTTATCAACATACTCATTAGGCAAGTATTTTGTGTGACAGGTAAAGAGGTAATTAGTTGGACGGTCAATCTGTCAGCCTTTAGTTTAATGCCAAACCAGACAGCGGTTCAATTCAGTTTAGATTTCAATGACTTTTTTTAATGACAGTTTGACTCATAACATAAGATTATGTTAAATATTAAGCTTTTTTTCCTATTAGAAATGTTTGTTCTATTAAAAAGAATACTCCAGCATTGCTCCAAAGGAGAGAGACATTTATTAATGCATCTGTTTAAACTTCTGATCATTTGTTTCTCCCTGTGGGAGGGGTATATATTTCAGAAGTACAAAGTGTATTCACCTTTCCCCTTTATAGTCTTTAAGAGGTTTTGTTTCCCTTTATGTTACCTAACCACAAATTCCTTAAGCAAAAATATCCAGTGACCTTATTCTAGGGACTGTCCCAAATACGTAGGCAGCGTGTATACCAAAGTTGACATAGAGGCAAATTTTGAACGGGATGCTGAGGGCCAGCATCTCCTCATTCCCTGTCGCAAGCGCACAGTCATCTGAAAAAAAAAAAACCTGTGAATGGAAGTGGTTCCCCAACTGCAAATTGTGCAAAACACACCGTCTCTCACGGAGACAAGATACAACTGATCACCCGGACAGGCAGCAGCTCCGGTTGAATTTCCATAAGCATGTATCTAGCCTTTCACTTGGGAAAAAAGTACACAGTTTAAAATACTCCAAACTTTATGAACTGCCAACTCTCACTTTGACGCAGCAGTACCAACAATAAGAGCACAGTTTCCTAATAAACTCCTTTCCTAAATTACAGAGCACTACGATTAAGATCCACACGACATTTGCAGTGCTGCAACTTCTCAGTTACCTCCCTGGGAAACTAACATCTCCCCGTTCCACAGCAAGATCAGCCATCGGGAGAGAAAAAAAAACCTACCTAACAAAAAACCTACCTAAGCAACAACCCGATGGGAATAACCGTCCAAAACATCACAGGAAACACGGCAATGGTAATTTGGCCAAAAATGGCCAGTTGTGCCGACAGCTTTTACAGCGTCATGTACCACCCTAACCGGAACAGCATGCTATCGAGTTACTCGAGAAAGAGCTTTCAGAAGGAAGAGAGAGTGCCCACCAGTCGCTCCTCCTTTATTGTTGAAAACCTAACTCCACTGACAACATACATCGTGTGCGTGACCTGCCAGTCCGCAAACCCCTCCAGTGACCAGTGCAGAGTTTTTAACACGCTGGAACGAGACCCAGCATCCGCAAGCAACACCAAGAAAGAGCTGGCGCTGGGCATCTGGCTCGTCAGCAGCGTCCTGCTCCTCATTATCGCCGCAATCCTCCTCTACGGCTGCCTGCACCTCCTGTGCCGCAGGAGACGCGAGAGTTTGCAAGGGCGAAACGGGACCTCCGAACAAGATCACGGGAAGGCATGGACCAAAAGCGTGGCATACGCCTCGGCGGAGCTCGGCGGGCAGAGCCGACTGATGCAGGACGCCGAGGAAAAGCATCCGGGTGGCATTCAGCTGGCCACAATCATAGAGAATCCCTCAGCGTGCAAGGACCCCGTCACACTGACTTCCAAAAGCCGGGAACAAGTGCCAACGACAGGACAGTGCTCTGCTATAAATTAGAAACCTTTTGTCAGGGAGGAGATTTTTACTACATACGACATCCCAACTGCTTCAAACGCATTGCGTGCTTTGTCACCGTTCACGACAGGGAGCTCCAACTGCTCAGCGCACTGCTCCCAGCTGTACCTCCGGTGTCACGTCCCTTCCCAGCAGCCCATATGCAGTCAGAGGTACTCAGAGGCAAAGGTTCAGATACCCAAGGAGTGAGCACTTCAGCCGCACTCTGTTATTTAAAAATGAAGCATGTAGCAAAATAATCGGTTTACATTTTGAGGGGATTTTTTAGTTGCTTTTCTTTAGTCTAAAACAGCAAACAAATATAAAAATGAATCAAAAGTGACCAAGATTTTTTTTTTTTTTTTTACACTAGCACAAAATTAAAGCTGAGTAGAAGTTTTCTGATGGTAACACAGACTGCTACGCTACAGGCAACTGGAACATACACCCTGAGCGCAGTGGTTTGCCAGTGTGAGTTTTATGCCTGCAATCCCGACTGCTTCTCAAACTACACACTCCAAACTACTACAGTCAGAGTACGCACTTCGCTGACCATGGTGCTCTCCATAGCTCCCATCTGAATGAGGTCAGTCTCAGCACGTAAGCTAAACTCACCAGGATTTTAATGGTATACTTTTGCCTGTCTTTGAAATTTCCCCTCGGTCTAAAAACATAGGCAAGATAGCGCCTCTGTAAGAACACTTCTAATGAAACTATGGAAATATCCTGGGCTATCGTATTTTGCACTCTTCTGTATCCACCACAAGCTACCTTCTGCTTCACGGGCAAGTGACTCCCTGTAGAGGAAACAGAGTTCAGAGAAGCAACTCCTGGCCCTTCCTTCTCTCTTTTCCCTTTCAGTTTTAATGATAAAACTCATTCACCAACTGCAAATTTCTATCCAACCACAGAGTACATTTTGTGTAGCCAAGGGGCAAGGAAGTAAAAACATGCCAAAACACATTTTATTTTTGTAACAGTCAAATCTGCTGATTATCTCACTCTGCCTTGAACTTCACGGCAAAGTGCCAAGAAAGGCCCTTTGGACAGAAATCTGTTCACCCTCACAACATAACGCGTCTTGCCTGGCTTATGTGTATGTCACCCTGTTTTAAATCTCTTCAGTGCATTTGTGTTCCATAAGAACATAATAAATCTTAGTATTGCTGTATAATACGGTATTTCTAAAAAAAAAACGAAGATACACTGTGACTGCAGGTATTTTAAACTGCTATTGACACGAACGTATGCGCAAAGTCAGCTCTTGTTGACACAGCTCAGTTGGACCAGTAAAGGCTGGAGAACTGCTGGCTGGGCAGCTGCCATCCCTTTCCACCGCACCCTGGAAGCCAAGGTGGTGTACAGTTTTGGCAAGAGAGCGCCCGCCGAGTATTTCACAGCAGGCAGCGGGTCTTTTCAGCTACCGTATTTTGACAACATTTCCCACAACTTGTGAAAGACGTCAACTCTCATATTGCCGGGAAGACACGAGCTGGCATAAGTTTGATGCGTCGTCTTTACTTTTTTCTGCTAGGATAGGTACGACACACAGAAACTTGCGCTGAATGGTGGCGAGTATTACTTTTAGAAAACATTTGAAAAGGCGTCTTTATTGTGTTAAGTTAGCAATAACATGTTTTCCAACCCTACATGGCATTTCCTCCAGCTGACACATGTTTTTCTTTGTCTTACACACCAGTCTTAAATAAACTGTGAAGATGACAACAGTTTACTGCTGTTTCAAATGAAGGTGTTTCATGAAACAGACACTGAAAAGCTCGCTTTGGAGCATGAAGCCAACACTACAGGTTTACTGCCAAAAAGGGGCAGCTGGGTAGCGGGGACAGAAAAAAAATGCTTTAAAATGATCTTGTAATCAAATTAACGGTAACACTTCTCTGACTAGGATTTCATCAGAGAGAAAAGATTATTTTAATGTTAAAGGGATGGAGCCAAGAGACATATATTCTCATCTCTGCCAACATCTTGGGCCCTTAAAAGCCTGTTTACTTCTCTGCATCTCTGTTTCTTTATGTGGGTTTTAAGGCAGTCCAATACATATATTTACATGCATTTATGTTATACACACATGTGTATACCATACTGAGAACAAGGAGCAGTTCAGTCTTAAAGCAGTTTTGAGGCAATTCACCTACTGAATTTTGTTATTTATATACAAACACATATATACAAAAATACATGTGTATATATCAGATTGAGAAGGCAAGGAGCTACCATGGAAGTGCTCCCAGGAATGGGACTTATCTCATCAAAATATAAAACTATTCCACCCAAGGAGTTTACTGTGCACTACTTAGACAAACATTTATATCACCTCACACGCAACGGACCACCTCGCACCCGCTGCAAATAAGCAATGCATAAGGAGTGTCATCTGACTTCTGCACCAGTTTTGAAGAACTCATGTCACCACGCACTCACAGAGCTACGAGTCTTTGTCTCTTGCTCAGAAAGTTTTATTACAGATTCGTTCAGGTTCATTCTGGCAATTCGGTGTTTTGGTAGTTCACTGTGCAGTTTTAACAGTGATCTTGTAAGGGGCAAACATTCCAAGTGATTACCAAACTGATAACAAGATGCAACATAGTGCAAACTGACGTTAAATTGTGCACCAGCAGTAGATAAACACATTACATTCACGTTGAGAAGTATTTTCCAAAGGGGTCTTTTTTCACAAAGCAAATGACTTAGCATCTACAAAATGCAGAAGACATACACACATGAAGACCTTTGGAAAATGTTGTATAAGCCAGAAAGGAAGCTCTTAAATTCTGGTCTACACAACCTCTATAAAACCAGGTACTTCATTAATGTGCAAAGTTAGTTTCAAATCCCCAGAAGAGATTCTTTTTTATATGTACATTATTATTTTATGCATTCAGCCCATGTTGCCAAATTTCAATCTGCTAACATTCATTTCATTAATCCTACACACACTTCATCTGAGTGAAAGGATTTCAACGACCATGCCCAATGAGCTTTTAAAATACTCCAGCTCACATAAAACGCTGACGAGCTTTTGCAGGTCGGCTCTTTCCCACCTGACAGCTCTGCTCCCGTGTCAGCCAGGAGAAGTCAGTTGTATCTGTCGATTTCTGTTTTGCTAATTAGATGAAGATACCACTTAGAAAACTTTAGATGCAACAGAGAATGTGGACACAACTGTCTATGCTAAGCATCAATACACATTAATATAGGCCAAATGCTTAGATCCATTTGGAAATATCTACAAATATGTGAACACTTTGAGATCAAAACTAAGAATTTCTTTAATTACTCTTAATCAAGCACATTGCTCGTGCAAAGCTTCTGCACAGAAAGTGTTTTTAGTCATTACAATCCAATACATGCACGTATGAGTGTACATATGCACAAGAAACCACAATGCTCTTGTCTTGACCTAAAAAAACACCATGGATTGCTAAAAAAAAACCCCCAAAAAAACAAAACCAACCAACAAAGTCCAATAAGGAAAATAAAAAGTCATATTCCTTGGCTATATGATCAATACGAAGTGCTCACCTGACTACCCTGAGTAGCTCAAGAACTCAAAAAAGACAATAAAATAAAAAATACCTAGCTACTCCATACTGCACTATTATCCAGTCAGGAGGCAGTTCAAGAATATAACTGTTAAAGGACCCAAACAAGGATGTGCTCTGTGACAAGCCTGGCTATATATTACACAGAATAATATCATGTAATTATATCACACGCTAGAATGTGTAGCCTCTATCACATAAGAATTACTATCTGTAACTTGCTGTATACAGTAGAAATGTCCTCCTGAAACTCCATTCAGATATCCTCAATTCCAGAATACATTAGATTCAAGAATAAAAATATACTTTTGTAGAAATTTAAAACTACAGAGAGTCAGGAATATTTGCTAATAAAAGCATATCTAGTTATGAAACTTGCTCCAGAAATGCATCTAAGAACCTCCTCGATTGCTCCTGCTCATATAGAAAAATAATCAGATTTCTGAAAATGTGTATCTCTCAGAGTAAAGATTACTAAACTAATTTTAATAATGTAACCTGACTGATAAACAAAGGTTCCCCAGTTAATCCTCTGTCACTCACCCCACTGTATCATCACTTAGATAAATTAAGTTAGCAATCTCTGCTAAATTCAGTGGGGTTTTTGCTCTTTACGCTGCATCTGGTGAATTCCTAAAATAGTAAGGAACACAATAACTCTAATGTAAGAAAATCCCACTTTCCTATAATTTACTGTTCCCTGTTGGAGAGGAATTATATAAAACACTATTCACAGTACCAGGCAATCAGCTGTTAAATTCCATATTAAAGACGTGAATCCTTTTTTACATTTTAAAAGCATGAAAGTTTTACAAATGCAGCAGATATATTAGGACTGAAATTTGTAACTTCTGAGCTATTTCTTCAGCTCTCAAAAACTAGCTTGCTGGGCAAATCACAGAGATTGCACCGTATAACTGGGATATGATCTACAGAAAATAAGAGTAAGACAAGGACTAATTACGCTCATGTTTAAGTAGGAGCTAGAAGATAATGAAAGTAGCTAGACATGAAAATGACACAGCGCACTTGTATAAATCACAAGGATAATTGAGTACATAATTTTAAAACCTTTTTTTAGTCAACAATCCTCTAATTTGATCCTTATGTTTTTATTGATCTTTTCCGTACTTTCATTTTGCCTCCCTGATATTCAAGAAAACAATGCAACATTAAGAGTGACATCTTGTTAAGTATTCTCAAATGATTTGCTGAAGATACCACTGCTGGTTTTTACTGCTATTGGAAGTAGATCAATATTTCTGACTGGATATTAAACATGCAGATATACGTTAATGTGCTATGCCTTTAACTGTCATCAAGACCCAGGTAATAATTCTGAAGCGTAAGAAAACAAATCTGCAGCGATCAGAGAGAATAAATCTATGCCTCCAACATACAATACTGCAATTGGTCCTGTGAATACAGGCTAACTTTCCTCACTTGGGTAGCTCCACGAAAACCCACGACTATTCTCTTGTGCCAAGTACTCTCTCAACTTGTCACCCACGTAAGCTCCTTTCCAACCTCCATATCGGGCATTGCCTTAAGGCACAGAGTACATGACTGTGTATCATGTACACTTCTACCGAAAACTTGCATAAACCTTCTAGGCACTCCTAATCTGCAAAGCACAAAAGATGATGCTAATACAGGAGATGAGATGGCCAGAAGGCCAAGTTCATCACAACGACTTTGAGGTTGAAGATCACAAAGAAATGCTACTTTTTTCTTTTTTTTTTTTTAAATAATTTAAGCAGTTTGGTATCTGATAGTTTAGGATGGTCAGAATCTATATTCCTTTTAAGTCAGATAACATCTGAAGCAGTTTTTCCTATCTGTTCCCTTTTCTCCTGCCATCACAGTCTTCATCACTGTAACAAGGGAGCAGCTGCACCCAAGACGGGCTCTTGTTCTCACTTCACCAGATGACTAATTAATCTTTTTTTGAGTCTGCTCTGCCGCTATAAGCAACTGTGCAATGCAAGGTGGTTGAGAGAAGGACTTATTTTTAGCTATGTCAGACAAGACTAACCATCAGACTAATCACTTGCACTTTGGCTGAAACATATGGTGAGCTTCACAGCAAAGTCTGGGAAAAAAGCATATATTGAATTTAAAATACTCACAAAATGTATTTGAGGCCATTTTTAATAACTTTCATATTCCGTAAGTTCTATAATTAAAAAAGATACCTTTAAACATTAGCAAACCATAGATATAAAGGGAATTAAATCCAACCTTTGATCCATAGAGATACTGCGGCTGTGCATTAGGCTGCTTATCTCTCTGAAACTCCTGAGAAAACGGTAGCACGGTCCGAACAAACCTACAAAAACAAAATAAAGAATTCACTAATTATACTTAGGTTAGTAGGGTTGCGCCTAATGCACCTTACCCTGTATAACACTGCTTTTGTCTACATATAAAATCAAAGCCAGGCCGGTAGCCTTTCAGCCCAAGTTGAAACTGGGGAAGCACATAGCCTGCATTGCCCAAAAGCCTGTACACAAATCATAATCACTTCCCCACCACTTACTGGGACCCTGTTCTTCCAGTGGTGTGCAGGGTCCCAAAGTATTTCTCACCTCTACTCTAGCCCAGCCCAGCAAAAAGAGAAGCAACTAACAAAGCAGCAATAGCCTCTCACAGAGAGTAAGGAAGTTCCTTCTGCTTCCAAAATTACGTCCTTGAGAATGAACCACACCTTCAAAGAAGAACATGACATTTCTGTCTAATGTTTTGTAGCTTCTTCCTCCCCCCAACAAAACTCACAGCAGGAGAAATACTTTAGGTTAATACCTTTAAAAAAAAGTCAGGAGGAAAGGTACAATCCTTGTAGCAAAATTAACGTTTCAGAAGTTTGATCATACTTTAGTGCGAGCATGTACTAATACAAATCATGTTTAGCCTTACCTTTGTATATTGTTAAGAGGATGACAAGAGAACTACAAAGATATGGAGTACTGCAAAAGATAGGATCAAACAGCCCACTCCAAACTGAGGGCCTCGGGGTCTGAAGAACGTGCTTGGGCAGAACTCTGCAGGCACGAGTCCTCTTGTGAACAAGTAGCACAGACCTGCTCCCCTGATGTTGCCTGTTAACTGCGTAATGCACGTTTTGCAGCACTACAGTTTTAGTGCAGAAAGAAGTTAATCAACATCTACTACAATTCTGATTCTGCTTAACTTCACTAAACTGAGCAAAATTATTGGTGCGTGTGTTTACAGGTTGGATGGCTACTTTATTTTTTTAACTTGATAAAAAGGATTTCTTGGTAAATGGTGCAAAGCTGTATATACACAGGGAAGAGGAAAAACAGCTATTTAAGAAGTGTACATCAAATGTCTCAGATCAGGCTGTTCTGAGTGATAGCTGAGTAAAATGCATCTAGGAAAAGGTTTCAGGAAAGGAAGTTTGCAGTACATTATAATATCATAAGATACAATTATATCTTGATCTGTTTTTGTTTAGAATATGTTTGAATTTAACCAATACACAAAATAAATGATTCATTAATAATTTTTCCTAGAAAGAACATAGAAATTCTATGTTTAATACATCCATTTTCTAGCTGAAAACAAAACTAGCCATGCTAATCAAAAATTGTTTCACCCAAACATGTATAAATTGCACCATGTTGCTTACAATTATTTCCACTGTGTTTTATTTCTGAGTAATCGGAACCATTCTTGTGAGAATCTGTAACTTCAGGACAAGGTTTTCTGTATTTTTTTAACCTGCTCAAAAATAGGTATACCCACAGTTTCACTACTTGTTCATATGTATTTTAGCCCCATCTTTCCAAAAGTACTTGTACTTCCTGAAGCCCAGAAAGTGCTTGCATTTAGAGCTTTTGAGGGAAAAGATCATTTATGTGTATTATTTTTGATACTATATAGAGAGCGTTTAAACCTCCTTACATTTACATTTCCTCAGTTTACAAGTTCCCCCCTTCTCTCTCACTTACATAGCAACTGAAAACTTCCTCTTGAGATTACTCGAATCTGTTCTCTGCACAGATACTTCATTAATGAGATCACCAGAGATGTTGTAAACATTTGATGGAATTCAAAGTAATCTGCAACATATGACAGTCGCAGAGACTACTCCATTCCCCCTTCTTTCTCTCCAAATCCTATTCCTTTTTAAATTGACATCAATTTTCAAGCCCTAAGAAAAACCTCTAAAATGAAAGAAATCGAGAGATACCATGTCATTTGAGATAAGACTGGGTTTCAGCACGCAGACATATTGGACAAGAGCTGATTAAATTAAAACCCTCACAAGGAAAAGAGTGTTTCAGAATATAAATGTGGGTGCATCCCATGAGTTGGGAAGCTGTAACTCTTATTCTTTCTCTTTTCAAAAAGGTATTATGAATATATTTGAACTACAGTGTCATTAGCGTCTGGGAGCTAACCAGTCAGACTGCAGTTGGATTGAGAAGAAATCACAGCCTCAGAAATCAATTACCAGAGAAACACTTCTGAGACACAGTCTCTAAGTTTCATTAGCTCTGTACAAACACAAGTAACTCGTGTGTGTTCCCCAGTGCGCCTCTACATTCCTGGGGGTTCCTCCATCTCTAATGTTTTAGAATAGTAGCAAAATAACCTTAAAGGTTTCTTTAAGACTTGAAGCAAGCACCCATTTTATACTTTCTTGAGGGACGTGGGGGAAAGATGCCGAGAGAGGAAGAAAGAGGTTAAGAAAAGGAAGTAGGATCAAGAGATACAGTCACTTTGTATCTTACGGCAGGGCTATGGCTAAGTACTGAGGATACAACAGGGAAAAGAGAGTGCATCGTTCTAGGAGGTATGTGACTAATCCTGACATATCATTCAGATAAATATCAGAGATTTCTTCTCTCGAAACTAAGGGCTATAAAGAAACCTTTACAGTTCAGCATCATCTGCTAGTCTTCAAACTTTTTCAATATGTGTATGTGTTTTCTTTTTGACATCCTGTTGGTTGGCTTCCTCCTGCTCCTCCTCCAAGAAACAGAAACATCTCTTTGAAGGACTGAAGTGCTTGGAATATCAATGCTAAAGCTAGGCAAATTTTTACTTTCCCTCGGATACTGCTAGATGCAGGTTTTGGCATACTCCAAAATAATCAGTTCTTTTCATTTTTAATCAGTGTTGATGATCTCACAGCAATTTATCCATTTTAATCAATGCAGGTTGTAAGCAGTCAAAGTAGATTAAGCAGATGAAGAGCCTGCTGGCTTACTAAAGCTTTGCAACAGTGAATGCTAAAGGACAACATGAGTCCCAAAGTAAGTATTTTAGGGATCAGATCATTTTATATCGGTGTTTCTGTGATACCTACCAGGGAGGAGTTCATAGCGAGCACTTTACAAACTAACCTAAATGATTCTAATTACCATTGTCTATTTAAGAAAATAAGGAGAGATCTGAAAGAGACCACTTTGGTCAATGAGCCTGCTGCCTTGCTACTGCAGGCACCAGATCAGACAGACAACCTCATTCTTAAACTTTCTGAGCTTCATCTGAGCAGTAATAAGATATCACAATTCTCCCTCCCTCCTCATAGAGAAAGTGTCCCTCTGCACTTCCCCGTCTAATTGGTGTGAACACTTCTAATTTCCAGCCTTCTCAAATTAGCTTGTTCTGTCTACCAGGTCTAAGGGTAGCCCTACACCTCCTCTCTTAGTGAATGCTAGATCTAACTCACCCTTCTTGAATATGGATGTCAAGATAGAGAGAACAGGGGGCTACAAACTGAAGAGTGAGGAAACAGCAGACAAAACAGAGCATGAAAGAGTAACTGATGTCTGCCACTCCATTACTATCACCATTCATTTTGGCAGAAAGACGGCTACTATTTTTTTTTTTTTTTTTTTTTTAGGTGGGGAAGATAAGGTGCTTGTTGTCAAATTTGATGGAGTATTTGACTACAGTCACCCCTACTTTGCATGAGCCTATGTAACTACGCCATTTGGCTCTTTGTAGCAGAAACTAGGTAGTTTTCACTGCCAGTGCTGCTTTTTCAGGTTTGCTCCAGCAGTGTCTGAAAGGGCTGAAAATTTGTCTGAACGGTGACTATCACAGAGTATATGCAAGACAAGAAGACACAGCTGTTCTCTTGTGAAAACTAGTCTCAAAAGCAGTACGAGAAAGACAGAGCGCTCGCAAAAGGAAGGGGGAGGCAGGCAGGAAGACCGAAAAATAAAAAGCTGGTCTTTTTGTTCATTCTGTGACAAATCTGTATCCTCAGAAGAAACATGTCATACTGCATTTGGAAGAGTGCTATACACATGAATTTTTAGCAAAGAATACAGATTTGGATAATGTGTTGGGAGGAGATGGAGCCACAAGTCTGACTACTGTCTCAGGAAGTTTGTACCATTTGTGTCAAGAAAGCACAGAAAATCCTCAATCCAAATAAATGTCTAGGCTGTCTCACACTTGCTCCTCTCTTAGCCCTGAACACAAAACATGCTGTCATGGAAGGAAAAGACCAGCTTATAATTAGTAACGAAATAAGGCAGAAAAAGGAACACTACAGATGCTGGAAAAAGAACAAAGAACAAAAATCTGGCAGTTGTCCATGCGTCATTTGAATCCTCTGGCCAGCCCTAATCCTCCTAACTCCACGAAGACACAGAGGAATGAAAAAAGTACAGATGCAGGCATAAGCATGACAAAGATTCCTGGTGTGGAAAGACCTTTGGCTTAAAAAAAACATGCAACTGAGGGCCAACTCTTTAAGAGCTGAGAGACAGCTCTTAAAAAAAATATCCCAAGCAGCACAGGAAAGACAAGTGGGAAATGGCTGCTCACGGTCACTTTCAGTATAAGAACTGACAGGCAACAGCTTGAGAGCAAACTAAGAGAGATACTTTTTCACGCAGCACACAGCTCCACTGCAGACTCCTCACTACAGCATGTCGTGAATGCCAAAACCTCACATAGCTTTAAAAAAAAAAAAAGGACTGGACAAAGCAACAGGGAAAAAAAAAATACCTGTAAAGGGACAGAAGTGCACTAATATCCCACCATTTTTGTTTTACAGAAACACCTGATCATTGCTAGAGGCCAGCACATTTCCTAGAAGAAAAATCACCACAAGCCTCCCTTGTTTTCATACTCGGCCTCTGCATGGCTGCTGCCAGCATCAGGACACTGGACTAGAGAGGGCTTTGACCTCACCTGCAGTTTCCTTCCACGGCTCATGCCATTATCCAAAAGCTTGTTCTCTTTCTTTCCTGATCGACAACAAGTAGATTAAAAACACCCTTGGATTTCACTGCTAATGCCCATCCGCAGAGGTCCCCTCGCTCATCTCCCCATTCCTTCTCCACAAACTGTTGCGCCCGAGTCTGGACACAGCTGTGCAGCTGGCCAGCACTAATGAGACTAAATTCCAGAAAACTGGCAACTGCAATTATTAAATTGCTAAATCTTTCACTAGCAGCCTCACTGTTTAATCTCAGTACATTATCAGATATAAAAAAATTCCTCTATCCCAAATAATTAAACATGCAACATGTTTTCAATACTTCTGCATGAATAGCCTTAGCCTTTGAACCCAACCTGCAGGGTTTCTAGACACTTGAACTCTTTTACAAACGTTTGAAATCATTACGTTCAAGCATTCTTGGAAAAAGAGCTTCCAAAGGTACTGGGTACAAGTTAATCTGACCAAAACACTAACTTTAAAAGAAGGACCCTTACACCTAGGCTGTGGTCAAATTAAGAAAAGGCAAGCCACAGGTATTACATATTTCCTGGGAGCTCTACCTCCAACCATTCACCACCAAGCAACCTCTCTGCTGTTCATCATACTTATTTCTCTTTCTTCCAGCCTTCTGTTACTTTTCTTCCCTCGTTTACACGTAGCTTTCATGCAAGACATTCCCTATCAAGAGTCAAGAATTAAACTAGCAGCTCACAAAGAGCTCCTCACTGTGTACTCCTGTATTTGCAGACAATAACCTGTACAGTTGCACGCAGAGAAAGCTCATCAGTTTAAAGTTAATGCTAACAGCAAGGCAGCAATAGACATAATGAATGTGCTTAACAACTATAAAAGGGCTAGAAACTCCCTGTTCCCTCTCCCAGCAAAAACATCAATAGGCACTCTATAGCGTGTGCAACACACACATTAATTCTCTCCACACTGTGAGAGAGAATCCATATTCATCCATATTTGACTGTTTTTGACTGAAACCGAAGCAATTCTGTGATGAAATTGGACACATGGTACACATACTGCCTAAGATCTGGCTCCCTTTATCATCTCTTAAATTAATTACCCAACAAGCTTGAGGATCAGCCTAACTCAATTTGTGCGTACAGTTTTTAAGCAGACAAGCAACAGTCCTACAGGATCCTGCTAGTGTCCTTTAGCGTTCCATGCTCGCTTCCCAAGGATGGTGGTCTGCAGTACAGCAGTCCTTGGAGCCACAGTGAACACGGACCAAATTGTTGTAGGAGCTATTGAATGTCTTTCATTAAAGCTGAAGGTGAAGGATCAGCATTTCATTAAGATTTTCTTTTAATATTATGCTTATATGATTCTTGATACATTGCACTGAATATTCCAATATTGATCTCCAGATATATCAACTGCACAGTAGCTTCCTCAGAAATACATTCAACTCTCCTGTGCAGACAGATTCATGTAACAGAAGTTTCTTGGCTAAAACTTAACCACAAAAAACACACTCCTCTTTTTTTTTTTTTTTTTTTGCACAGACAGAATTTTGGATCTAAAATGCAACATAACCATCATGGAACATGTCAGACAGGGAAAGCTCTCCAAGGAGACAGTGAAAGATGAGAACAGGCTTCCTCCTCTTCCTACAGCTTCAGTATTATTTTACTGTCACTTCACAGTGCTTTAACCAAAACCTGAGTAAAGGCTAAAAGCAACACAAATCCTAAAAGCAGCACACAAGCAGGAAGCCCAGAAATGCAAAGTCCCAAGCACTGTGCCTTCCACTCATTCAGACTTCAGATCTTACCTTTCTCTTTCTATTTCCATTAGTAGAAATTAAATTACTCTCCTTAAAGGCTGCAACTGTAGTTGCAGTGAACACTGAACTCTTCCCTTCTCCAGTAAACAATCCTTTTCTTCACATTAATGCAGAATCAGGAATATAATTTTATTTACATCATCTCACAGTTGAGGAGCCTGTTTACCAAAATATCTTCCTGATACGCACTTTGCAGTCTTTTTGGACACGCTTTATTTTTCAGCGTATCATAGCTAAGTCATTAAAATGTCAGAATTTGGATGCTGCGGTTACATTTGACTTCTATTGTGGAGAAATAACAGGCTTTCATAACTTTTACAGTACTTCGTAAAATGACTCATACTGCTTCACTTCAAGTAAAGCATTAGAAATGGAAAACACACTACATGAATGGAGACGGACTTGTCAGCATTGGCTAGGAAAGAAGTTGCAGGAGGGTGGTAGAAGAACTGCTGCAAACAAAAAGCTGCCATGCTAACCTGTTAGTGGATCCATTGTAGCAGTAGTTTGGAAGGAAATCATAATTGAGTTCCCAAAAGACATGAAGAGTGATTCTTCCGTAAGGGGCTGACACATTGTGATTGGCTTCTCTGAACATGGCATCAAAGCTGTCCAAGGTCATATATCTACTCAGAAGCTTGTGAGTCATTTTGTTTATCTCTATCAAGCCATCCAGCTCCTACAAAAAACAAGAGGAAAGAAAGTGAGCAGTGCATTTAATAAAATGGAGAAACTTATTAGTTAAACTATTAGTATCAGTTGCTTACTGAGGAAAACAAGCAGTTTTCAGCAGAAATTATTTTGCATTTAAAAAAAAAAAGGAAAGGGAAAAAAAGGAGGATGGTGGAGGGACACCACCTTAGCCCTGCTACTTCGTAACTCAAGAGAGAACCTCTGGCCTAAGAAACACATCAACAATTTCTGTTTGCATAGCTACTAAGAAAACCCTGCACACAACAAAGAAAAACTACGTTTAAGTAATTCAAAGGCTATAACACCAAGCACGGAAAAATCATGAAAAGCCAGACTCCTGCACAGCTCTATGGCCTCCGTATTTACCCTCAGTAAAGAATGAAATGAAATCAAGGTAGTTAACTGCATGACAAAATCTCACAGGTAGAAAACTTGTTATGGAAAAACCAATGGTAAACTTCGTTGCACAACCTCTAATTTTGTTTCATTCCAGCAGAACTCAATGTGTCTGATATTTTTCTTGTTGACTGCCTATTTACTTGTCAAATTCATGCTGTCTGGAAATAAAATTTGTTTGTTAGCATTTTAATCAGGAAACTTACTCAAAGAGACATCTCGATGTTGCACAGATGCTCTCCTTCCACAGGCACAAGTCAGATCTCATTCCTCCACAAAAAAATTATTTTTATTTTGTCATGCTACAAAACCAAGCTGCCTGGGTAAACAAACTCATTTTGATTCTACCAGGCACAGGGCTGTTTTGTTTTGGTCTGCAATTTATCTATATGCATGGACAAAAGTGGGCATTTACAAAACTTTAAGGAAAATGAGCATTCTCATTATTTGTTTCCTCATAGCCCCTAGTATATATATGCCTTCTCTACAGGTGCCCTCACTTGCAGCATGTTTATTTTTTGCTGGGCAAGGAAAGAACAAGATTCTCAGTCTCAATAGAACTGGGACTTTCGCAGTCCCATGTACAGCAGCATACTCCAGAACACTGCGTCAGGTCTGGCCAAAGCACTGTTTGAACAGAGATGCAGGTTAAGGTATGGGGTGAAAAAAATCACAGCACATCAGAATCAATAAAGTCCACAATATACTACAACGGCAACAGAGGATTTGCCAGTATAATTTATGGTGTAGCTGCAGGTGACTAACTATGCTACAAAAAAAGGCCTCTTGCAAGAATAAGCTGCTTCTCTGGTAAGGGGTTTAGTCAATCTAGACCTAGTAAACCAGACAAACTTCAACCATAGCATCATATGATTTCATGCTTACAGAAAAATGAAAACAAAACATCAGAGGCAAAAGTTTTGTTATTTTTCTAATAAGACTGCTTAAATTCTTGCCCATTTGTATATATATTTAACTACGGTTTGGGATAAAACAAGTTTGCCTGTTAGTCATTCAGCCTCTTCTCCCTTCGGGAGTGACTGTACAACTATTCACTGAGAAAATACCTAGAAGGTGTCTAGCAAAAAGCAAAACCTGAGAAAACTTTTTTGCTTCTGCCATCAAAAAAAACCAATATAGATTTATAATGGGGGGGGACGGGGGAGAAGTGCTAGATGTCTATCAATCTCAATGGAAATAAAAGAAGTAAAAAAAAAACATAATATAAAAAAATTAAATTAAGTTAATAATAATAATAATCATCATCATCTAGCACTCGACTCCTAACTGCAGTATTAGTGCTCTGGCAAAACTGCAACACAACACTCACCACAATGGAAGTCAAATCCTCACTTTCAAATCGACCAATTGCCAGTTCCATTGACCTATACATGGCTGCTGAAATTCGCTGAGTGATCAGTCGGTTCAGGTCTATTGACCTACCAAGAAGCTAAAGAAAAAATGCCATGAGGTTTGGAACTGAAAGTCTGAGACAAGCTGTACAAGGACTATGAGACTCCACAGATTAACAGACTCTCACGTGGTGAACTTGCATTCCAAACACACAGAAACAAAGCAGATGGATAAGATTTACAAATTCATGAACAAATCAAGTATTACAATTCACATCCCAATTCTCACAAACACAAGTAAAACCACATGTTGCATTGACTTCTAAGTATTTATATCAGCATTTTATATGCTTCCATGACACGGTGCCGACAACATATTGAAAACTGGTGAAAGACATTTTTAGGAAGACAACGCTACCACATGTGACATTCCTATTTGGCTTGTGTTTGCTTAACTGCAACAGACATTTGCATTAGAACAGGATCTTTTAATTTTTTTTTCTTAATTCACTCCTTCATATGACAAAAAAGCTGATTCTCAAATGTCAGTTATGCCACTTAGATGGCAGGACATAAAGCACAGAAAGTTTTATATACCTACATAAATCAACACCATTGGAAAATTGCCGAGCAACTCGAATACAACAGAGTATGAGTTAACTCACTTGGACATGTCGCTGTTTCAGCAGTGTCTCGTAGCGGTTGGACTGTAGCAACTGAATGGTTGCTCCCTGATTCTTGCATTCTGAACGCAATCGTTTCTCCAGAAGCAGGCTATTAAGAAAGGAAGAAAACTCTTAAAATATATTAGACAGCAGAGCAGAGCAGAAATGCATGAATAAAAGTTCTCACTACTGGAATAGCTACCTGCCAGCCATTGCCTTGTAGTACGCAAATATTTGGTCTGCCAGCTTGTAGACAAATTGGTCAAAGCACAGATTTACCTTGGGGGGGGAAAAATTGTGCATTTAGAGATACTTAAAATTAAAAGAGGGGAGCTTATCCAAGACCTCCCACTGTTTATCAAACATAATTAAGTTAATGCATCCAAATTTCCCAGTACAAGAGAAGATGACATTCAGTCTTCAGCATTAATGTGAGCCGTTTTGCACACATCTGCAGGTTTCCTCACAACGTACCACCCAACCAGTTACCCATCTTCTGGCCTTTCTTCTCAGTTTGTTTATTATCTTTAACTGTTCCGAATGTCTTATAATAGGTCTTGGCCTTTAGCATCATTTTCATATTCAGGTACAGACTATTTTTCTCCAGTAGGTAAGGTTACTTTACCTCTGCCTCAATCTCATCATAGAGGAACTGCTTCTTAAATTTAGTAAGTGCATAATGAGCACTGTCATTATAAAGGTCCAAAGAATACAGAACATACCTGAATGAAAAAGAATAAAAAAAAAAAAGAGTTACATGTCTGTAGATATTATGATTCTTTAGGATGGTGCAGTCAAGATGATGTAAGCCAGTCAATATTGTAATCTACATGCAGTTCACACAAACAGGATCATTTTTTTTGTTTGAGTTTATATGAAAAGAATTGCACCTTCTCATTTAAGAAAGTCTTTTGTTAGTTCAAGAAATTGTATAGATAAGTTTGCAGTCAGAAACTTGTTTTCTAGATGTAGCTTTCCATCAAACTGGAATTATGCTTTTACCACTATGCATTATATTTGACATCTTTGAAGAGTAAGTAAAGAGAACTCACTCAGGGAACAACATATTTGGCTGGTGCGATGATACTCTCATGAAAGGTTTCTTATTTCAATTATTCACAAATATTGAATATTTGTGAATCATTATTTTCAAAAAGAAAACATTGAGAATCTGTAAATCAGCAAATGTAAGAGGAAAAGCGTATGAAGGTTTAGAATACCTTCTCGGTGACTGTTTGTTAAAACCAATTAAAGCAGTAACATTATAATACGGAGTGACAATCATTAAGAATAATTATTCAACTGTAGAGCACAAGTAGGTCTTACTCCATCATTGACGCCTCTTTGGTCTCCAAAATATGGTCCGTCAGAATCCAAGGCATGGACATCTCAATGGGAAACTGGATTCTTCTGCCCATGGTCAGCTCTAAGAAGAATTCCCTGAACCACAGCTGGGACAGATCACAGCATTGCTGCAGGGTTTCTTTCAGAATAAATAAGGAAGAATTACACTTCTTATAGAAATACATCAAGAACAATACAAATGCGATTCTGATGATGCAATGTGAAACAAAAAAGCAGGTGTGAGTCACTAGAGCTATACATAGGCCAAATACGTAAACCAAATTCAAAACGTAAAGCCCATGACTTTTTCAGAGAGTTCTGAACTTCACGTTGGCCCCCAAAGTGGTGCCTTATTATAGAAAAAAGCGTGGAAATGGACCAGACTACCAGTTAAACAGAAACACTGTGTACACCAGTAAAGGGGGATTTCTAGTTTAATTTCTCAGTTGGGGGCTGAGAAAGCCATACGCTGAACTTGGGAAGCAACAGGCGAAGGAGACAAAATTGTACCAGATCCACCAGTACCATCTCTCCCTCTGGAGGACTGAATCGCTCCACACGTTCCTGTCGATTCGATGGGCAGGAAATGACAGACAGACACATGAAGGAGGGATTAAAACAAAACATTGCTGAGGCTGCTGCCAAGGACACGGAGGTGTGCTTCCCACCTCTCCAGAAAACACTTGGCGCAAGCCTCCTTTTGCAGACGGCTTGAGAACCAAAATGGGAATGAACTCTTTACATTAAGATCTTCTGAAGACCTTTTGAAGTGCTGTTCCCCAGTAGCATTATGAGTGACATTAACAGGCTCCCCCTTCTCTGAGGGTAAAGGAGTCCAGTAGCAAAACAAAAATGAAAGACAACACAGCATGGTGATGACAAAGACTAGATACATTCAATGTCAGTAGGTGAATTCTTTAGGACAGCATGTTTCCGATTACAATTAACTGAATAGTAAGAGTAGTGAAATGACATCAAATTTACCACAACAGAGAATTTGTTTCCTCTGTACTTAAAACAAAAATGAAAAACCCCAAAAAAACCCAGAACACAAAACCCACTTCCTTTTTAAAATTTCAATGTGTACAGGCTTATCTGTCCCTTGTTTATATAAATACGTACATAAAAAAAAAAATAGAAAAGGGAGGTAACAATATGAAATTTGACGCATCATAAACAAACGTATAACAAGTCAAAATAAAAATCCCACCACAATACTGAATATCTCGTCTCAGAAAAAGTTTGGACAGACCAAGGCTTTTGATAAACAAACCAAAGGTAAGTTGGCTTAGGCAATCGGAAACATTTTCCAGGTTGTGTTAGAGGTGTTAGGACATGCTAAGCTGGACACTGATCATCTACATATCTTACCACTGAAATTTATCAAATGAGTGTAGAAGAAAGACTCGCGATGGAATTTTTCTATGTCCAATATGGTGGGCCCCTCAAGGCTACTTCTCAAGGTTTTCTTGGAACCACTTTTGTCAGCAATGAGGGACTCTAACATAGTTCTCACCATGTAAAGCTGTATCATTAAAGGAAACAATTGTGGTGGAAAGGGGGGGAAAAAAGGAAAATACACACGGTACATTAGTTGAGCAACACTGAGAATTACTATCAGTAAGCGACTGCTCCACTTCAAATTGAAAACTGGCACTGTGTGGGTAAAAGCCTTTCAGGCAAAAGGAACAGATGCAACGCTAGCCTACGCACCAGCACGAATGCCTACCCATGCCAAGGGGACCTCCACTGACACTTAGCAGCAGACCATTTGCAGTGGAACAGTTCACATCACCACAAAAGTAAAAGTAATAAGTAATGTCTTACCACCAAAGTTTAAAAGAGGCGGATAGATGTAGGACTGCCTCAGAAACTTGTGTGTCACATGCAATAGCTTTTCCAATCCCAGAGACTTGAGCTGCTTCAACAGCTCAGCAGAGTTTAAGGACTCTGTCATAGTGCGAACCATGTAGAGCTAAAAACCAACAGACAGGGGCAGGCAGGGGAGAGAGAATCCGTTAATAAAAACACACGGGTAAATAAGGAAGGGGAAACAGAAGCAGAGAAAATGTGTTAGTTTGTTAAAAATGAAAAGCAGCACAGTAAGCATGCAGAGGAGGACATACAGAAAGGTTTCTTCATTCAGAATAATCACTGCAATCCGGTGTTTCCTCAAGCGAAAGGAAAAGTTCCCGTTCATTTCAGAGGATGCCCAGAGAGCCATTAGCTTCTCAAATGATTTCGCAAAGATTTCCAAGTATTACCAATCCATACATAGCCATTTTAGAACTACGTGAAACTGAGAAAAGCCTATCTAAAAATGGATATATTTGACCTCCCTTCCTCCTGTCAGCCGAGACAGATAAGTGTGCCAGCCCAAGAGCAGAAAAAGCAGACAGAACCGTGTACACTAAACAGCCTGTTGCAGCCAGTGGAACAAAGCCCTTAAACATACCAAGCGCAGGAGAAGCACACTGGTAGTGATATTTAATTTTTTTCCACCCAGAAAATTAGAAATCAATTTTTTTTTCCAATTCCCAAAACAAAATCTTTATTAAACCCATCTTAGCACAATTTTTAAAAACAAGCAACTTTTTATTACCCAGGATTATTATTCATTACCCAGGATTATTATTCATACATGCTCTTTTCCCCACAGATTAAAATATTCAATTTACAAACCACAGTTGCCTTCAATTTCTCACCCCAAGTGCTCAGTACATCATTTACACTCAGATGAGCTATGAATACCAGACCACACACTCTCCAAACAAATTCACAAAGAAAATAAAGAAGAGAATTATATGGAGGTAACAAGAACGAGCACCTAGGTATAGGATTTCAATGACTATCACAGAAAACATACTCGAAATACCTCTTGTTTTAGTGGCAGCAGCAGATTAAATAGATTTTAGGGAGTAGTTTTATCATTCATTACTGAACAGTAAGAGGGATCTTGTCAGAAGTCAAATACTCTCCCATATTTTACAGGCAATCATTTATACGTTAAACATATTTTAAAACTACATAGACACCTATTGAATAATGGGATTTAAAAAAAAAAAAAAAAATCCACCAGCCACACCAGAGATGGCAGTCAGTCAAGAAATAATTCAAATAGTTCAAAAATATTATTTAAATAGCATTAGGAGCCCAATGAGAAAATATGTCTTCCCGGTAAGTCAAATTAAAGAGATTGAACACTTGGAAAAATTACGCACCAGAGTAGAAAGTGACAGCAACCCAGATAGAGGATTTTGGTTAAGTATATATAATTTTGTAAATATAAATCTAATTAGAGTAGATTTTGAACATTAAAAAAAAAAAAAAAAGACTCTGCTATTTTTATATAGTTCAAGCCAGAGAGAAAACATTTCATGCAATAATTGTTAACAGATATCACAACCACCAGACAGGAAGATACCTGAGTGCTGGAGGGTCCCACTGCACGCCTTGGGACCTTGATGTCAAAACCACTTTTGGGGTCCTTCTCTCCCCTTAAAGCTGGGTCATTGAACGGCTCGTGCCCAGCTTCCCAGTCACAGACTGTCTTTCTGATGGCCTGCAAAACACTGAACACAATTCACACTACTTCAGACCGGCATGCATCCAAGCACATTGAGGGGATCATTTTACTTTTTTTACGCACTCTTCCACAAGCACAGAAACTTTGCAACAGCATTCAGGAGCTGGGGCTAACTCAGAGCAACCGCAAACGATTTCGCCAACAACTTCACGAATGCCACATCCACGAAACAATCGCTCCGGGCTGTTTATCAAAAAGGATAGTCCAAAGCCCTTCTCCTCTGTCAGAAGAAAGCTGACCTCTGAAACTGGTTCACCAGAGACAAAAGTCACTTGTCAAGAATTCACCTCTGGGATCCTTAGCAAGCACATCAAGCCATTTTGTTCTCCTAAACCACAAAAAGCAGATTATTCAGTCAAACCAAAGCAGATTATTAACCAAACTAGAGAGAGACAATCTGGGCTTGAAATGAAAAGAAACAGTAGAATTCCTGTTTCCAGCAGAACTCCAGAATTCAGCTGGAATTTATACAAACAGCCTCATACTTCTCATTCCAAATACTGAACAGGACTTCAGATACTTGTCAGAAACACAGCCTGCCATGTCCTGTGGCGTGCTGAATCATCAAGCAAATGTCTCCTCCCAGATCCGAGCAGGTATGAAAGTAATAGTTCCCTATTTCATGAAAGTCCCTGGGACAAAAAGACTATCCCTGCAAACTCGGTAATTTGGAATAATTTGTTTATTTTTAGCTTATGATGGTATTTTTGTGGTAGTCAGAGCATTTAGCAATAGCCTAATTAGCCAAAGACTTTCACCTCTAAGAGCTTTGCAATGAAACATGGAAGTACATAAATAGTAAACAAGTCAAGATTAAAAGCAAACAATTAGGGACAAAAAAATCTCAGGAAATGCCACCAATCAGTGTGGGCAGACAGAGCACTTGGAAGAGAAGTGCAAGGCTAATAAGCCAAAAGCAGCAGAAGCTGAGAAAGAAGGCAGAATACTAAGAGGGCAGAGAGAAAACTATGGGGTGGGATGTAAAGATGGGACACAAGGAGAGGAAACACTGGAATCATAAGGAAGGTGGTCAGTAACACCTTTCTTCAAAATAAAAATACTAGTCTTGCTTTCAGTATTACAGTACTTATCTTTCCTCAAAATAAAAATAAACTACAGGCAACACAAGACTTCCTGCGGTAGTCCTAAGTGGCTCAAGACAGCCTGGACTCTTACTGTAGCCATGTTGGCAGCCATTCATTTTTGACTCCAGACTTCAAACTTCTTCAACTTCCAATACATATTCAACAAAGCTAATTCTGAATACCAGACAGACTAGCAGGGGATGACAGACTTAAAGAGGCAAAATTTAACAGCTGTGCAATTCTGGAACAAATTTAGTAAGTTTTGGGGGAAAGAATACAGGAGAAGATGAAAACAAGAATGTTACCTCTGAATGACATTTTTCTTCTTTTTAATGGCTTGTCTTAACGGCTCTCTAAGTGTGACCTGGGCAAAGTCTTGAAGAGCTGCATAAATAGTATGGCGAATGGCATGATTGAAAACACTTTCCATCCTTCCCATCAGCACCTGAAGACCTTTGATCATGGCAATCACCTGGGAAGAAAAAAAAAATTGTGTCTTTTTCTTATTTTGATTGTATAATTGTTCAAAAAGCCCTTTTTTAAATACAGAAAGTGATAAAGGGGGAATTAACAAGCTCCAAAATATAAAGGATGGCTTTCCTCTGCTCCTCCTACAGACTGAATGGAGGAAAACAGGCTCTTTCAGAGTCAACACAGAGCATGCTGTCTTTTTGCACTGGGTATAGAAAATGCTTATAGAGAATGTTCTCCTTTGTATAGAATTAATCTTTGGAAAATCCCTGTAAAAAAAGGTTTATCTTACCTCAACCAAAGCAAACTTCTCCTCACTAGTATAATTGTATCTCGTTGCTCTTTCATACTCTTCCGCATTGTCAGGACAATCTTTATTAGAATATTTGTCAGTTGGGTGTACCAGCTTCCATGAATACTGCAGTTCACACAGCAGAATAGGGAGAAAAAAGATTGGGGGGGG
Organism: Pygoscelis adeliae; assembly: GCF_000699105.1. Taxonomy (NCBI): domain Eukaryota; kingdom Metazoa; phylum Chordata; class Aves; order Sphenisciformes; family Spheniscidae; genus Pygoscelis; species Pygoscelis adeliae. The sequence continues at coordinate 2,478,447 of NW_008825494.1, read as the reverse complement.
AAAAGGCCTGAGAAACGCAAAACATAGCTGGACACAAATAACATGCTTTAAGAAATGTTCCAAGTGTTTTCAAGAATATCTGAAAAATAATACTTGGTACCATTCTCAAAACCTGCATAAAATCTGACACTACTATCTAGTGGAAATGCCAAACAATAATTTGCCTAACAAAGTTATTTGAAAGCCAGCAATCTTGTATTAGCTCAAAAAAAATGCAATTCACACTCAGCAGGTAATGCACTTCAGAGTATTTTTACTGAGCAAATGCTAGCGTAGGCAAAAGTTTCTTCTCCAATTCAAGCACGAGAAACACAGAGAGACCTCAGAGCATAACAAAAAAATCCATCACACACACACAAAAAGAGGAGCTTCCAATTTGGCCAAATATTCACATTTAGAATTCAAAAGACAACTGGAAAACTACACAGTTTTGGGGGAGTTTGGGGGTTTTTTTATGTTTACTAGGCTGAAAGGTGTGGAAATAGCTGTATTATCTGTGACAATATCATCTGCACAGCATGCATTTCTCTTAAATACTGCCTTTTCTTTGAACATTAACACAGCTCAAAATGTTCCTGAGCAGTGTCAGGCTGATCTAATATCCATCAGGGTACATTTAGTGAAAAATCCTAGTCACATTCAAATACAATTTTCTCACAGTTTGAGTTCAGCGAATAGTAAGGTCTGGTTGATACTATCTTTGCATAAGTGTTAGATTACAGAGCAATATAAATTTGCCTACTATAAAGGATTAATATTTGCACCAATCTACCTACAGCAAAGAATAGCATCACACCCTGCAACCTAAGTTCTACAAAGAGGACACTAGGTAAATTATTAAACAAAGATGAAGTATTTTGGGGGCATTAAGTTCACAGGGTTAAGCTGGACATCAAATGAATGCTGAAATTTTTTATCTGAACATGATGCATGTTACAAGGTTCACGGATACTGAGTGAATGCAGAAGACGGGTAAATAAGTAGGATACTCCAGATCAGAATAAATTCTCAGTAGGAGGACAGGGAGAAGGTGAACACAAACTTACATGAGAAGTACTTAAGGGAATCCATATAAATAAGACAGACAAAGAAAAGCAGTGATAATAGGCAAAACCTGCTGTGGTCCTCAGAGAAAGTTTGTTCTGGAACTGGGAGGATAAAAAGAGAGCTAAGAACAAGAGACTTTCTACAGAGATATAATAAAACATAATTTCTACAGAGATATAATAAAATAGGAAGATTGTCACTGTGAAGAGAGAGCCTGAATGCAGCAATTTGCAATGACAGAAATAAAGGGAGCAAGTCTGGGAGTTGCAGAGGCCAGAAATAGATGACAGCAACCTCTCTTAAGAAGGAGAAAAGGAGAACAAGTTTTTCACCATCAAATACACTGTTGATTTAAATAGGAATAGGATAATACAGGTAAGAGCATGACTCATCTATTGGCTTTTAAAAGAGGCAGTTAAAAATACAGAAGAGAAAGAAAACTGGGGCTCCAGCTATGCCCGCTGTGACCGCACTGGATTCACGCAATGCAAATGGCTTGATGCTCCCTCAGCCACCAGAGGCAGAGGAGGAGCAGGTCTGGCTTCTCTCATACAGTACGTCATCTGTTTCCTAGAACATGCTTTGGTGCAGGCAAGACATGCAGCTTTTATCTAAGTGTCTGCAGCACGAAAAGGACTCCTGCATCCTCCTCTTCAATTTCTGCCATAAGCAGTTTCTTATTGGAAAAAACACAGTCACTTTTCTAACTGGCATCTGTTTTTAAAATAAATTATTAAAATACAGAGAAACAAGTCTGCAGGTTCTTTATTTCCCCTCCCTCATCTCCTCTCAAATATTCCTTTCTCCACATTTACTTTCCTTTTGACTAAAAGCCTAATCTAAAGCCAATGGGAGCCTTTCCATTCATTTTTGTGTCTTTGATTAAGACCTTACATGCTTCAATTTACTAAGTGATGATGTCTAAACGTAGCCAATTGAAGTTGTTCTATCACCTCCTGTGTGATTGCATGTTGGTATGGATATCCCTAACAGAATATAATTTTAAACAACGTTTAGAGGAAAATAATGAAGTCTTAGTCTACAAAATGTACGTATCAAAAGCAACATAAAACCATCTGGTCAAGGCTCACAGGTGATCACCTATCCATTAAATATATTATATAATATATACTAATAATATACTAAAAATATACTATAAAATATACTATAAAATATACTATAAAATATACTATAAAATATACTATAAAATATACTATAAAATATACTATAAAATATACTATAAATACATTAAATATAACAAGTTGAATGTACTGTATGAGATTGTACGTGCTACTGGATCTTCAAAGCAGCAACATTACGCTTAGCCTCTGAGAACTTCATGTGCCTTCCTCTGAGGATGCAGTTTAGAGCAGGAGGAGAAAAGGAGTGAAGGAAGAAGGAAAAGGGGAACTAAGGGAACAAAACACAACACACATTTTTCATTCCATTAAAGCAAAGCCTGTCTAACCTCACCAAGCTGCCTCTTTTTCATTTGGTTTTATTCCTCAGATAACATACCACTTCCATGACATGTGCACTCCACTGGGAGAGAAGCTGCAGGCCTTGGAGAGAGAGATCAAAGAGCTTCCGATACTCTGCATCTGTTTTTTGAGCTTCCTGTCGACCAGACCCAGTCACCACCTAGAACATTATTGAACAACAACAAAAAACCAAACCCACATCAGAACATGCTGTGTCCAGCATTCACAGCCAAATTTCTACACAGATTTCTTTTAAGCATTAAAACAGCATCAGGTACCAACACCTGCATTAATATCAGCTTTTTCTTCCAGAGACTTACATAGTTAAACTTCACAGATTTTGGTCAAGTGATGGAAACCACTGGTATCTCTAATCACCAAAATATTGTTGCAGATTTAAACTAAAGGGAGGTAGATATAAGGAAGATATAAGGTAGATATAAGACTAGATATAAGGAAGAAATTTTTTATGGTGAGGGTGGTAAGACACTGGAAGAGGTTGCCCAGAGAGGTGTTGGATGCCCCATCCCTGGAAACGTTCCAGGTCAGGTTAGACGGGGCTCTGAGCAACCTGATCTAGTTGAAGATGTCCCTGCCCACGGCAGGGGGGTCGGGCTAGATGACCTTTAGAGGTCCCTTCGAACCCAGACTATTCTATGATTCTGTGAATTCAAGACACTAATTATATATATGTCATAGGTTCTATATATGTATACAGGCATGTATACATGTGCATTTCTGGGTTTTTTAGCTAATCTTTTCACTTTTAGTTTCATTTAAACTGCTATGAGCAGCTTTTTGAAGTAAGGGCTAAACAACCTATTCCAAAAGAGACATGCCAAAAGTTCTAGGATATATAGCCTATATATATATATATATATACAATCCGCAGTATTCTTCTGCTTTTATATGATGGATCATTATTATTTTAAATTTAAATAGTGTAAAAATCACGCAGAGACTGGGTAGTAGCCCTGCAGCCAACTTTTCTTGATTCAGGTGATCAAGCTTTGTCATTTACCTAGCCTGAGGTTTACCTGCTCTTCAGATATTTAACAAAAACTGTTAATCAGTGACAAGAAATTTGCGTGAATAGCTCTAATCCCACACACCTCACTGTTGCTGTAACGAGCCAGTTCTGATATGAAACGCATATGGTCTTCTCTGATTTGGATCATCTGCTCACATATATTGTATTGGGGACTGCTGCTGGAAGACGTGCATGTCCATCTGTTTCAGACAATAAAAAAACCCAACCTAAATCAGTGTAGGCAATAAACAGCACAACTGATACTGCAAAGAAAGAACCACAACACATGACTTTTTTTAAAAATCTTCCTTCTCCTCTATTTGAGGCCTTTCCTCTCCTCACACCTCTACCTCTGACCCTCCACAACTCATTAGTGATGGATTGCCCTTCTGAGTTCAAACAGCACTTCTTCCAAGTCTTAAAAAAACCCTTTTTTCTTTTCTTCTCTGTATTTTTTTAAAGGTTGCTGCTATGAAATACACACTGGCATCTCTCTTCAGGAGCATACACTTAGGAACAAGACTGGAAAGCATTGAAAGGCAGGGCAGAAGTATAGGTATAGGCTGCAAGATACATCTAGCTACCTTCGGATTGTTTTTCGTTATTCTTGTTTAACTATGAAGAACCTACAGTATGCTCCCAAATAAAAAAAGAAAAGGCATTATTAAATACTATCAACATGTTATCAAGAGGGACACAAAAGACATGCTACCAAGAATGTCATGTTAAGTAGCCTCATGTTTTTAGTAGCTCAGTAGGCCCACCGCTGTTGATTTTTTCTTAGCAATTACATGCAGGTTATGTGTTTTTTCTGCAGGAATTAAAATGCAAAGCACTACATTCTAAATTCATGTAACTGCATGGAGGGAAGGTCTTGGAGGAGCATGGAAACGTTCACTAAAACAAAGCAATAACCATAAACCATGGAAACATGTAAAAACTGGCTGTATTTTCCAGCCATTTTGCTGTGCTGCACACCTAGCCAAAAAAAAAAAAAAAAGAGGGGGGAGGCAAGCTAAGTTGCTGCTCCATATACAATATACACATGCCTATTTACCCATGCACTACTACTGCTCACCTTGCTTAGTAAAATCCTTCATTTCTTTTAAAGAAAGTTTCGTATTTGAAGGAAAAAGTAAAAATGAAATTAGTATAAGACAAAATTCATTTCCTCCAACCCAGGTGATAAGAAATGTCACAGATGCAAGAATGAGCTCAGCAGCATAGAAAGGTCTTTAAACAACTTGTTTCTTTAGTTGTTTCTATTACATGAAGTACATTAATAGTGAAATACCCACACCAAAAAGAAGACCAAAGTGAAAATCCTATTAAAGTAATTACCGCAGACCCACAGACTAACGGATAGTTACAAAAATATACTCCAAGGGCCTGACTTTCCCCAGCCCAGACACTCCACTCTTTGCTTCCTTCTCCCTCTTACCTGGATTTATTTTCCTCGTAATGGGCACTGGTCTTAATGTATCTTGCAAGTTCAATCTGCATGTCACCAAACAGTGGGACAACCTGCAACTGCTGTACACAGGGAACAAATCAGATTAGATAAATTAACACAAATCTTAGTGAAAGGAAACCATTATTTACCCATATTATAGCCCAAAGTGATCTTCATTCTATTTAATTATATTTAAAATGCAAGGGGAATTACCTTTAAAATCACATATTAAGACCACATCATAACCAACCTTAAAGAACTTGTCTATCTTGGTTAAATTTATCCTTTTCTTTGCATCCAGCTTATAGATGTTACTGACACTTCCATCCATCAGGTACAACCCAAAGCCCATAACCTGAAAAAGAAAAAAACAAACCTCTTCGCAAAAGGACCTCAGAGGTAAAAACCTGCTGCAGTAAGACTGTTCTTCATATAATTAAAAAAAAAAAAAGTAGTATTTTAAAAACACAGTCCTGAAACATCCACCCTCCTTCAAACAGAATATATTTTCAAATACATACATTTCTGTAGTATTCTTTTATTATATGTATATTAGTAATTTTTACATTAACGTTAGCCTAATCAGTTATCCTTAAAAGATGCTACTTGTTTGTATAAAGGTTTATCGTACAAAAAAAAAATCTCACTGAAACTAGAGTCTGGCTATTTTTAGACAAGCCTTTTTTCACTTCCATTTTATTAAAATTCTGTATGTGCAAACTGATCTGAAACAGAATTTTAGATCTAACATCTCTGAGCTATTGCTTTTCATGGCTTTCAGCCCATGTCTGAATTATACACACACGAGCTCAGAAGCATCCCAAAAAAAAAAAATCTAATTACATTTTGTTCAAGTTGTTAATACTGAATTATAACTTTATGTTAATGAATAATAGCAGAGCTGAGTATTAGCCACTTAATGTGTTCTAAGCACGCGTTTACCAAACAAAAGGCTTAAATATGAAAGACACGTTGGACATCCCTGCAGGCAGAACACAACTGTTCTAGAGTTGGTGTATTGTTTCAGGATGCTTTCATTTGGTCCTAATAAACAGAGCTCTTCAAAAGTTAAACACTGAGGTGACTCAAAATATTTGTCATGAGGCAAATTTTCAGTTCTTACTCTATACCTTTTCTTCCACTGCAAGACATGCAGTGATAAGATCAACCACACTTCATATTGCTCAGCACTCTCTTATTACATGTACATATTCCAGCTAACTAAACTTACCTACTTACTAACCCTAATTTTAAGCTACTTGTTCCCTGAAAGCTTTGATACACAGCCTCACCTCCAAAAGCTTTTTATACAAACTTGCCATATATCTAAAAATAAAATGTAGTAGTTCCTTTCTGTTGTCATAGTTCATAGAAACACAGTTCCATAGAACTGGTTTCCTAGCCAGGCTGCAGTTCAATTGGGTCAACTTCAAATTATGAAAAACAAAAATGGATTAGAAACCTTCTAAATAGATCTACCATGCAATATAATAAAAAGACAAAGTAACATACAAACAACAAAAAAAAAAAGAGAAGGGGGGGGGGGGGGAAGAGAAGGAATAATTTGAGCTATTTGGTTAATCTGGTTCTTTTTTTTTAAAAAAAAAAAAGCAAAACAAAAAAACCCAGGAATTCAGACATCTGTGTCCTGCCTGAACAATTCTTTTTTAGTTTTGTACCAGAAAGAAACTTACTTTCAAAAGCATATGTTTCTCACTGGGTGTTAGATACATTTTGTTCTCGTAGTAGTCCACACACAAATTTACAATATCCGCAAGCAGCTCTTCGTAGCCAACTATCACCTCCAACTGCTGCTGTAAAGACTGGAAAAAAAGAAGAAAAGAATATTAGTCAACTAGTTATACTCCCTGGGGAACAACGGTTACTACCAAACTGGAAGAGTTTTATTTTAGTAGTTTTGTAAAGCATAAGGTATTTTGCAAGAAGACAATTAAAGCTTACTTGTGTTATCTTGTTGTGGTTGGCAAGGAACATGGAGAGGTTCTGGGATTCTTGAATGGACTGAGGATCTGCCATTTTTCGCAGGAACTGAGCAGCTCTTTGAAAACAGAAAAAAAAAAGGTATTTCCCTTCAGCAGGCCTGTTTGTAACCAAATCCATTCCCTCTCAATAGAAACACACTCATCCCCAAATCTACCAGGGGAACTCTAAGTAGTCAGCACATCTTTAGCTGCCAGTACAATCACGTGTCATTCACTGCTCCTACAGGATTGTCAACCCCAGTGCATCTCCCACCTCCAAACTCCTGAATCAAGCAGAAAGAGAACTTGGCAGACACAGCCAGTACTTTTTTGCCACAGCTTTATAAAAGTGAGTTATCCAAACACAGGCTATGGACTCGACAAATCTGTGTCAAGAGCCTGTTTCATAAAAGATAAAGGGAAGGCTTTTTAGGAAAATAGCTGAAAAGAAAGGTTCACGTTCACTATAAGAGAGATATGGACTTAATTTATCCCAAATGAACAGTTTTCCAATCCCAAATCCCCCACTGCACCCTAGTTAAAAGACCCAATCCAACCCAACCCAAAAACCATTGGGTATATCCCTCAACTGATGGAGGCAGCAGTGGCTCTATAGACTCAAGCCACGGAACAACCCAGGAAAAGTCAGCCTTCCAGAAAACAGAGTTTGTCCTCCAGAAGCACACCTCCAAAGAAAAAAACATGCAAACCAAGTAAGTTTAAGAGGTCTCCAGGCACAACAACAACTACAAAAGGCAACGACTGGTAAAGGTAGAAATTAAATCTCATCTAAGTGGAAGCAGCATAGATAAAATTGGCTAGTCATTGGCTGAATGGTTTTCTTTATGAAAGACCACAGATGCTACAGCTGGCTTAAAGACTGTCTTCCCCTGCTGCTCTGACCACCGTGTTTGACAAAAGATACCCGATACCATCTGGCAGCTCAAGCACAAAACTTGGCCACTGATATCCCACCCTCCTCCCCTCCCTGCTAGACCTGTGGTCACGGAGACCTTGAACAGCAAAGCCAAAACATCTTCAGAACAAGTGTAACAACTCTCAGCTACAAATGCCAAAAGTAGATGCCAAAAATAGAATAGGATAGGACAGGACAGAAGTGGCACAAGGGACCAGAAAGCCAGTTTTCTCTCAAACTTAAAAAGAAAAGCTTTATTGAGCAAAGTATATTCATTACGTTTAGGTACACCAAGACAGAAGTATTTGACAGCTTGGCATTAAAAGGCAGAAGAACCTTTTGCTGCTGGAAGAACAGCATAAAGAAAATAGATTTACTCAGTGGCCTAACTGCAGTCAATGCACCCCTAGTTTCAAGGTAATCTGTCCCACACGTGAAGGGACTACTTTTGAAGAGAAAGCTGTCAGAAAAAGAGCAACTGCTGCCACCTCCTGGGAGGCCTGTATCCTGGCAGCAGAAACCCGGGTCCTGTTGCTCCTTGCCAATTACCGCTTGTAGGCTGAATGGTCGTTCTTCACGCTGCACTTCATATTTTTCAGCTCATCCAATACCGCAAACATGTTGATGAATTTGCCCAGCGTGATCAGATATGCTTCAGACACAAAGTCCTTCCTCCTCTCTGCATGGCACAAGCGTCTCACCTCCCCACAAAATCGTTCAATCGCGTTTCTCTAGCGGAGAAAAAAAGAGAAGAAACAGGGAGTAAAAGCCATGATGTTTCCAGGAAAAAAGTTTAATCGTGTAACTGGAGCTGGTCCAATGAAAAGTGCCACTGAAGCAGAAAAACGTTTAAAGCATGCAAGGCTCACAAGGCATCAGCACAGACTTTCCAGCTCCACCTCTGTGTGCTATAAGTGTCACCAGTGATTTTTGCCACAAAGCTTGCCTGGCACAAGGGGCAAGGTGGTTCTTTGCAGACTAAAGTCATAAAAGTTTAAAATCCCTTTGAAACAAGTGATTTCATCTTCTTTAGTGAGAAAGTGTATATGCATTAAAAGGCAGATTATAGGTATATTCTCTTAAAACAAAAAAACCCCACAGCACACTGATTAATAGCAGTACATGCCAACTTGCAAAATCATCCTGCCACATGTTTATTTGAGGGCTTATTTCCAAGCACACATCAGGGTCATTTGAGATAGAGATTACAAGTTGTTGTGGTTTAACCCGGCAGGCAGCTAACCACCACACAGTCGTTCACTCACTCCCCCCCGCCACGGGGGATGAGGGAGAGAATCAAAGGAAGGGAAAATCATCATCATCATAATAGAATATACAAAGCAAGTGATGCACAATGCAATTGCTCACCACCCACCGATCAATGCCCAGGCAGTTCCCAAGATGCAGCCCCCCAGCTAACTCCCCCCAGTTTATATGCTGAGCATGACGTCACATGGTATGGAATGTCCCTTTGGCCAGTTTGGGTCAGCTGTCCTGGCTGTGCCCCCTCCCAGCTTCTTGTGCACCTCCAGCCTTCTCAGTCGGTAGAGCACAGGGAGCTGAGAAGTCCTTGACTAGTGTAAGCACTACCTAGCAGCAACTAAAACATTGGTGTGTTATCACATTATTCCCATCCTAAATCCAAAACACAGCACTGTACCAGCTACTAGGAAGGAAATTAACTCTATCCCAGCTGAAACCAGGACACAAGTACAAAAAAGACAGCAACTTCAAACGTAAAGAGGAATCTGTTCTGAGTTTAGAGCACTAATCTCCTTGAACAAAAGGAGATTGCTGGTAGTCAGTAAGATCCGCCAGTTGGGGAAGACGACAGGAAATACTACATTTCATTCAGTCTCCTCTTCCTGTGTGCCTGGAAACATCCTCGGTCCATTGAACCAAACGGCAAGCTGCCAGCACGGGAGGAGAACGCGAGACACATTGCTATTCTCCCGCGCCCATGTAGCGCGGGTGGCTGGCAGGCCACAACAGCTGGGTTAGCTTGCCTCGATTATGAATGTCTGTAGCAAAGTTGCACCTGCTGCTCTGGTGTCCAGACTTGTGGATCTCTCACCCCCCAACAAATGGTTTCTGTGCCGAGATGCTTTTATGTATACATGTGAAACATATTATATTTCTATTTCCCTTCTTCCTAAAGTGCCAGAACTGTTCCCATGTGCTACGCAGGGACCATATGCTATTACCCCCGATTTTATGCTGAAAGTCTTAAAAACTTCAGGCGATCTCCATTAAGATAGGCATTAGAAATTCTGCCCTTCTGTGAGATAATATGGGGTTGCTTTTTTTTTCCAAAGTATAATGACTAGGTTCAGTATCTGAGCACACAATATCAAGCATACAACATAGGAATATAAAAATACAAGCCTACTGACAAATTTTGTTTCCATTCCTTTTACCTGAAAATACATAAAATTCATCAGTTTTGTGACTTCTGGCTCCAGAACTTCCACAGTTTTCTCATAAATTTCTACTCTGTTAGGCTGCTCGTTGCACTTGACCTGAGGGCAATGGAAGAGATCATTACATTTAGAACTTTTTCTGATAAAGCCTCAGAAACTAAAATCCCCGATGACAACTTGAGAAAATGTATTATCATCCTAAAGAGACAAACTTAAGGCATAAATTGCTGCTTTCGGTAATTTTATGCTAGTCTTCTAAGATTAACTGTGTGTGTTTAAAAAAGAAAAAAACAACCTAAGATAATTGAGTTTTCAAACACCTCTGTATGGTTAGGACAATATTCTTTCCACATTATTAAGCCACTTGCTGAAAGTCATGCACTAAAATTGACCCAAAACCAGAAATTAAAACAGATTACCTGATTTCCACTCTAAATATTTAAACCACAGGATAAGCCTTCCTTGCATTTCACTACAAAAATAATTGCATTACAAACTCCTTATAAAGCAGGCAGGTGTCAGCTCATGGCTATAATTTTGTTCAGTTTTCTGATGCATCTTAATATTCTTCCCACCCCACCCCTGTATAACCATTCCCAGACACTTGGGGCTGCCTACGGACTTCTCACCTATTCACAGGGTTTTAATTTGCATACAAATCAACAAAACACTGCGTAGCTCTGACATTCAGAAAATTACTACCTAGGATGTCTAGAAACTTAAATGTTTAACCTGAATTGTAATTATTACATGCTATGCCACCTGTTAAACCTGTTCTGAACTTAAGTATTACGTTGGGGGTGGTCCATTCTCTTGAATGAAATTAACTAAATTTTTACCTCAAACAGATGTGGCAATCAAAGACTTTCCTTCTAGAGCACATTGCCCCTATACTACTCTTGAACCAATCAGTAAGATTAACACAAAACCCATGAGGTATTGCTATAGCACTAGTCCCCAAGTGCTAAAAGACACTATGGCATGCCCAGCTTGCCTATTTGGGAGTCAAAGTAGACTACATTTCATAGCTCCTTGATAAAGATATACCTGTGCAACTCCACACCAAAACAAGACAGAAGTTCACATGATGCATGACAGTTTAATTTTCATCCTTTACCTGAGGAATGGCTCTTGAGCAACTTCTCCATGTGTATAACATAACTGCATATTCCTGACCCTCTTCTAGCATTTCATTCTGTAAGAAAGACGCTCAGCATAATTAGGCATTGTAATACAAAAAGGTTAAATCCACTTGTCTTCCACCATTCCAAAACCTTGTCCAAACAAACCTATCTCTTATCAGAACATTTATGTACAAACACAAATATATTGCAAGCTGAATGATACATCATACTGTATGTATGTAAAATAATATTAGCATAATTCATAGGCTCTGCTGGCATATTACATATATTAGAGCTGACCAGCTACTGATGTCCAACTTGGTTATAATCCAACAGCTAAAAAAAATTTCATTTATCCTCAATCATGTTTTAGCACCCAACCTAATTCTGAGGGAATTCACAGCATCATCTTCATATCACATAAGCCAACAAACACCTACCAGATCACTAATCAACAACTGCGGCAATTAGGCCTACCTAATGACAAAAATTATTACCTCCCCAGATCAGATAGTTTTGGGAAGAAAGAACAACACAAAAAACAAAAGACACTGTGATCTATAAATAAAAATGCTAATCTGAAGGTGTGGGGTGTTTGTTTTTCTTTTTAAACTCGGGTACTGCAGGTGGAATGGTCAAGGATGAGAGTCAGCACATGCAGAGCAATATCCTTTTTTACATGTCAAAGGAGAGGCCCTACAACATCCAAGCAATCAAAACAGGTTAAGGAGTCGCCAGATAATTTTAAGAGTAGATTGGTGTAAATTTACGTAATTTTCAGTAGCATGTAATCAGGTGCTTAACCTGCCCATTCCACTGTTTGTGAATTGGCTTCTAGAATTACAAGACATATTATTCCTCATTTTCCAAGAGTGCCATGACAAGTTCAGTACAGACCAGCGTTTGCAGCCAAAACAGCAATGCCATCAGCAGAGATGGATGGAGTTACTAGTATGAAGTCTTGTCTTATATTGTGGAACTGTTAAAAACCACAGAATACCTTACACAAAAGCATGCCAATAAACCACTAACATACACACTCCACAGTGAGGAAGCCAACAAAAACCCTTCAACACCGCTAAACTGACAGAGTAGTAGCAGAAGTTTGGGAGGATGGAAGGTAATTTTTCACTCAAGTTACGGCAGTTACTTGTCAATACAACCAACTCACCTCAGAATACTGGAAAAATGCACAATGAAAGCAAGAAACTTTTGAGCAACATTGGTTGACCAAGAAGAAAGACCATTTTAAAATTAACAAGAAGTACATGTACGAAAAAAAAAGCCACACACTTTTTCATCTCACTGCGTCCTGGAAGTGTTGTAGGTAACCTGGTTTCTGGTTTTCTGTGACCACAATTCTTATAATGAAAGGCAAGACGACGTGTTCCTCTCCTTTTATTCCGAGTTAACACAAAAGTATGTATCTGAACATCTACTTACCATGCTAGAATGGACTGTAGCTTGCTCAATGTATCTTGCAATGCCAGTGACAAAAGCATTTCTGTCTTCAAAATTAGTGTTGAAGTTTGGCTGCAAAGAAAGCAAAATGCAGAATTTAATCCTTGGCAGGAAAAAGAATTTTTACATATATTGCAAATATAAACACACTTTGGTTTTGTTTTTGGTTGTTTGGGTTTTTTTTGAAAAGCACATACTCTTTTTCTTAACAGCAATGAGAAATGGAAAAACTCATTTTCCCGCAATGACAACACACCTGGTAAAGCAGAGATGATGGTGGGGGTTCAATACATGGCTGCTGATCAGGCAATGGTAATTCTTCCAAGAGATCCACATTGGACAAGGCATCCTCCAGTGTTACTTGAGCAGTCATTTTGCACCTGGTTAAAAAGTACGTACATACATATAGATACATATACACACATACATATAACTTTTTATGTTATTATATACACAAAAAACAAATGAGTAATACAAAGAGCAGGGAACTACTTATGTTATGGGAAACGTGCAGTTTCCCTTCAACCATAACGGAAGGGAAACAGTCAAACTGAAACCCAGTTGGTTTTAGTATACAAGTTTAAAAAAGACTTTTAGGACTAACATCCTCCTCCCTACTTTTATGAGTTGAGGAATGTTTCTCTTCCCCCACTGCTGCACACCAGAAATACACCAAAAATAGAGGAAAGGATGACCTCTAATGCTCAGTTTTGAGCCAATGTGTCTTCAAACCCTTACGCATAGATACTACTACCAGCCCATCTTCAGGAGACCTGGCTGTCAAAAGGTGCCAGCAGTCTCCAGTGTTTCATGTCCCAGGACATCCAGATCCGCTGTGAGTAGTTAGTGATGGAGAGGCCCAAAACCCCTCCGGGTCATGGCAGTCTCCACACACCTCCGACTGCTGCCACTGCATGGGGGTTCGAACCAAGAACAGCAAAAAGAAGAAATTTTATGAAGAAAGCGTGGGGTGAAGAACAACCCAATCTGCCACTTTTGTATAATGACCTACTCATCCTCCTCAGTGGAGTAAAAAATTCCTCATTTTTAAAGTAACACCTCTAATCAACCTGTCTCTTTTTTTCTATAGGGCTTTGCAAGTTATTTTCCCCCATTTGCCAGAGGAAAACCATGCACCTACTGTGAAAGGAGGGGCTGTGCGCTGCCCTCGGCTCTAACCAGGAGGGCAGGAACACCCCTGAAGCACGAAGCACCTGCATCCCAGAGGAGCAGGGCCCTGCCCGGCATGTGTCACCCCCCAGGGAGCTGTGCCATCCCCACATGCAGGAGGGGAACAAGCAGATCTCGCCGTGGCTTTACCGAAAACTCACCACGAGAAAGAGTCGGGACGGGCTGGCAATCCCGCCCACTCGCAGCTCTTTTAGATGCCTAGCAGAAAAACCTCCTCACTTTCTCTTACCTAATTATGGTTTCCTGGGGAAAGCCCCACAGAAACAACAGCTTTACCTCCAAGGAAGGGCTCAGCTGACAAAAAAAAAACCCAAACCCAAAGCAAAGGGAAGGAAGCAGCCAGAAGTGATTACCTATCTACCTTCAGAGACGAACCCTGCGTCCCAAGCCATCGCCACAAAGCTAACGCATGACGTGTGGAGAGAGCTCGCCGACAACTTTAAACAACCACCATGAGAAAGGTCCACGGGCCTTTTGCTTCTTGAAACCCCAGCCCAAACCTTGCTTCAAGCCTGAGCGTATGAGTTTATGTTAAAATAAACAAACACCCATATTGTGCAATTTGCGATCCCTGCCGAAAAACGAGGAAGGACTGGACTGACAGGAGTGCTGGCTGGCAGACCTGCGCCGGGATGCTTGCCTAACACCTGCCTACACCCAGCTCAAGCTCCTTCACAAGAACCACAGTTATTCTCAAATTACAGACCAGCAAAACTACGGCGTCCTCCCTTCACTAAATAAACAAATGCCAAAAAAATTCCACATCTGGGAAAAAGTCCTGTGAGGAGGTAAGACTCAACAGTTTTACCCTAAAGGAAACGGCAGCGAGTTGCTAAGAAGACAGAACATTTCAAATAAACAGCATTTTAATTTTTGGCCTGAGTATCTATAGATCAAGCTTTAGCTAAAAAAGAAAACCACACAACACTTTACATAAGTTAGTTTAACTGAGAGGCTCCTTCCAACTTCAAACTTTTCCTCCTCTTAGCCTCTCTATCAAAGCAGAAACACCTGGCTGTGCGGCTGCTCCAGGACGTGCCGGCGGTGGGACCGATGGGCCCATCGCCCTCTCCCCCGCTGCACCACAGGACAGGCAAACAGCCACAAAGCGCCGGCTCCAAGAAAGCACAACAGGGGCACGCTACAAAAAACTGCTCCACCCGTGCTCCAAAAACCATAGCGAAAAATGGCTGCCCGTTCTACACCAAAAATTACTGCTCTTATCCACGTAAAGGGAAGCTGTCATTGAGTGCAAGAAAAGTATCAACACCCCCTCGCCAATGCACACATCTTCCTTTTCCTCCTAAAACGCGGTCCGTTGATGACTCAGGTCCCTGGGAGACACCCAGGCATCCACAAAAGCCAGGCTCCTCACTTGTGTTTCCTCAGCACTACAAGCAAATATTCTGAAGATATGGCACTTAATCCCTGTATGTGCTATTTCAGAAAGCACACCTGCACACTTTTGGCCTCAATATTTACAACTGCACAGGTGTTATCTTCCAACATCAGCTTTCTATGTTCAGACTACCAGACATTATACTACCTGTGGATTTTTTTTAACACTGGGAAAATAATTTAAAAATAGAAACCAAAGCATAAGCAAAACCAAAATCCCATTTCACTTACACTGCCATCTGTTTAATAGCACACGTCTGGGAAACCCCCGTTAGCAGGCCAGAGGCACAAGCTAAGAAACAAATGCTTCCCGCTGCCCTCTGGGTTGCGAAAAAAAATACGGGAAGGCACGTTTTTCCAAGCCCATCAGCACGATTTCCCAAAGACAGATCAGCATTTTCTGAACCAGGAAAACATAAGTAACTGGGCACAGACTGTTAGAAAAGCCTTCTCGTTTTAAGGTCTCTCACTGACAGCTCCACTCTGTAATTTTGCCAAAGGTATCCGCACGCCTGGTGTTTCGCTGGCCAAGTTCAACGCGCCTGTTCTCCAGCTTTTCACTCTGGTACCTAGCAAGACGTGGAGGAGGAAGCAGCACCTTCCTGCCCAGCTTTGACACGTTTGCAAATGTTGCGAGGGCATGATTCACCCTTCCCCTCTGCCCCCCCAGAAACCCAGCAGCAGAGGTTTG
>NW_008825494.1:2453597-2462130 GCF_000699105.1 Pygoscelis adeliae | reverse complement strand
TCCCACAGCCAGGCGACGCCACCGCACGGTCCGGGCCACCTCCTCGCCTGATGCGGAAGCCCTGGGACCAGGACAGAAGAGATTTCCTTGAAGTTCTGGGTTTTTTCCCCTTTCTTTGCTGCTGCTGTTGTTAATAAAACCAGCTCCAGAAGACAACAGCTGTTTCTAACGTACAACGATGGAGGGCTGGCAAAACCAGAATTCTTTTCCCCATTAAGTCTCAGAAAAATTCATTTAAGAAAACTAAAATTCCCAAGACACAAAATTGGATTGTCCAAAACCAGGATACTTTGCCTCCTTAAGAGTCATTCACTATGAGTTCTTACAGGTGAAATTACTGGGCAGGAGAGCTAATACTTTAACAGACTCCTTTACGGCAGAGAACATAGGACCTACTTAAAAAAAGCTGCAGTCTGATTAGGAGTTTACCTAAATGAGAACAGATTAAAATGCTGTAGTCATACTGATAATTATAGTTACACTAGTAAATTTACCCAAGCTGTGAGAATTACTTTCTTACTGAATTCCTACAATGTTGTGTTTTCAGCTTTGTACCTACCTGAGATTTTCTAGGATGGATTTTCTCAGGTAGAAGATGTGTAAGAATTATTTCTGAAATAATCCTCCTCCTCTTTTTGTTATCTTTGTATCAGGACCCATCATTACAGCAGTAAAGTAAAAACACACTCCAAGAACATGTTTTCCTGGACGTACACAACTTAATTAAAAACCATTCATTATCTGACATCCTCCCTCCAGCAGAGAGAATCATATATGCCAGCATGTTGTTTTGCTAAATTCTGGTGTTTGATGAGCACACTGAGCTTTCTAAGCAGGAGACAGCAGCATCTCTGCTGATTCCCAGCTCCTTTTTCTGGATTTCAAAGCAAGAAAATCCCTGTCTCCTGCACAGACAAGCTTCAGCCTTACAGTGCCAAGTCCCACCGTGTCCAAGGATGAGAGTTATCAGTCACAGGGTTTTTAGGGAAACTTTGACTATGCTACAGCAAGGCCACTGACTACCTTGAATTATGATATTCTTCTTTTTCTTCTCTGAAGGAGATGAGCACCAGCGGGGCCTGACCTGCTCAGAAAAGCTTGTGCTGCAGAGAAGCTCACTGAGCCACCTCCATTGCATTTTGTCCACAAGAAAAACAAAACAAAAAAAGGCACCAGACCTTGAAGTCCCTTTAGCATTGTTTACATTTCGATTTAACTTCAAAGCTGGCTTATTATTGAAACATATTCAGACAAAACATTTGCCTATCTCTTTTACATGTCGTAATTCTCTACTGCTGTTCACAGCCATGCAACTGCATGGTACACAGTGCCCTGCTCACAACATTGCTCTGGTATTTAGAGGAATGGAGTGTCAATCCTAACAGTGACACCGTTTTCACAGCTCCATCCTTACAGAATAATGCTGAAGTCTTTGCAAAAGATCTATATTTTAATTCCAAGCATAGCAGAAAACGCCCAGCATGCATCTCTCAGCCTTGCTCTTCTAGGCCTCCTGAAGCTTCAGACTATTTGGAAAAAACATATGAACAGGAGCAAATTACAGTGAAAAGTCTTTTGGACAAAAAAATAGAAAAGTGACCAGAAGAAATAAAAAAACAGAAGGTAAGGACTGAGAAAGCAGAGAGAAGAGAAAAGAGCATTAACTTCAGAATCACTGTGAGAGAGGACTGCTGTAACACTATTCAGCTTTCAAGCTCAAAGTTAAAAAAATTCCCCCAAATTCTAGGGAGTTAAGTAGCTATAAAAAAAAACCTTTGAGTTTTTAAGATTTCTTCCAGTGACAGTTAGGCAGGTCAGATTATTTATCAAAGAGAAGATCAAAAGACAACTCAGGCACTCAATCTATAAATAGCTAAAACAGGAAAACGATGTTTGATGGTAGGAGATAGTTATTATGCGTGTTCAGCAACGGCGCACACAATCCAACAGATGTAACTTGTAGCTAGCAACCAAGTTAAAAAAAAAATAAATATGGGTAAAGCAAATGAACTTAGGTAACTGTAGGCTTCTTGAGACCTTATTGTAAATGCAGAAATTGCCACACAGTTCCTCTTTGGCCTCTGCCACAATCATTTGGCCAAGACTTCCCCAGAAACAGCCTCTAATGGCCTTAAGAATCTACCCAGCTGAGCTTTAAAGACATTGATTCCCAACATAAAAAGTTCAACCTCAAATAACTGGTTTTGATAACACCTACTTACAGATGAAAAATAAAGCCCTTCACCACAAAAATTATCAGATTAAGTTCTACGGCTGTGTTAGACAAGATCAGGAGATGATAAGGATGGTATCATGTTATCACAAAACATTTAAAAAAAAAAAAATCAAAAAGTATATTGAGTTTCCTGAAAATATATAGGGCAAGAATGGGAAGTAACTCCTTGGAGAGGTACAAGTACATATGCCGTTTAAATTACTTGCAAACTGTCATTATCCCCTGGACTAAGATTTTCAAGTGACCATTCCCACAGAAAACAGATAAATAGAATAATTCAGCCCTTTGGTTAAAAAAAAAAAAAAGTAGAGTATCGAGCTACAGCAAAAGCAACTGTTCTTCAGAAGACACTGACTTAGACTATTACACAGCAAGCAGATGCATTCACTTTATGGCAATGCTTGCTCTCCTTTTTGGAAAAAGGAGTAACAATGTTAAACTTCCCTCAAATAAACAAAAATAATTAAAACCTAAATCCCATAGCTGACAGGAACTTTTTCCTTTGCATCACTCACTTGAAGATTTGACACCCTGGGAGCACCTGAACACCCTCACCTTTTAGTCTTTAAGGATTTACCCTCACACAACTGTCAGAGCAGTAAGCCAGCAGTCTTCCTGCTTGAAACACGGCGGGTTGCAGCAGTTAACGATCTGGACGCAGTGACAATTTCCAGGTGGCTTTTGCTGTCAGCTCCTTACAGCACGTCTTTTGCCATACTGCTGCATACCAGAAAGATCAGGCGACGGACACAACTGGGTCTATTGCTACCACATGCTCATCTTGTGCCCTGGAAGGTAAACTTCCATGGAAAACGAAAGAAGGGTTTAGCTGATAGCACAGCAAGGGAAAGATCTGAGGAGTGAGCAGGCAATACCGCAGAGAGGGAACACCTCCCCAGCACCAATATTACACACGGAGGCACAGCAGCCTATCTCACCGCCCAGGGCATTCGAGCTGATAAGGTGAGCAAAGGCTCATCTCATTTAGGCAACAGCTCAGTTGTTCACGAACAGTGATCTCCTTTTATCATTAACCTTCAATTAAAAAAAAAAGTATGAAAGAGACAATAACATAAAGGATCTGCGCTTTCTTTGGCTTAACTTCAGCTGAATTACCAGTATGTCCCAATAGTCTGAGAGTAAAACAAGCGTCTGCTCAGCTGGGTTCAGTTGGGTCCTCAAGCTGCGCTGGCACGAAGGGCTGCAGCAAACTAGTAGTGGTAGATGAAAAAGTGATGGATGAAGTAACTTTCCTCCACTCGTTCATCCCACTTTTCGGATGGACTCTGAAAAAGGCTGCTGAAAAATGAGGCACATCCCATCTGCTCCTGAACGAACCGCCAGCTGTCTAGGCTTTCTTCATGGCAGGGACAGCAGAGCAAACCCCTCCTGAGGTCCTATCCTCTTCAGAGCAGCCCACCTACCGCTGCTTTCTCTTTTGACAGACCCCCCCTCCCTCCCTGCCCCAAACGCACACACCATAACCTCCGGCCGCACTTGGCCAGGCAGGCAGGCAGAGCTAAATGGGCAAAGAGTTGAGCCACGCTGCCTCTCAGGGTGAGAAGAGTCAGACAAGTAACAGCACTGGCTAATCTTCCTCTGTAATTAAGGAAAAGCAACCAGGTGCAGAGGGAACCGCAAGAGCCCAACTTCACACAGACAGTGCAAGTGCTTTTCCTGGAACGAGGCATAAAACAAAGTCATCATTCAGATGCAAAAGAGAGGGTTGAGCACTGAAATTGTCATGAACTCTTCATTTGTACAAACTGTACAAGTCAGACCACAGGGACTCATTTTCTTCACCATCCTTGGACACCAGTATCTTAAATACACATCTCAAAACCCAAATATTTTCAGTCGTTTAACCATGAGTTCCAAGAAAACTTTAAGTTTAAAAGAAGCGTGAATCCATTCAAAATGCACTTGAAACAGCCTGAAACAGTTCAGGAAAAACATATCCTATGGCTACCGTAACTGCAGGGCAAGTTCCTACCGCTCCAGAGGAGAGGTTGGGGCCCCCAGTGACAAAAGGCCGGATCAGCAGTTCGGGGCTGCAGCTGGCAGCCGGGGGCCGCATGCCACACGCTGAGCTTGGATCAGCAAAGCCTGACCCGCTCGAGCACAGTTCCTCCCTCCTTCTCCACTGCGGGAGAAGCTACCACAGTTTGTTCAGCAACATGCTAGTGCAACTGCACAAGTGGGGCAAGAAGAGATGCTGCAGCACACCCCACCTCCTGCTGCACCGAACGGGCCACAGTGGCACCCAGTACAACGTACGCTCTTAAAATTAGCATACATCCAACACCAATAAAACACGTGCAAATATTAGCGCGAGAATACAGCCCAAGAAAGCAGAGGTGTTTTGGGACGTTCAGGGAATTGTTTTTGGTAAGACCATGCTCTACGTAACCCAAAGAGATCTCAAACACTGAAATTTGTAAGCGGAAAAAAATATCTCATATCCAAACAAATGGAGAAGATTCATGACAGAGAGTGAGATAATTAAGGTGGAGTTTAAACAACTAAGAAAAAATTGCTGGATTACAGAAGTTTTAGAATATTTTATGACTTTGCAGATGAGAACACTGTTTCATTTGACTGAAAACAGGTGTTGGGAAGGGATGGCAGTGCCTTTTTGCAGTCCACTGAACAAATTTTTTCATTTTGCTTTTAAATAGATGCATTTGACCCCCAAGTGCTTGTACATGTTCCCAGGCTCAAAATAAAACAAAGAGGAAGTCTGTCTGCACTTTAAACAGCACTTCCTTTGACATTGCCTCTCTTCTTTCCTAAGTCTGCAAAAGCATCTTTGAATCCTAAATTAAAATAAAATCTCAGGCCTGGCATATATATTGCAAATTACAATTGCCATACAACCCATGAATCTAAACATGTATCTACGTGAGTTGCTTTGCCTTTTTAAAATAGGCATAAATAAATAAATAAATCAAAGCTTACCCTACTTTACAGGACAGGATACCATGATGGAAATCAGGAAAATTCTACCTACAGCAGTTAAAGAAAGGGAAAAGAAGCATATGCTTCAAAAAGGAGGAACAAAGGCATTCAGCAGTCCATGCACAGAAGGAGAGAAATTAAAATAGGGATAAACTTAAAAAGATGACTGAATGGCCTGTTGAACCGGGGTCTATGGGACCAATCTCAGGGAACTCCATGGGAACTAATGACAACATTCCCACAGGCACAGGCTAGGTCTACACAGCAGCAGAAGTTAAGTTTTATCCCTACAGCAACGCAACATTTTCGGGTTCCTTCTGTTCCACTGTGTCACTCCTTTATTTTATTGGCTTGCAGAAAATCAATTAAATAATTTTTCTATGAAGTGAAGTTGATTCAATATTCTGTGTAATGTTCATACTCAAGTTAAACCATGAGACTCTGATCATAAAAGGCCCTTGTGAAGGGAAGAGCTAATAAAAGGAATGGATTTTCTCTTCCAAGAACAGCACAGTGGTTACTATAATATTCACTTTTCTTTCAAAACTCCAAGATCTCTCTCAAAAATTCCCTTTTAGTTCTATTTTAATTAAACTTCAAAAGCCTCAGCTGTTCAACTGCATACCTATCAATTCAGACTGAGCAGAAAACATTTTACCAGACTGATAACTAAAGTGCTTCAGAGAACAGCAACGTGCTGGATCTTCTCTGTTTGAATGCTCCTTTTCTGTGCTCTGGACGGCACAATCTGCCTTTTTGCCAAGGGGATCAGTGTAAGATGTTCCTTTTGGGACTGGAGCTCCTCTTTGTTCCTAAGCAACAGATTTGCATAAGCTGAAGGAGCAAAGAAAAATGCTTTTCACATCATTTACTGGCCTGCCTGATTAAAGTCAAAGACAGAAGAAAGCAAACAGCAGCTGACAGTCCTTTGTGCAACAGATTTGACATACTGTTAAGCTTTCAAAAATACGTCTGTGACTGGAATAAAAAAGGCTCAATAGGTGCAAAAGGGAAAACAAAAATTCCGGCGTTGAATTATCCCATCCCAGCACCATAGCAAGTCCCAGAAGAATGGCCACATAATGGAAACAATTAATTTAGTATTAGACTCCTATGGGGCGGCATGGCTCACATTAACTGCTTTGCCCTGACGTTGGAGGGGTGCAGGGGAGGAAGCAGGCTTCCAAGAGCAGGCACAAATTTGGAGGAGAACATAATGCTGAAGCACAGAAAATCTTTTCTTAGAAAACCTCAACTTCCCAAACTAAAAGCACTTTGTCTTCAGTCACACGTGAATTTTTCACGCAACCTTCCTCATTAAGGTAGCCTACACTGCTACCAGTCCAGCTTCTGTCCCCTGCAGGGAAACATCACAACAAGCGATTCCCTTCTCTTTACACAAGTAATAACTATGCTATGGCTGTGCAACCAAGGTTCAAGGGCTCAGCGATACACCAGTCTTATCACCTCGGACACCAAATTCTGGGCAGCATCAGATACTTTGGTAAGCAACAGCAGCACCGTTTATGCAACCTAAAAGCCACGCTTTCATGAGTCAGTACTGTTCCTTCCTCCCTCCCACGCCATAATCAAGGTCAGGAGGACACCACTGCTAATGATGCTGTCGTAGCTGAAACAGCTCGCTGACACACTGACCACCAGCACTCAGATGACAATCGGTCACGCTTGTCAATTAACTATAGGCGTTCCCTTGCCCTGGATGAATTGAAGCACATTTCCAATGACAGGAAGGCCTGACACTCCACTAACCTCACAATAGGTTATGAACGGGAATTCTCAGGCTCTTTGGACAAAGCCTACATCAAGATTGGTGAGCCACGGTGGGACAGAATTGCCTTCCTCGATGCCTGCCACCAGGTTCAGGTCTACTAGCTACTCCCTTTTAAAGCTTCAGTAAGAAAACTCTCCCACAATTAGACAACATCGTGTAACCCTAGCACTCCCGTATCATAGCACAAGGCTGGAGTCACTATATTCTTGCTAGCAAGTTAGCACAAGAGTGAGTTTGTCTTTTCCTGCTGTGCTAGCAGCCAGCAGTAGCACATGGATGAGCACGTACTAATTCTACAGCAGCAGTACCTGCAGTGGATGATGCAGCAAGTAATCACCAGGTATTTCAATATGCAGCCTGGCTAGTACTATGCATCTGCAGTATCATTCCACACCTTGAAGCTTTGGAAGAGAGATGCAACAGCCTGATGATAAAATGTAGGGTCAAATGCTATCCCCACGCAGGAACCTCAAGCGTAGTGCGATACGCACACTTCAAAAATGGGAAACTGATTCTGCTTGTTGCCACTCGTTTTATCTGAGAATCCATTACGATGATATGGGAGAAGCCTAACCCTGTAAAGTTTGCTCCAAAGGCATCCCACGCATGTGAACAGGGAGGGAGGGCCTGTCGCTGCAGCTTGGTCTGCAGCACGCAACCCCCTCTGCAACGGCACTTGTGCTACAAGAATTCACAGAGGGGTTTTGCTTGGTTTGTTTTATCTGTGTACCTAAGCCTGAAGCCCAAGATATAAGTCGCCAATATAAAATAAAATTTAAAAATCTGCTATTGGTGGAGCTAGATGGCTGAGGGGGCTTGTGTTGATTTACTAATTAATTCTTACTTTTTTTCCATGTTCACTCAGAATACTAACTCAGCTCTGCATTAATCCTAAACTGTCACACAGATTAAAAACCCCTCCACAATATTTGGTCTCTCTTCAGGCTGGAATGAAGATAGAAGAGTTAACTGTTGCCTCATTCTAGGTCAGGTGTGCTGAGATCTCTCTTGCTGCACCTATTTGCCTCACCCCTTTAACACTCCCCTGATACTACATCTCTGAGTTGCATCAACTGCAACTTATGTTCTGCTTGTCCTTCAACTTCCAGTTCTTTCTTTTTATTGCTTCTTGACTATCTCCCTCCCCTTCTCTTTTTGATGTTCTTTTCCTCTCACGCAGTTCACTCCTCCCCTCCCCTGTTGTTTAATCTTCTTTTCTTGTTTTGCTGCTTTGGCCATTTTGCTGTGCTGCTGCTGCTGCTGCCTCCTGCAGCTGTCCTCAATGCGCATTTCTTTCATACTTCTGATTCTTCCTGCTGTTGCATGGGTGTGTTAGGAAGAAATGCTGCACGGCATTGCTTTGGGCAAGACTAAAGTTTAGCACTGAAGCACCGCGCTTATGGCATGTTCAGCAGTTGTGAAAAGCTCTCTTGTTTCTTAGCAAGGACAAGATTCCCAATGTAAGGATTCTGCACAGAACAAGGAAGGAAGAAGCAAGAGCAATAACCACCCCAGAAAGAAGAGGAGAAAGCACGTGCGCTCGGAGT
>NW_008825494.1:2447125-2453540 GCF_000699105.1 Pygoscelis adeliae | reverse complement strand
TCCTTTCATCCTGCAGAAAGACTACCATCACAGGCTGCACATGCTCGTGCCTGTTCAACATGGGTTTGGTTGGTTGTCCTTTGTATTTGGTGGGGGGGGGACTGCTGTTACTTTAATCAAAAAGGGTGCACCTGTGAGCACATGCTGAAAGGAGCAGTGGATGGTGGGCTGAGCACCAGTCTGTCACATTACAGGTGAGGCAGGTGAGCCACAAAGATCAAGAGAAAGACAAGAGTCTGGAGTCTAGATTTCAATCTAAGCAATAATGCAACCCCTCAGCCTTAGACAAACTGTTCATTTAAGCATGCGAGTTCTTGAACCGTACTTTCATTTCACAAGACTGGGGAGAAATAAAGAAGAAAACATTGTTTTCTCAGGGAAGAGAGAGACAGCACTCTCTTCTTGAGCCCATTTCCAGACATGGTTGCTCCAAGGTCAGCCTCACCGCTTCTGGGTGGAGCCCGCCCAGCAGCAGCCCCTGCCTGCGGGGAGGCCGCCAGCCACGGCACCGCTGAGGGCAGCTGCCCAGGTCGGGGCAGCCACCGAGTTTCCCTTCCACAGCACCTCCGCATTATGCATCCAGCTCCGTCTTAACAGCATATGGCCCCGATGACATGACAGGCATCAATTATATCCAGCAGGCATTTCAGTGCAAACCTGCAGGTGAAGCTCTGGCTTCGGCACTGACTTATTTTAAGTTTAAAAAGTGAACGAAGGCTTCAGTAAAAATGACTTTTCAAAAAAGAGGCTGCGCACCATCATTCCCACTCCTTCCCTCAACCTGAAAGTACTTACTAAAATCAGCAGTACAACTCCCTCGACTTTCACTGAAGCAAAAAAAAGTATGCTTCTTTATCTGAAAAATAAGTTGGAAGATATTTTAGGCAAATTGGTACTATTCATGCTTAAAAGTAGCTTTTTATTTATTATCCAACACGGTACAAGAATAACGTACAATTTTGCAAAATTACAGTATTTAAAAAAAACAGGTTTCAGAAGCTGTTAAAAAAATGTACTGCTACGTGCATTTCGGGGAGGAGAGGGAGAATCAGACAAGAAGGAAGTTATAATTTAATACTTCTCTTAAAAAAATTAAGGAAATACTACAGGACAGGGTGGAGGAGAAAACGGAAATAAGCAAATAGCTTTTAGTTTCTTAAGCTTTCTTTTTCCTCTAAAAGAGCTCATCATCTCTAACACTTTATACAATACATGAAAATATGCAGTTTCAGTAAAAATTCATCAGTAGCTTTACTTCTGATATCACCTTTCTGATATCACGAGCATCCACATCTATCAATGTGTCATGATAGTTTAACCTGAACTTTACATTCAGAACGTATAATTCAGTGCACTCTCCTTATTGATTTAATATATGTCAGTGAACCCACTTTAAATAATTGGAGCTATACTGAAAGACAGCTATAAATCAAGCTCAGGTCTACAGCATTTTTATTTCCTGCCAACAAAGTGTCCATGTCCCTATCAGAATTAAAGTATTTTAAAGTGACACACAGCACTACCATATTTTTGTCTAAACCCTGGAAACAAATCTCTTGTATACCTGTAGTGCGTGAAGTAAGCATCTCCAAAAGCTCCTTGTACCATTTACACAGCTGGAATCACTGCTTAGCATGTCGACTCTTGAGACTCATGTCCTAACATAAAACCACGGTACTGGTTCTGAAGTCTGAGTATTTGTTTCTAAACCCAAAAGCACCATTTAATTCTTTTCTTTTACTTAATACTGTATTAATTCATAAGAACATTACTAAGACTCAACCCTGCTAATCATTTGTAGAGAGCGTCACCTAATAAGCATAAGTCTACACACTGTCTGAAGTCTTGAGATGCCTTTTGGTAGAGGGAGGGGAGGGGGAATGGCATTTTTTGCTCCAAATGAGTAATTCTTGGCTTTAAAAAGTTGCTTGGTCATTCTATTACCTCCTGACCAACATTCCTGAAAAGCAGACCTGCAGGAACCAGCCCTGTGAGAGGCTTGCTGAGACACACAGCGTTAAACTGAGAAAATGTCCCAACATTTGGTTCAAGCATGGAGAAATCATGCAATTTCACTCCACGAGTAACTGCTTTGTACACCAGGGAAAGGGAGGCACCACAGCCTGCTGCCCTGGCATTTACCTCTAATGAAAGCAAGAACAGAAATGTCAGTTCCTCATGTGTTAGTGTTACCCAATTATTTGAAATAAGAAAAGCTTTATTAAAGTTAGTAGGTAGAACCTCCCCTCCTGGGGAGGTCATTCACTTTAAGCTGCGCCTATGCCAGGGCACCTGTCCCAGCAACACAGACACAGAACCCGAGAGCAACCACCCAACTGAAGGACCACCGTGTTCACCTTTACTTCTCTCAGGTTATTGAGAAGAGTTTAACAGGGACCTCGCTACGTGACTTGGAGGGTTGCAGGTCCGCACCTGGCAGAACACAGCCGGATAAGTCCCACGCAGGGAGCGCCTAGCAAGCAGCTCGTTTGGCTACAAAGGGATTTCCACCCCCAGAGCCCTCCCTGAGCTCAGTGCCTCACCGGGCCGTGAGACCGATGGCCTATCTGGGTCCCTGACTGCAGGAGCAGAGTGCTGGTGGGCTGAAACAGCTACAGAAGATGTGGGGAAGGGGATATGGCAGCACGGCCCAAGCACTGCTCCTAGCCATCCCTGCCACACCTCCCAGCCGTGGAGGCTTGGAGAGCTGGGCTCCCTCCCCAGCACTCTGCTGCCCACAACCTTAAATCACCTCCCCTACAACGGTCTTTCTCCAGAAAGGCTACACAGCTATAAATTCACTTGCTGTCCTGCTGACGGTTAGCCTGAGGGGAGGGGGGTTTCTGCTGAGGTGGCAAATGCCTGACAATTATTTGTGCCATACCCACATTTACCATCACCCTACTTTTTACAGTTAGAAGTCCGAGACTGCCACTTTTCCCAAAAAACACTGAACTGTTTGAAGACAGGATTTCCTCCACAACGCACACATTTATGAACGCACATATATTCATAGTCATAATAGAGGTAGACAGCAAAAAGTACATACTGACACAGAGAAAATCTTTTAAGTCCTACGAAGCAAACAAGCTTCAGGTTTTTTTGCCGGTGTGTTTACGAGGATAAGGAGCTACCCAAAATATGAGTTACAACATTTTTGGTGCCAAGGGATTGAAAGATTATCTGCTATTTTGCACCCTCTGCCTTCCTGTAGCAAGTCTCATCAATGCATCATACGCTAATTTTACCACTAGAAGGGCAGGTGATGTGGATTAATGGAACTGTACTTAAACCAAACAAATCAATACACACTCTCAGTTAACCGTATTACACAGCAAAGTGTACCCCTGAGCCCTACAAACATCAGTTTCTAAGGGCAGATGTAAAAGAAGAATCCTAAACTGATGTCTGTAGCTTAAAATATAAGTACCGTTACTAAGTTGTCAGTAAGTTTTTGTAGGTATACAATCATATTTCACACCGTTGAAATGTCCTTCTTCCGTGTAACTGTGTCAGATCTGCACATACGCACAACAAAAGGACAATATAGGTGGCTTTCATTTGTTATGTATTCAAGTAACAACGTAGCCAAGAACTAACAAAATGCTACAGTGGCAGCTGGCAGACCTTATTCTCGTAGGGCAAGGTATATGTTCTAAATATCAGTAGTTTCCAAATCTGTTACATTGGCTACTCGCTCTCTGCGTGATCGGGCTGAGAGCAGGGCCAAATGGCAGCTCGGGACTGTTTGCATGAATCGCATTCCCAAGCGCGTGCATGGATCCACCCGAACCACTTCGCTGGCCATTCACGCTCGGGTTGTGTCAAGCTCCTGCAGCATCCCTGGGTAAACAAGCCCTTAATTCGGTTCAAGAATAATTGCTTATTAAGTTGGGGCTTGCAATAGTAACTGCAGCTATTTAAAAATATATAAACAATAAAAATTCAGAAACGCGCGCTGTCGCTGTTTCAAGAGAAGCTAAGTCAATCATCCGGCTGACTTCTGATTCACTACGGTATAACACGCCGCCTGACATTAAAGTTTACTTTACTCGTTGGTAAAGGAACCACATGAAGAACTTGCCCTGAGAAGGCAGAGCAATGACTGTAAAATGAGACCATCTTGATGCATGCATAAAACGTGTGAAAATTATGCTAAAATTCTCTCTTGTATAGCACTGCAAGCGATTCTAGCAGCTTTCAGGCCAAAGGACGAATGAAACTGAATCTAAGAAATGGAGCTTTGTGGGGTTTTTTTGTTCCATCTTTTTGTTCCAACTTTGCAGCTCCAATCCAACCACCCGAAGCTTCCACCTCAGCCTGAATATCCTGGAAATTTTCAGGAAACAAAATGAAAAATAAAAATCAGATGATTCTGAGAAGAGAGTTATAACAAGATTGTGAAACCTACCCTCGGGAACTAGCCACCTTCCAAGGCACCCCTCTTGCAGAATGAACAAAGTACTAACCAAAATTCAGGAGTATATCAGACAAACTTCTAACATAAAACACGTAGCTGGAACAGATATCTGTTAATTATTTAATTATGCTTTTAAAGTCTGTGTAATCGATCAAGAGAATTTGTAGGTTCAAGCCCAGGGGACGATTTCCACCTAAGGCAAACTGAACAAACAAGAATTTTGTTAATGAATGCTTTGGATATTACACATACATCACTAAAGGACTACCAGCTTTTGTAAGTCACACATTCAAGATTTAAGAACTCAAAAGTCTGGACTGTTTGTGGAACACTCCCTTTCTTATAACGTAGATTTATTTATTTTTTTAAAAAACATATGCAATTCAGCTCCACTTAGGTTTAAATATTGTGCTATCTATTAAGTCACAAGTTTTAAGCTAACGCTGCTGAACACATTTCAACCACCACTCCGCTCTCCCCATCATGACCCTCAACAGGAATTGACCAAACCCGAGGTCTGTAAACAAAACACACAAAGTCTTACTCATCCTCAGCAGGGCAGTTGGGGGGGGTGGGGTGGGGGTGTGTGTCTTGTTTATTTTTCTAAGGTTGAGAGGTTTATTCTTAAACAACAACAAAATAGGTGTAGCAATCTGAAAACCACAAAGTACAATTGAGAGATTCCATCAATCACATCATCCTTTACAAAAAAAAAAAAATTAAAAATTCAAGCTGCCGCAGAGAAAGCCTACTGTACATTTCTTAGAGCGCAAGCTGAGCAAGCTTTGACAATACTGGGACTAAGCCTTCCAGCCGTACCCCAGTGCTGTACAGGCTGCTTCCGAATTCCTCCTCCTCCTTCCTGGCAGCTACAGAGGCACGGGCTGCCTACACCAGCCAGACTTCACAGACCAGTTGTCTGGGAATGCTTAAAGAGCCTTTTACATTAGATCAGGAAAAACTCTGTGTTTACAAATACAAAAAAGAGTTTTTAAAAGGCAAAAGCAGGACTTAAAGCCAAGAACCAGAACACTTAAGTAAGGACTAGCAATGCATTTTCTAGCATATAGCTCAGAGGTACTCAGCCTGAGCAGAAAACAGTTTGTATAAAGTGCAATTAATATAAACATAATCCAGAGATCACAGAATTGCATTATGCTATTATTAGAAGTTCTGCTTTGAAAAACACGCTAACCAGCAACACTGCATGTGTACGTGTTCAGTAAGTTTATTATAATAAAGCTATGGCAAATAAGTAACTGGAATGCAATAAGGACTGGAGTCGCTCATTAGCCTAAGCTTTCCATTTCCCACAGTTTACAGCAAAGCGCGGTATGGCCTTCTAATTAAGCAAAAGTTCCTGCAGACAGCTTTCCTGCCCCTCCAACGCACACTCTCCAGCCACCACTTCAGGCAGACTGGCTACATCCCGCAAAGACAACTTCCTCCTAACAGCCTCCCTGGCACAACCAACCATTTACATGTCTAAATAAATGCTACTCAAACCTGCCATCAAACGGCGCAGGAATAAAAATCAAGGCAACGAGAGCCTACCGAAGGGCAAAGACGATTAGCAGCAGAGTTGCCAATGAACTACGGGAATACTCACATGCACAGAAGTGCATGCCTGTCTTCATCACTTTGTTCGTCAGAGCCAGGTAGGAGAGGGTCGGGGTACCAGACCATCCACCTGGGGAGTTTCATGCTTACATTGCTGCTCTCACTACAGCACAGTTACTTTAACTGCACAACACTTAACTTCCTCAAGAGGAAGTTACTCTATGTCCTTAGACAGACACTAGATCGTCTCCTTCATCTGAAGAGCAGGATGAACTTGCACGGGGCTTTTTACTTCTGTTTTTCCCCATCTAATCCGCTCCTGGACAGCCTAGGAAGCAGAACTCCGACCACCCCTGTGTTACAGACCCACGGGCTGCGTGTGAGAGAGAACAATTCAGACCCCACACCCAGAAGAAGAGGCTAAAATTGGCTCTT
>NW_008825494.1:2417948-2445821 GCF_000699105.1 Pygoscelis adeliae | reverse complement strand
GTAAGGGTGCAGGACCTGACCTTAAAGCAGCAAAGGGTATCCCGTGGGAAACCCTCTCAAGTGTCCTCTAGAGGGTGCTCATGCACGTCTGTTTCGTATCCGAAACGCCACTGTTCACTGAAACTAAAAATAGAAAAAACAGGAATGGCTATTTCCACTGGCTGTTGACAACCTCCCACTTTTATTTTTCTGTAAAACACAACAAAGTGTGCATACTTGCTCATTTTAAACTTCGCTTACCTTTCCCACGTAACGTTCTCCCAAGTCCTGTTTTTCTTTTATTTCTTCAAGGTTCATCTAATGAAGTTGATGCTGCACCACAAAGCGAAACTGCCAGCTCTTTTTCACTAAAGTTTCTCAGGATTGTTCTTTCCATCCACTATTTTACGGCAGACAGAATCCACAAACCTACTATATGCAGGGGTTACAGTCAGTTGAGAGCATGGGAACTCCCACACAATTTTGATTTTTCCTCAAAGCCTATTTGCTTGTATTTGACTGCTTTAAGTTGCATCCAACATTTTATTTACTCCTGAAAACCCTCTCTAATCATTAGCAAACTCCACAGTACTGCTTGCCGCAGCAAGCAATTTTAGGTCTCTGTTTTTAACAGCTGTTAGTGGGACACTGTGCTATTAATGCGTTTTGTGCTGAGAACAGAATAATTATTCTGTTACTTCATCTATTGTTTTTTTCAAACAAGTTTCCACTGTATTAAGTTTCCTTAACTAGCCTTTTTGTAATGGCATCTACAAGAAGGCCTTTGGAAAGGGGGGATAAGTTGCTAAACCCCCCAATTCTCATTATTTCAAGTACTCTCTAATCCCATTATTCCACCCATTCCATACCATTAAGAATTCCCACAGCTTGCGGAGAAGTTATGCGTCATTTCAAAATGTTGTTACTATTTCATCATATCACAGACACATCTTCACAGTCATATTTTTCCCAGCGCTGCAATATAGTCTTTTCTGTGAAACAATTTCTTTTCTAGGATGTGGCTGCTTATTCTTCTCTGTTTGTATATATTCGTAAGCATTTTGGGTGCGTATACCAAACGAATGAATTTCGCCCCTCACAGCTCCTTATCCATCTAGCTTCTAAACCCAGCTCAGTCAAAACTGTAAAAGACAACCAGAGCTGGATGCTTCGGTTTCCAAAACGACAGCTGATACTGTCCAATGCAATCCATCCCATGCCCTTTTCCACAAACCCTGCTTGGGGCAACGAGCTCGCTAAAGAGTAACTCACCTTCCTAATGCAGGATTCGTTTTGTTTCCTCGTCCTGGGTGAGTGCCAATTCGGAACAGCCTTGTCTTAATGCAGCCGTTTGGCCTCCATCAGCAGTGAGACCTGCATTACCAAGCCACAACGGAGCAGCGAGGACAGGGAACTTCGCTCCAAGCGAAGCCAAAAGCTCCCAGCGAGATCTGATCAACAGCAGCTTGCCCCCAGATGGGTGACGCTTCGTCGTAGTGCTCCTGTGCGGGACTGTCGCTGCAGCTCCCGTGCTTGCCGAAAGCCACCTGGTGCCAGGAGCGGCTGCTTTGCACGGCAGTAAGACGGTGCCAACCGGCGCCATACTGTCCTGGCAATAACGGCTTGTCCTAAGGACTGGCTGATGCCCCAGGTCTTGCTATACTCCTTCTAAAGTAATTGAGCGGGCGAAGGAGCAATCTGCTCTGTATCAACACTCCCATACTCAAGTTTATCGCTACCCATAAGGTCAGATAAAAAATATTGATGATGATATGCAGCTAGTCAAGATTCGTGTTGCTTTTCTATTATTTGATATTGGAATTAGAGGACAATTACATTTTACCATCTGGATGTCTATGTTCTCATGTAACATGAGGCATGGTTATCAGAACCATTTTAAAAGAGCCCACATCACACCATTCCAGCTGCCAGATTTAATTCTGAAATGCCCCCACGACTCCCTGCTCTTTCCACTTCTGTGCAATTTAACTACTGCAACGACAGTACTTGATTAAAGGCGTTCAAGCAGGCTCCATGACCTGCTTCTCCCTCTACTGTATCCATCCTTCTTAATTATCCTCACCACACTGAACGCGGGCCTTCTGGGCCTAGCAAAAGATATATGTGTCTACATATTCCTGACCAAGCCATTAACTGATCTTCTATCCACTGGAAGTTAGGTGTGGTTTTTATGAGGCCGATGGCTAGACTTAGGATCTCAAACAGCCCTTTCTTGGGTGGTATTTATTTAAACCTGATATTTAACCCATGCCTGTCAACGATCTTTAGTGAGATCTATAACACTAATTTATTGTGCTCCTGGCAATTTATGTACCCTACACCTAAACCAGATGAACGTCAGATAATATGGTAGTAACAAGCGTAATGCAATTGTCTGAAGACTAGATAAAGCCTTTGTTCAAGGCACTAGCCACAGACATCCACAAGCCTACTTCCTGAATTCCAGCCATTTTAATTTTAATTTCTTTCTTTGGGCTTTATAGTACTTATCCAAAGTCAATGAAAGAAAATCTTCTGCAAGAGCCCACAGGAATCCATGGAAGAGTTCCATTCCGCAGCAGCCTGAGAGCTTCAACAGGAATCTTGTGGTCCTGCCATGAGGTGTCTGCTATGTCTAAGAAGCTGATGTACTCTCTGGTTTTGCATCTTTGAACTCAGCTATTTTAGCGATTAAACTTAATAGCATATCTAGCTATTCATTTCTTTTTTTTACCTGCTGAGTCCACAGAGATCTTTTCATCCTCAGAAAGGAGGTAAGGCAACACAGGACCTGACACAGAAAGGTATTTATGAAGCCATGACGTGCAATGGCCATAACCACCCCAACAACAGAACATCATGGAAAACTACAAAGAAAGAAAATAGGTAATTGTCTATGAGTGAGTTAAAAAATTAAATCCAACCTCTGGCAACATATTAGCCACCTGTCCGTACTCTGAAGGACTGGACAAGACTTTTTGCACAAGAAGTCAGCACAGACTTCATTTTGTGTCAGACGTAGCAAATGGTTTAAAGCATGGCAAGGCTACGAAAAGATTTTGTGTTTCCACACTACATATAGCAAACCTGTTGTTTCAGCGCTCAGGAGGAGATAGGCACCTACGTAAAGGGCACAGCACTTGCGAGAGTCGAAGCAGAAGAGACCAAGCAGAAAGCAGCAACTGTCTCAGAGGTCTCAATGAGCAGCCAGCTCAGAAAGCGAGAACCTGCCCACAGTAGGAAGCCTGGCCAGCTACGTAAAGACGTTAACTCCTACCATCACTCCTACCTGGAACTCTCCGCTTCACAAGGCCTTACGCAAATGCAGAGTGATCTGGCCACCCACACCTACCTCTAACTCCAGGAAAAGCCAGATTCCTACCCCTGAGAGCACATGCACGGCTGCCAAGAGCACAGCTGCCAACAGCAAGCGTGCTGCATACTCATGAATAGCCGCTAGCACGTGATGACATGTGCTGCGCTCTGGTTCCGATTTGCCTCCTGGGGATGAATGGCACAATCTCAAACGGACCTGAGCAGCAGGGTTTCCTAGTTCTGCTCTCCATCTCCCTGAAATGCTAAACAAACCTTCTGTTGCTAACTCAGAGGGATTTAACTCTTTATCTCTAAAATGGGCCCGGGTCCCCCCCGCCGCTTTCCAAGAATGCTGCACGCTGTGCTGCCAACCACGCCAGAGTCCCCCCACCAACGCCCTGACAGACACAAACAAGCATCAAATCCCTTCTTGATCCTATTATAAATTACATTCATTTTGCTCATGCTCTCAACAGTAAAGAAACTAGGGCACATGTGTTCGGCAATTCATCCCACCCACTCTTCACCCCAGCCCCGCCCCTCTAATGCTGGTAACTTTGTTAGCTGTCTAGACCCCAAGACCTGTGATCCCCCACAGCCTTCCCAGCAATAAATGCACAGTGCAGCAACAAGCCATTGCACAATCCAATAAATATGAACTGTATCAGTGAGGAAAGGTTTTTCTCCAAGTGTGCAAAAGAGTATACGGGGAAAGCTGGAAAATTTGTAAATCTCTACAGTTAATGAGATTAAAAAGCACGCCAGAGGGATTTTTTTGTACTTTTAATCAGCCTGCAATTTAGAGATGCTATCTTTAATCCATGCTACCGTGGAAACCATGCAATCAACAACTGGTTGCTAACTCTTTCAATATCAACAGCTTGACACAAGCAAAGGTCCTCAAGGACCTAGGGATTAATTAGGGGTTATTAAAACTAAAGAGCAAAGAAAGTGTTAAAGAATTTACTAAATCTGTGCTAAAATGTGGCCTAGAGATTACAGAAGCCCACAGGAAAAAAAAAAGGAGAAGAAAGTACTGAGCCAGATAGAGAAGGGCTTCTATGCTGGAACTTTTATCAGAGTGTGCACCCAGAAGTTAAAGAGAACAAATAAAGGTGGAAATGAAGTATAGGTGAAACTGTGACAGCATCCAATAACGCAGTGTGTTCTTTGCCAAATAATTTTAGACATCAGACACATCTTACCGTGAATATTATGATCTTCTCTAATACCACCTAACCAAATCCTTACTTTTAAGCACCCAAATCCATGCTTGCTGTTCCACCCTATCAGTGCTGCTTTTTAAAGCCATTCACTTCTCTTTTGTACATCATTTAAGTACTTATTCTCATGTTTCAAAAACCTAAGCAGGCCTTTTTGTGCCTTAGCATAAAATAGGAGAATATGGCTGAGATCAGGACCTAAACAGGTTTTTCTCTCTGGTTTCAAGTTCTCTAGGATCAGAATAATCTGGCTATGACTATAAACCAGATCATGTTTCTTCTCCTTAAATAATTCATTAAAACCTCTTCTCCATAATCAAGAATGATTTTTTTTTAACTATCAAATAATTATTTCTTATTTTATGCTTTTTAGATCAGACATATTTAGGGGAAAACACATCCCTTTTCTAATTTAAATACAGATTAGCCTTTCAACGTTATGAAAGCAACAGCCATGAGCTCGGAAAGAGATCAACTAATAAAAAAATTCCCTTGAAATTTTAAAATCTGCCACCTAGTGGGCTTTTTAAAAAATATGGTTTTAAATTAGAAGATACTCCCTTAGAAGCTTAAAAGTTCAGTTTCTAGATGCTTTGCCAGGCATTTTTTTGTGCTTTCCTTTAGCTAGACTTGACAATTTACAAAACAATAGACTATACAGAACCTCCTTAAATCTATACACACACACAATAAATTATGCCTCGTTTTTCTAACATCTCTGCAATTGCTTACTTGAAATTCCAGAAGTGCAAGTAAAGCATACTCAAATGCTAGGTCTCCTCCATCAAAGAGGAAGAGTCTCCAAAAGTTAAGATTCAGATCAATTCAGAGATAACTGATAAAAATGGGAATTTGGAAAGAGGCATCAAAAAATGTCCAGAAGCAATGGACCCAGGACAGAATCCAAATAGCAACACTGCTCTGTAAAGAAATCAGAAAATGTTACAAGGAAATTTGAGCAAATAAATAGCTAAAACACCCCAAAACCTTACTAAAAGCCTTCCTTTTTTCCTAACAGGTAAATAGCCATTTTAACTACTGGCCAAGGGTCTCATGAAAATGTCCTGGTAGCACCACAGGGCATGTGCACTAAAAGAAAGGACTTATTTTTCTGTGGTTCTAAAGAAAGAGAAAGGGATGCCATAAGACAGACTCATTCAAGAGAATTTGTCAGCCGAGTATTACTGACACACAAAAAGCTAAGCATGGAGGGGGATGTCCGTGACTAGAATCGGCCAACATTGCCAGAGCTATGCTTTTGTGACGACAGGTGAGCAAACAAATACTGGAAGCTGGCTGAAAAATAGTGTGCAGGCATCACCCACCTCCGAAGCGCACAGAAGCCTCTCTGCAGAATGCCAGGTTAATTCCTAAGCGGGGAAATTGGGTGAAACAGCAAAATCTTTCACTTGCATGGGGTCTTTCAAATAAAATAAGTAAAATCTGCAAAGGGGTTTACTAGGAATTATTGTTTCAACAACATGAAGGATTGAAGCATTTTTTTCTCCCATATCTAGCTAATATTATCTGAGGTAAGGCTATGAAAAGCAGTCATTTCACTGAAGGTAATCACTGTATAGAAAAGAGAAATAAAGCCACCGCTTGTTAGATTTTTTAAAAGCACAGAGCACAAGACATACATGTACTCAAAAAGTAATGAACGAGTGCATACAAGCACTGAACTTCCTAGTACAAGTATGCCTTTTAAAACCGTTAGTATGCTGTTCAGTTTTACTCTGAATGAGCAAGAAAACAGTTAATAAAGAACATACGCTGCCTCTGCATGCAATAACTAACATGGAATCTCAAATGAGAATCAGTCATGGTAAATTGGAAGTACAAATTACTTTTGTTAATAAGTGTCCACCTACCACACAAAACATCTACTTGGAAAAGAGTGTCATGTGGTAGCAGAGGATAACACAAACATAATGTTCTCCAAAGCAAAACCTCCAGTCAGTCAAACAAAAAAAGAACATGCTACGGGGCAGCAGAAAGTTTCCCAGTGTTACACTTTAAAAAAAAAAAAATCAAATCTGTTTCCTGAAAACATTTTATGGCTATAACTTGGAAGAACCTTTTGAGATCTCCTGTTCAAACAAGAACCCCGATATTCATTTTCATACAGACTAATTACTAGTTCACAGCTGAAAAAAATAATTTTATAGTGTGAGCCACACAGTTGCACAGTTGGTAGTAATGTACTTCATTTACCTTGCAGAAACAGCCCTCAAACTTTAAGTTACCAACTGGATTTCAGCAGAAACACACACAACAGTGAAATTCCAATTATTAAATCTTTTATTTATTCAAATAAATAAAGAGGTAAATGGCTATGACTTATTTTCTCTTTTTAAATGCAGGTGTACTGATGCCAGAATTACAGAGAAACTTCCGTGGGGAGGAGACAGGGCAAGTCATCTTGTGCAGAACACATTCCACGTTCACTTCTCCAGAAATGTACCCTTCTGTATTACAATCTACCACTTTACAAGAGATGAGCTATTAGATGTAAGGGTTGTTTGTAAAAGGCTTAGGAGGGGGAGAACGGTCAAGTCATATCTGACCACCTCTGAAACATCTCAACAATCCAATAGTTAAAATTAATATATTACACACTGTGATCTTGATCCTACTTAAACTGACAAGAGTTACCACTAAAATTAGTAAACATTTGATCATTTAACATTAAAAAAAAATTGGTATTTTATGGTCTGCAATAACCCATTTTGATAAGCTAATCTTGTATTTTTTACATCAGCTTATCATAACAGTCATAACTGTTCCCAAAGAGTTCTAAAGAACCATTAAGCAAATAAAATGAATGCTTCTTAGCCTTTTTTCAAAGAAAAAAAGGCCAAAAATTAACTCAACCAACCTTTTGAATAATAAGAATTGAGTCACACCACTCCACACTGCCCTGGGACCTATTCACAGCCGCAAAATTAATGGGAAAAAGTAAATCAGCAATTATTCATAATTAAACAAAAAATAAATCCCTTTTACAGCATGAAATACATTTTATGTATTTTCAAGTAAGATTGTTTACACAGGATGAACTTTACACTGTACAAGTTTTGTGATGTTGAAAGCATATACATACAGAGAAAAATACTGCCACAACCAATACACCTAAATACCTGTACATTATTTACATTTTAAAATATTTTACACAGCTCCAAACCACCAGCGTCATTTAGCTATACACATTTCAAACTGGAGTGTAAAATGCTTACAAGGGAATTTTCAACATAAATGCTGCTTTCGGTTCCTTATTAATTCAATGGACTCAGGTGTTAACTTTGTTCCATGCCAGCCATCAGCGACAAAGCTAAAGATTCCACTGCGAACCAAACCATAAAAAAGTAGTTAATATTTGCATTTGCAGCACATGTTTATCACAATATTCAATTCTGTAGTTTAAAAGGAAGATACCAGTTTATTTTTTAAACTGTAACACTTCAGAATTTAAGACGGTAAGACATTTTATGAATCTCTGACAGTTTAGACAATATTTCACCACTTTCATCATCAGTTATCCATTAGTTATTTCAGGTGGTAAGAACTGGTAAGAAATTAGCTCTGTTTGAAACACTAACTGCTGTACACAAAAAAAAATGAATAAACGTTGTGGGGGGTTATATGCAGTAAGCCATTCTCACAGACGGTTCTTCCAGACAAGCTCAGACAAGCTCTTGTAGACTTGAGTAGCAGTGATGTCAGATATTACCTCTTTTAGAATCACAGAATCATTTAGGTTGGAAAAGACCTTTAAGATCATCGAAGTCCAACCGTCAACCTCGCACTGCCAAGCCCGCCACCAAACCATGTCCCTAAGCACCACATCTACACGAGGTGTAAAAACCTGTTAGAACATGCATCTACATCCCAGCTAACCCCATTCAGCAGTTGCCCCCCTAACTCAAACTGGCACTGATTAGCGATTTAAGCTAATATCAGGCTGCAAGTAGAAGCACAGACGTGTCGTCTTCCACTGTTTCTGCTACTGAGGATGTAACTCCCAACAGATGGGCAGAGCCAAGAGCTCGGAGCAGTTGCAGCTGAGGTGCCATAATACCAATATTTTATTTGTTCAAGATATATCACAGCTGTCATCCAACAACAACAGAAAGAATGCTCTTTATGCCCTCCAGAACTTAGTTTCATTCGTTTAGAAAACTGCTTGTCACTTGCTTGGCTACATCAACATCCCCTCATCAAGAAAACAGGTAAACTGAAGACAGTTGTCATAAAAAAAAGCATGGGACGAATACTCTAAAAAAATAATGGTTAACTTCTTAAGAAGTAAGGCTTCGTGTCCTTCTGTGCGTACCTCACAAAATGAGATTCTTTAAGATGTACTGACAAACATTAAGCCAGATTAAAACATAAATACATTCCTAGTAAAGCTTGCGTCCCAGTAAGTGCAGGTATGTGAAAAGCCTCATGTACTTACAGTGAGGAAAAGAGCCTCGACAGACAGCTTTGTTGAGAACAGTTACAAGAAACATGTGACAGTTTTTAAAATCAGATTCCATCTTCTCTATGGATTCCATCCTATGAAACAGTTTAACAGAGGAATG
Organism: Pygoscelis adeliae; assembly: GCF_000699105.1. Classification (NCBI taxonomy): domain Eukaryota; kingdom Metazoa; phylum Chordata; class Aves; order Sphenisciformes; family Spheniscidae; genus Pygoscelis; species Pygoscelis adeliae. The sequence continues at coordinate 2,436,721 of NW_008825494.1, read as the reverse complement.
CTTAATGGACTAGCCACTATGTTATCTTCAAAATATGACCAAAACTTGACAGTAAATGCCAAAAGTACTCTTTGCATAACACTCTGGCTTGAAGTTACAGTATTTCAGTTATGCCTGTGTATACTACTTCTAGAAAACAAAAGCAATTTTGTCAGGAGTATCTGAGCACTATCACGACGGCATTAATAATTTCCTCATCACCTTAGAAAGCTCTGCAGTGACTAGGAGGAACTGTGTGGTTCCAACTGACAACTATTATTCCTACTAGCTTTGTATTTCAAGACAGCCATTCCTGGTCCCTATTGCTTCAGAGCTCCTTGAGGTAAACCTACACTGCCAAATAAATCAGGGACACACACACTGCTTTACTATCAGCCAACTCCTGAATTCTACTTTGGACTGTGCCGGCTAGCACTCACCAGAGGAGGGAGAAGATGTAGTTCACAATAGTCACTCCTTTCCTTTTTCCCCTCTCCCAAGAGGATACGGATGACACTACATCAGCTATGACTTTTTCTGCCACATCCAAGAGCATGCAACCACATGCCCTGAGTTTCAGTCTTTATCAACAGCCTTCACAAATTATTTCTGACACTTTGAATCAGAAAAGCACTCCAAAAATAGCAACTTCCTAATGCCACAGGAGGGCAGGATCCAAGTTCTAGGTAGCATCTGTGCCAAAGAGAACTAGTCCTGAAAAATATGGATGTGAGCCAGTCCGCACCAGCTGGTCTCAGGGCCATAGATCAGCCCTTGAGTGTTAGACATAGCCTTGGAGACTTGCACGCTATCATTCATCCTTCAAGCAGCAGGTTACACAAGCAAAAGTATAAAGTATAAATTGGGAGAGGAGTGGCAGGAGAGCAGCCCTGCAGAAAGGGATCTGGGGGCGCTGGTCGACAGGAGGCTCAATATGAGTCAGCAGTGTGCCCCAGCAGCCAAGAGGGCAAACCGCATCCTGGGGTGCATCAAACACCGCATAACCAGCCGGTCAAGAGAAGTGATTGTCCCGCTGCATTCAGCGCTGGTGCAGCCTCACCTTGAATACTGTGTGCAGTTCTGGGCCCCACCATTTAAGAAGGATGTTAAGGGTACTTGAATGTGTCCAGAGGAGGGCAACAAAGCTGGTGAAAGGGCTGGAAGGCATGTCCTGTGAGGAGCGGCTAAGGACTTTGGGCTTGTCTAGTTTGGAGAAACGGAGGCTGAGGGGCGACCTCATTGCCCTCTACAGCTTCCTGAGGAGGGAACGTGGAGAGGGAGGTGCTGAGCTCTTCTCCCCGGTGTCCAGTGACAGGACGCGTGGGAACGGCTCAAAGCCGCACCAGGGGAGGTTCAGACTGGACATGAGGAAGCATTTCTTTACCGAGAGGGTGGTCAGACACTGGAACAGGCTTCCTAGAGAAGCAGTCGATGCCCCGAGCCTGTCAGTGTTTAAGAAGCATTGGGACAATGCCCTTAACAACTGGCTTTAACTTTTGGTCAGCCCTGAAGTGGTCAGGCAGTTGGACTGGATATCATTGTAGGTCCCTTCGAACTGAACTAGTCTATTCTATTCTAAAAAAATCAGACCTTATTTTTAATCTTGTCTAAGGGATGGCTCAGAGAAAAGCAACTGATTCCCAGGCCAACAAACTAATCTTATCTTGGAAATTACAGGTGGGTTTCTAACTTCAATCATGGCACATAAGGAAGCACACATCTTTTCTAAAAATCCCAACTATGACACCTGGTCCCAGGTTGTTTCTACAGAAAAGGTACTATGGGAAAGGATAGACCATGAATAACTTCAGATTTTACCAATAATACAAAATCTGAGCATTTGAACTAGTGGAATCAAATATTCTGCATGAAAATCTTGACTCCAAAGTCAGTGGCAAAACTTTCATTGACTTCAACAGCTTCACATTTTTATCACAATTTTTTTTTACAAAGGCTTTATAATTTGGACAGTCCAGATTAGAAAAATAAGGAGGTTTAGAGATTAGATTTTTTTTTTAAAGAAAAACAAAAATGTATTGCCTTCTAGAATGAAGGCCAAACAAAATAATTCCACTTTTCATAAACCAATTAACGAATGTCAACATCTAGCTGCCTACAATTTTAAATCATCGCCAGGAAACACGATCATAAACCAAACCTGTGAACCTCTCATTTTACCATTATGAACAAATATGAAGGAAAAGAAAACCCTCTTTGTTGCTATGCTCTACAATCTTTTCAAATACTTAGACGTTATATATTGGCCAGCCTTTTAATTAGAAAATACTGAACATACACTGACACAAGTGCATTAAACTTGTTAAGTTCTATCTAATATAAATTTCACTTTTGCTAAGAAATAGCAATTAGCCTCTGGTATCTGCTGTTAAATACTGAGCAAAGTCCTGTTATTTCACACAAAAAATATCTTGAAATCATATTCTGAGCTGTGAAATTATGACCATGTAGAATTTTAGGTATGTATACTTACTTCCAAGCCCCCAAACCAGCCTGCCAACGGTCTGCAAACATCAGTACTAAATTTAACACTTTCATTATAGCTTCTTTCACAAAGCTCACCTGAAATAACAAGTAAAACAAAAGGAGTAACAGTCAGAAATGCATTGTTAAGCATAATCATTTTCATTATTAAGCTGCAATACAAAGGTATCCCATGCCATTTAATCTGATCTATAAAAACAATCTCCTAAATACAATGTGATTCTTCTAAATTTAAGATGTGTTTTGTGTTTGCTCTCTAATTCATTTCACGGCTGACTATTTTGATGAGGACTATGCACAAACAGTATGTGGGATAAAAGCCTACAATGCTATCCATGTACCTCCAATTCCTTGCCATACCAGTAGGTATAATCCTCATTACATTACCAAGCCTCAGTTTGGTCAAATCCTTCCATCTCTTAGAAACGAGTCATTTAAAATCCAATATAAAGAATTTAAGTTTATCTTCTCTCCTTGATAGAATTGAGCTGAGACTTGCAAGAGAAACTGGATCTCAGTGTTAACTCCGGAAAAGCTACAATTTCCTTAAGAGTACCTATATATTGCTTAGTATGTATGAACTGCAAAATAGACAGCATAATTAGTACTAAACTACTTTCTTGTCCTGCTAAACTCAATATATCAAATATGCCAATTTTTTTACCCACCTTTTCTCTCAGTAGGCAGCGATCATGGATTGTAGATAGGTATCTGTAATGAATCTTTATCAATTGATCTAAATCTTTGGCTTCTTCTACCTGATGCTGAAACTCCAAGCCTGTACTGTGAAGAATCTTAAAAAGACAACCATGGTTATTAAATTCCACGTAGCACACAAGTGCTTATGACTCCCTTCCAATATTTTTTTTTTAACAGCCTAAAATTGCCTGATTCATTCACTCTTCCCCTCTCAAATTTTAGGCTCACCCTCCAAATTACCATCAATAGCAAAAAATTTGAGCTCTTCTCATAACCGCACAATGACATTTGTCATATAAACAGGAATATTGCCATTGCACAAGGGCAGACAGACAATCCCCAGAGGAGCTGATTTGGAGTATATTAATTTCATTAAAGGCAAAAAAAGGCAATAGTAGAGCAGGTATGAATCTACAGGCATTGCCTTTATATTTGAGAAGTCATGTATACACTTTTGGATCTGTGTACTTGAGATTTTTGAGAAGGATCCATTTAACTAAAATGTCTGTAGCAACACTTTTATAAGCATAATAGCTCTTAAAAGAGTAACAACTTACAGAAACCTATTTTTACATAACTGCTTCAGTCATCTAGCACAGGGAGAAACAGTCAAAAAGAACTAGTAATATCCAAAGATCAGTCATATGCATGTAGAACTTCTAAAGCATTTTTAGAATTACTGATTTAAAACTGCCAAGTTAAAACTGAAACACGTTTAGCTCAAAATCATTTTGCAGAAAGGACATTAGACTAAGATTTTGCTTTTTTTGTCTTTTTAATGTTTTAAAAGAAAATTAATACTGCATCTCCAGTTACAAGTTCTTAATATAAATGGAATTGTGATATAAGACAAACCCTAGTCATGATGTAGTTGTGCAGGCTGTTAACAAAATGCATAAGTTTCACTCTTAAGAGGAACATGCGATGTATTTGTTGTTTTATACTTTCTGTTTGCGGTCCAAATAGAGGAAGCGTTCCTTGTTCTAATAAAGCTCCTTCCTTAACCTGTGGGTTTTCTGCAGCACAAACTAGTTCTAAAAAGAAAAGGCAAGAGTATTATATTGAAGCGCTTATGAAGACAAACTTAGGCTAAAATGTTACTTAAAACTGAAATTTGTTATTTCTTATTATTCTGCACACAATACTGATTTAAGATTTTTCTTGCAATTCAGACGTGTTATTAGAATATAGCAACAATATACTGAATAGTGTGACAGTATATGTACAATGCAATTTGCTAAATACTAGAATAGGAAACGCTATTTAAGATCTAAAGATTATGTGAAAGAATTAAAAAAAAAAAATCTACATTAAAAGTAAATGTGTATACTGTCTCCACAAAGGGGAAAAGACCTAAGCACAAAGCCATACCCATAAAGTTTAAACAATAGAAAACGACATACTTTTAGGAAAAGAATTACTTAACTGATGTACAAAACATAGATGAACCCATTAACTTTCTCATTTATTTTTCTAGGACATGAAGTGTGTATCCACTTCACATTGGACAGGAAGAGTATAAACTTTAACCTGGTGAAGGAGACACTAAGAGACCTCTTTCTACAATCCCCAAATTATTTAAATTGCAGCTTAGAGTATGAATTCCCAACTATCTAGCTTACTGTTTCAATCTCAAATAGAGTATTTTTTTCATCTTTTCTTAACTTGTTTGCAAGGTATTGCTCATAAAAACTTGGGACTATACATAAAACAAAACATTAGGGTGTGGTAGACAGACCTTCTTTCAACAGCAAGGTCTGAAGAATAAAGTAACAAATTTCCAATACAACTAACTAGACCTGCATCAAAGAGACAAAGGGAATGCATGAATAGTGTTGTCCCTAAGGCTGAAAAGAAGTGAAAACATGCCCTGCTTAATATATCTGACTTGCGAAGCTATAGAAGTTAGTATTTTATAGAATGAATCAAAATTCTGGTTTATACTACTTACTGCAGAAAGCAGCAGACTATTTATATCCTTAGACCACAAAGTTTTTAGAGTATCTTTCATTGAAGAAGTTTCTTACCATCAAATCGTAAGACATCTAGACTATACTTGGCCCACTTTATTTGCAGCAAGAGCAGAAAAACTTGATTGTAAATTTTTTGGCACTCTAAGCTTATAACTATATCCACAGGCCAAGGAACCTAACAAGAGGAGAGGATAATCAAGACAGAAAATGTAAGTCACTTTAATACAACATTTCAAATCTGTTCTAGAATAAGAACTACAGCAATATTAACTCACTACCTTGTAACTCAGTGTCAAACCATCTAAGGTGTGGACAGGGAGTTTCTTCTTTGCTGTATCAACACTTTCAAATGATATAGACAACCTGTGCAAGGAAACAAGTGATTTAATCGGTGATAATCCGTTTTAAACTAGTGGTTAGTTTCATTAAGTTTTTTTTATTTCTTATGGCTAAATACCAACTGTCTGACTTCATCTGGGGGACTTGGATAGAAGAGATGACAACAGCTCAAAATTTCATTACAACAGATTCTTTTAATGTGTACAAAATAATTAGTATTGTGCTATACAAGTTAAGTACATTAGTATAGGTAAGTGCGAAAGAAACATAACTAAACTATATTTTGCAAGATTTTGCATTTTACCTTGCACTGTCCTCTGGATAGCGTTGCCCAACTGCTTCTTGAAGTTGAACATTTAAGAAAGCAACATTCTGCCAAGTTTCCTTTTCTCTAATTTTGTCAAAAATAGAGGTATAGAAGTCATACATGGTATCTCCAGCTTCAAGTAAGAAAAAGTTTCTCATTGCCTGCAAATATTCTACAAGCCTAAACAGGAACAAACATGTAACATTTCCTTAGTCTTAATCATACAAGTGAAATCAAACACAACTGTTACAGAAACAAAAATCTTAAAACCTCTTCACTACAAGAACTCACTACTGAACACGAAGTTAATGAAGTCCACAGCAAATCCTCTGCTTAACCCTCAGATAGCCTTCACATATGTTCAAATAAAACAAAACAAAACAAGCCATTTTTTCCTGTAAGCTTGAACAGCTTCAGCGGAAGTGCTCACGGTATTCAGCTCTCTTACGGGCTAGGCAATTCTCAGAAATAGCTTAGAGTTCGGAAATCCTGACTCTCTCCCTAAACAGAACTTAAGGAAGAAGATGCAATTTCAGGGAGAGTTCTGTCAAAGAAGAGACATTAATATGGAGCCCCAGAAAATTATGATACGGATTTTCCTTTTCTGATAAAGTAGGAAGAATAGTACCGCTACAACTCTCACAAGAACCGTGAGTATAAATTCATTAAGTATTCCAGACAGATTAAAAGTATGACGACTTATGACCACCTGGAAGGTAAAAGGAATAGGCCATTTTACTCTAAGTAATATAAAAATACCACATAATATTCTTTTGTCTACTACACATTTTATAGTAGCATAACTGAATCTCATATTAAATATATTCTAGCTTCCTAAAATTGTTCTTCCAGTTTCAAATGACAACACTATTAAAAGTACTGTTTGAAACAATTTCCCTATTGAACATCCACTGAAGACAAATGACAGCTTTGCTGTTGATTTAAGCTAGACCAAGTTTTCACCCAGGATTCTATCATGTTAGATCTTCCTTTCCTCCTTAATGATTTTATTGTTGATTATCAAATTGGAGTAGAAACACAACACTGCTTTTAGAAACAAAATCCCTGCTTTTAGTGTACAGCATACCACCGGTAGTTAAAAAAAAGTTAAGGAAAAACAAATCTACTTTCTTACCTATAATCCTTCTTTAAAGTTTGCATTAGATTACCACAGCATTCCAAGTATTGCTTGTCTATGTGCGGATAAAGGCAAGACCTCAATGTCAGTTCAAAAGTCTGGCAGGTCACGGATTCTGAGGATCTATCTACACAAACATCCCCACCAGTAAACTTCTCGTGAAAGTCACTCTGTTCCAAATATAATCTTCAAAATAAAACAAACTGCTTAGGGAAGAAGGTTCATAGTTCATACAATATAGAAAACAAAAATGTCATACCTTCAAAGATTTTAATCAAAATTGGATCCTCTGCTCTAAAATATATGGTGGAGAAGTAATAAAAGCTGTTTCATAACTATAGTACATATCCAGCCTATTAAGTGATCCTTCATACTATTTTTGTATGACCAGGCATAAGAATATCAAAAAGGGATGGCATACTATAATCACGTAATTGCTCAAGGAATAATTCTGAAAAATAACATCAAGTTCAAACACTATACAGCTTAATAAACAAACCCATTGTCATAGGAACTTTTAAAACTATATTGTGCATATACAGCAGTCAGATGAACTTCCCAGGAAAGAAAAATAAAATTAAAGAAACAACTAAAAATTTGAACAACAACCACCCCCAAAAAAAAAGCAAAACCCAACAACAACAACAACAACAAAAAAGAAAAACCTGACACCACACACATGGAGAATTGGTTTGTGGCACCTTAAATATGGGGTCCCTATATATTATCTGTAACATCATATCATGGGAAGAGAGTATCTGCAGTCTACACTTGGTAAGTTTAACTATTTTGTCACAGAAAGAAGCAAATTATTATAATAATTTGTAAAAAGCTGTAATAATTTGTAAAAAGCTAAAAATTACATAATTTGTAAAATTCAGCTTGCTAGCTGAATCCACTGTAAGAGGAAGCCCGGCTCATAGCAGCTACTGCCTTAATAGAGTGGATGAGTCAGACATTGAATTAATCTATCCATTTTGACAAACAGAATAGTCCCAATGAACAAGGGAAGTAATAGAGTCTTATCTACTATTAATTATGATTTCTTTAAAACAAACTCCTCCTAGGACGGAAATGAAAACATGTAAATCGCCAACTAGTATTTAGGAAAAACATAAATAGCTATTTTCTTATTTGTAATCACAAAATAAGTGAGATTTTCAGAGTTTGCCTCTCCTGCTAATTTCCAAGACATCTATAACCTCTGTAGGACTTCCCTCATTATGAAGAATGAAGAATTTTTATGCAATTAACGTGAATTTTGAAAGACTTTTAAAGTTAAATTGTTTAAGCACAGCACAATTGAAGCTGCATTCTTCAAAGAATATACTTGGTACAAATCAAAGACATTGTGTACAAATTCCAAGCAAACACATTTAAAAGTTTAGATTTTACACCAGCATTCACTATTAAAACACTTATTTGCTAAAAGCCTGTTATGATAAAGACTACTAACAGATGCGAGTAGCAGATTCTTCACTGATGTTAATTGTTTTTCTTTAACTAAGCACAAGGGTAGTGTTCATTTAGCTTCTGTCACTGACTGTTGGTGCTCCTCTTTATTCTGTGCTTGCTTGTTTTCAGCAGCAGCGGCAATAAAAATTTGGTCTACCAAATGTCACCAGGCAGAACATTGCTCTCAACAACACAGCAGGAAGATTGTTCGTTTACCTGGCAAAATTAATAGCCAGCAGTGGGTCATGGACATCATCCAGTTCCAAGTGTCTTTCTGCTATGGACTGCATCTTTATCAGGCTCTGCTTTGTGGCCTGCTGTTCTGTAATAATATCTGGAACAGACTCTTCCCCATGCCGCAGGCGAGACTGCACCGATTCCAAGAACAGTGTATACAAACTCTTTCGTTCAGCATCTAAATTGGGCAACACATTCCACGGTAAGATTTCATTCTAAGAGCAAACATCATCTGAACTAAAAGAAGTCCAACATGTACCTGCTAACTTTTAACATACTAAATTTAGGCCACTATTCAGAAAAAACTCAAATACGTATTTAAATAAGTACTGCTAAAACGGTAGGACTAGTCCAATGCCTAAGGTCAGGCATATGTTCAAATGGATGGCTGGATGGGTGTCTGAAATATTTCTGAGACTGTTAGAGAACTTCCTCCTTCAGGTGCAAAGGCAGTTAATTCTTAGCAACTGAAACAACCCTTCAGTATTCACTAGGACGGGTTATATTCTCACACCAAAGGGGGAAATAAACCTGGAGGGTCTCCAAAATAATTTAACTATCTCTACTTCTAAACATCAAGAAACATCAAAACTAAAAAATGTATTTTGGTTCCTCAAAAAAAAAAAAACCCAAACAAAAAAAACCCCACCAACATTGGTTACACTGTTGTACTATGTTTTACAATCATTCAAGATAAACATCCCAAATATCCAAATATCTTTCATCTAATTATTAGTAAGCTATTTTTTTTAAAAGTTCCGCATGCTATCTCAGAATTATTCAACCACTTAGTAATGAAAAACAACTATTTATTAAAACAAAACAGTTTTACTATTAGAACATACAAGCTGTTTTTCGTTTGTCTCGTAACAAAAAAAAAAGCTTTGCCAGCACATGAAAACAAGTTTAAGAAAAATTTAAAGCATTAAAAAGCAAAGGGAACGCTCAATCTTTATTCACTTTGCTCTTTCCACTTGTTTGCATTGGAAGAGCAAGTGTTGTCAGTCAGGCCTGAATTTACCAACCATGATACTGACATTCAACACGGAGTGTTACATTATCCTAAAACCATGGAAACACTACTACAAAAAAATACACTCATACTGTTAGATACCCTAAGGCATGATAGTCCACAAACTGACATCTCACCTCTTGACGCAACCTGCTGCGGAGAGCCATCTTTGCATTGAAGATTCTTCAACAGCTGCATGGATTTTCCAGCCATGATGATTTGCTTCAGCACAGGTTTCAGAAAAGAGACCATAGTGTGTTGCCTGCTTGAAGGGGCCTGATCACTGCCAGAACTGGCACTGGCATTATCACTCATCTTCTCTTCATTCTCCGTCTTCTCTGATACACTGTATAATGTGTAGGTAGCATACCAAAAATCTCTGTGGTTAACTGGAACATTTTTGTTTCTGCAAAGAAATAAAAGGCTGTTGAGTATTTCCCTTTTCAAAAGATGAAACTTCATTACTAGAAGATGCATATCATCTTCGCTCTATGCTTTGCCTTTCTCTTAGAACAGTCAAGAAGCACTTTCAAAACTATATAAAATAAGCTCATTCATATCACAAACTACCTAGACACCTCTAGAAAGGATGATAGCTTTAGCAGGATAAAGAATCAGCTCACAGGAGATGAAACAATTGCATAACCAAATAAACCCCCAAACCAAGGCAACTAGAGTAATTATAATTAAATTTGTCCAGGAAGTTATCTATTCACAGTGGCATGCATCCTTAACAAAATGATTAGTGATTGACTTTCAGATTTCTTTAAAATGCACAATGAAACAAATACTACTGCGAAACAAATACTACTGCGAAAGCTGAAAAATTCTGGAGTAGGTGAAACTCAATTCCTAGTTCACTTTGCTTTTTTGTGTTGTTTACATCAGATACAGAGTTTGGTCTTTGAAGTCAGATGGAAAACAACCTAAATTAGATAATTAAAATGAAGCACAAATATAAATAAAAGTTGAAATCACCCCATTAGTAGCACTGAAAACATAACTACAGAACCACAGAAAGAAAAGTCAAGTAGGACATAATAAGGATGTTAAAGATCTCAGCTACTAAGGATTTATTACAACAGTACTCTTAACTTCATGCTCACCTTGACCTGCCTTAACAGACAGCGGTTCAATTAAGTTTGGCAAATAGGGGGAAATGGATTTGTAATTACAAGCCAAAATTCTAATTTCTATATTCACTTTCCAGTTCAAGCTGTCAAAAAAGGGACCAGCAAAACGTAGCATACAAACAGAAGAGAAATTACCAGCTCAAATAATATTTAGGATATGTGCATGTAATTCAAGACACCATATTAACTTGTACTACAAGTCAGAAGCAATGAGTATTTTAATTCTAAATAGCATTTGATTTATAACAACCATAGATTAGTAGAAGAATTAAAAAGTAAATTTTGTGATTTTTACAAATGTCTTGGTTTTGAAAAATGGTTAATTGCTTTTAAAAAAGTCAACACACTTAGAGTCAGACTGCTGATTATTTATTATAGATGGAAAAAATAAAACAACTGATTTCTATTCCAGAACAATACCTGGTAGGGCTCCATATCTAATGCAATTTCCCTAATGGGAAGTTTGAGACAAGTTATTGAAGTATGATTAAGAAATTAAATCTATTTAAAGTAAAATAACAAACGTGAAAACCTACTTTTATTGTAACCCTTTACCTGCTAGGTCCTATAGCAGGTTTTGTATTCATACTTGCACAGCATTATGTGCGTCCAGTATCAGCACCCCTACCTCTGAATGATAAATTCCTTTGCAGGATCAAACAAATTACCATGGACTATCCACTCATCCACTGTCTGTAAGTATGGCCTCACAGTTTCAACCCAGAGAGAGAACAGAAGGGATACCTGAATGTAAAGGGGGGGGGGGGGGGGGGGGGGACAGGGAGGATCAGAGTGCTTCTGAAGAGGATGGTCTAGGCAAGTGACATATAATGGGGGGTGGGGGGTGGGGACAGGGAGAGAAAAAGAAAAAGTGGCTGAATATTTTTATACTAAGCATTAGAAGCAATACGGCAAAGCCTAACTTCTTAGTTGTGCAAGTATAGTTTATGAGATACACATAACTACACTTAAGGATTTTTAAAGATAAAATGTTAAACTAAAACTTATAGCTTTAGTCGTTTTAATGGAAGCCTGCATTGTGCATGCTTCCTTGTTACTTTTGTCATCGCAGTTAGACCCAAACAGCAGTTTTCATTTTTTTCACTCTAACATCCCTTAAACAGTAAGGGATAGCCATAAAACATTCCGTGGTTTTATAACGCAGAAAACAGGAAAACAAAAGTAGATGACATCTACTACATTTTCAGTAGTATAATCAACAAGTTACTGTAAAAACCCACAACCCTACATTTCAGCATTAACTGAATTATGCAGCTGTAGAAATAGAAGGAGGGAAAGCTATTCCAAAGCTCCCTCTTTCACAACAGCTTCCTGGTCTCCCATTCCCCACTGTTCCTCCCCTCAGTCCTAAAACCACACTGCTGCTGATCTCCTCATAAATCTGACTTTTGTCCAGGCTGAGTGAACTCCTGTCAGAAAACAGTAATGCATTATGGCTATCAAATTTGTCGTCAATGCTTGGTAGCTGCAGGCTAGTGTACTCCATCACCATGAAGAAATTTAAGTTACTAAATATTCTAGTGTGTTGTTCTCTTAAGGAAGGAACGATTTCCCCTACCGTTTGCTCAGATGCTTCTCCAACACTGTCATATTCAAGAATAGCTTTGTAGAGAGTATTAAGCAGATGAGATGCTCGCACAACATTTCTAGTGTCAGGTGGCACTTCCGCTACTCCTGTGCTGAAAACTTTGTGAAGTACCTTCAGCTGTGCCAGTCGGGGAGACAACTTATCTATTACTATTGAAAGTGTGACTGTTTTATCTGGAAAAAAAACCCAAAGATGTATAAAGGTAACATGCAAGAGAAATCAAATTTTGTTTACGAGGTTTTAAAATACAGCATGGCATCCTTCACAGTTTCAAAATGTATCTGCATAATGTTTTTCACATTTCCCTCTTATAAAAATTTCCTTGCGTCCCCCCCTCTTGTAAAATTTCCCTTGCACTGTACCTTTGTTGATTATGCATTTTTCAATTTCAGTAAGTTCTTCTTTAAAGCTAATGAAATATTTATACAAGGCCCACATAAAAGCTTGGTAAGTTCTGAACGGGGCTTCAGTAGTTTTCTTTGGAGTGGAAACTGTTCCATGCATTATGCTTTCCGGGCTGTGTCCCATCACTTCATCAATAAACTTCTGTAGTCTAAACACAACTTGACCATATGCCGCTATCTGCTCCAATACAGATCTCAGGCAATTCTAGGAAAAAAAAAGCCTAGAACTTTTTAGAATCATCTAATAAAAATTTGTATTTTATAAAGCCTAAAAATTAAATCACAAGATATTTCTATAAATTAAAATGTAATAAAGTTCTGCCATCTCTATCGCTTCATCACATTTTCAGATATGGGAACAGCCCATTCAGTTTTATTAAGTCAGATGTTCTTAACATAGTCAAAGGAAATGTGATTTTTCTGCAAGCAGTTTCATTTCCTTTTCCCCAAAATTACATCTTTCTAATGACAGATATATGCAGCTGAGATTCAGAAACAACTTACATGGGTTAAATGAGTTACAATAATATCATTCCGCACAGCCACTTTTCCATCATTCAGCTGAAATATAAAAAGCTTTTTCACTCCTGAAAGTAGCCTTGAAAAGAAACAAAGAGAGTAGTAATTTTTCCCCTTAATGGACTCATAATTATATAATTAATAAAAGAATTAGCTCTCCCTGGCCTAAAAAATTGTTTTCTTCAAATAAAAGGGGACCACAGATCAAGTACAATGCTATTGGTACCGTAAGTTGTTGCTAGAACAAGAACAATAAAACACTGGCATCAAGTAAACATCTCCTAAAGTTCCTTTACAGTTGAGATAATTTCCAGCTGTAGGATGACTCAAACCTACTTTCCAAAATTGGACACTATTAAAAATCCATAGGGGCAGGATAAGAACAAATTGGTTCCTCTTAACAGTTAGACTTGAAGAATCAATGCATACAAGAAGTAGTAAGGTACTTTCTTCTTTGTGAAACTGAATGGTTAACACACCCAAGCAGCATCTTTATTGTCAGCAATGGTGCAAGCTCAGTAATAATTCTTTCTTCAGACACAACTTCAAAGATAAATCTCTCATTTCCCTGAGAGAAATACTAGAAGATAAACCGCAGGTTTTGTGATGCATTCACATTGTTTCATCATCATTTTTGATGATGAAACTCTTACCAAAGAGTTTCCCGTATAACTTGAGTTTCAGTAACTAGTGTTCTCTCTTCTGGCACATATAAAGGATCACTGGTGTACAAGTGGTGGTCCCTTAGAAAAAAGGAAATGAAAACAATTTAACGGCTGAAATAACAGCTGAATCCCCTGAAAGTAAGAATGAAGCAATAATCTTAAGGCTCAGTTTTGTTCTAATTATATCTGAGTAGATCCAATGTTCGCGGGGGCATTTTAAGGATATAAACAAAAGCAGTTTGTTTTCATATTGTTAAGCAAAATACTATGCAAAGCATTCAAATATCATCTAGCTGCACATAGCAACACAGGCAATTAAGTAGCAAATACCTGAAGTACTGAATCTGCGTTGTTTTGGGTTTTGTGGGTTTTGGTTGTTGTTTTTTTTTTTTTTTTTAAATTCTTGATCCTTGATTATTTTATTATTTCTCATTCAATGCTGTGAAAATTTATAGTTACTTTCTGTTAAAAATACTAAGCTAAAAAGTAAAATATCGATTTCCCTCACCCGTATAAGAAAACTCACACTTTAGCCCAAAAGTTTACTTAAGAAATGGAAACTTTCACAGCCACCTAAGAACTTTCCCTTATGATCCTATGTTACATAATTCTTTGTAAACCTTCCACAGTATTTTTCATACTTTAGTGAAGTATAGAACAATTATTCGCATTTGTAGTATTTTGATTCATTAATATCATCAGTGGCAAAATTTATGTGATCATGTTCAAAATTCAAAAATCCAAATTAATTAATACTAGTTATATAGCATACATATATATAACATACATCTGCTAACAACATTGCAACAGAAACAGCATTGCTTTATTTATGTTACTGATTTCCTAATATTCACTGTAAATTTTGGTTCATAATTGGCTGGATAAGTTTATTTTAGGGTCGGTTGGTTAACTCCTTGATTAAGAAATTCATTAAATTAAGGAACCAAAGACAAATCTAATGGTCTGTATTACTGCAGTACTGATACATCAGAATTTGGGACAGAGGGAAGAATCAGGCTTTTTTTTTTTTTTTTTTAATTGAACTTCCTTCTCATTTTTTTTCCAAAACCGCAGCAGATCACAACTTTATGTTCCTTCCCCACGTAAAATCTGTGCTTAAGACTAACTTTGTAAGGGAGGCACCAAAAACAAACAAGAAGTTAAACTTTAGGGAGCTCCTCACTTCCAGGACGACTTACAACCCACCTGTATTAGTTCCTCAGAGACCTTTGTAAGGGTCAGCCCAAACAAAATTCAACAATAAGATTTGCTTCTTTGAAAAAGGAAAACCCTCTCTCTGATATGACAAACGTAATAAAAACTAAATAAAAGGAAAAGCATCTATTAATAGAAAAAACAGCTCATTTGCTCATTTTATTAATTTGCACCCTTTTAATACTGTTTTTAACTAATTCAGTAATAACTGTACTGTCTTTATGCTTCCGCAGTAAAGATGCTTAATAAAGTCGTTATTTAGCATTATATACCAGTAAGGAATATGTAAGTGATACTGTTTTCTTACCAGACTGCAGCTAGGTTGGAATGCAAGTGCAAACTATGTGAAAAGCGAGGAGCTCTTCCTGTCCAGTACTGAGGAACGACATGCTGCTCCAGCCAGCTGCGGGCATCGGGTTCACCAACTGTGAAAACACGTGGACAGTCGGTAAGGTATTTTTATTTATTCAGGAAATGCTTATAAAACACAGGAAAAAGTTATTAATAAGCTCAGCTGCAGAATCACAGATCTTTTCAAGTAAGTTACAATTCACAACTATTTACACTTTACTGCACTCATATATATGATACCATCGTGCACAACTTAATTTACATAGAAATGCCTCATTTCCTAAAAGCTGCAAATGTCCTAAAAAATAAACTTGGAGATTTATGTAGTTTCCAATTCTTCCTTGGAAAATAGGCTTCTGTCTCAGGTAATTCTCAAATGATATACACAAAATTAAGCTGACTTAAAAAATAAAGTGCCAAATATCACCAACTTTGTCACTATGTTCCTTTTTACTATGCATTTAGTACATTACCTAAAAATGTTTTTTTCTTAAATGTGATTATTAAGAAAACTTTACCTAATCCCAGTTAGACAGCTTACTGCTTATACAATGTATGAATATTATGCAGTCTTCTTATGTAAGGTATCCTCTATCCTACAATATTCTACGCAAAAATATACAGCTACAGTTAATACTCCCTGAAGCTATTCAAGACTAAGCCACTAGTGTTTTAATTACGTAAAACTATTTTTTTCAAAAATGCTTCACACCCAGAACTGAGTCAACTGTTTCTGTTGTCAACCAAATTTTGTTTCAGCATTCTGATACTTAATAATAAAAATTTACATTACATCCATATAACTACATGCTACATTTACTGTATAAGTTTTCATTTCGATATTGGAATATCCACATATATTTCCACAGAAATAAACAGAATTCTTCTCCATTAGCAACAGCAGAGATCAGATCAAACCTTCCATATTGCTTCCTTACTGTTAAAAATTTAAAAAAAAGCAGTAGCGAACAATAAGCTGCACCTTAAAACTACAATTATAGGTCTAAAACATACCACCTCACTAAAGAATAATAAATAAAGCTGCATTAGCTTGCTAAATTTGAGTATGTATGACTATATCAGAAGAATTATAGCTTATTCTAACCTTTCCAGGAAACATTAGGTACTGTTTTCTTATTTGGATCTTGGTCTTCTAAAGGTGTCCTGTCTACTTGAATACCCGAGTCCTCCCTGCTCAAAGGCTGAGTGTCTTCCTCCTCTTCACTTTCTCCAGACCAATCCTATTAAGTGCAACAAATCCCAGTACGCTTCAGTACAACATAGCAGACAGATATATATTGACTTCCTATTCAAGCCAAACATAAACTATTCTCTTCTTTCTTCCACTATAAAGTAAATTCAGGACACTAAGACTAACATAACTGTCTACCAGAGAGTGGTTTAAGTTATACATAACATCAATAACCAGACAAATGAGAGAACTGGGAAAGATCACAGAACTACAGCGAGTTCTGATTAGGAGCAGGCAGGGCTCAGCAGAAGGAGCCAGTTTAGTTGCAGGACTAAGTCAAAACATGGTGAAAAACAAAAGCATTTGTATTACTGTTACTCTGCTTGGGTCTGTGTGTATTTCATGGTATTAAGTAAGAAGCAACGTATTAGGGAATCCTGTGAGAATCAACATGCAGAGCATACAAACTAAGACAACTCAACCAGGTCTCTAACATACTTCAAATCGGTTTATACAGTTTGGTTTTTTACCTTAAGAAATTACTTACTGGTGTATCTATGCCTGGGCCAAAGTGAATTTCTTCTCCTTCCATCAGATACTTTCCCCAATCAAATTCTTCTTCCTTTTCTAAGAGAAGTATAAATATAAAAATACTAAGTATCACATAACTCTTTCTTTTCTTCTAAAAACATTTCCAAAGTTAAAATTACCTTGTTAGTCTAAATCTAAAACAAAAGGCATTCCCTTCCACTTAAGGTTACACCACTGTTCCTTTAACAAGGTTATACACTTTCAACATGACATGTAAATTGTGACGTATCAACCATGTATATTCCTTATTTATTAATTCTCAATTTTGTTGCTTATACACTCAAAAATATGCAACATAGCGTGCCATCAGCACATTTATCTGTATTATGTTACATTACCCTACGTTTCAATCCTGGAAAAACATGCAAGAATGCAACATATTGTGACTAGTCCCATTTAGCTCGGTGGAAACATTCTAAATGTGTAATTTACATATGCACAAGGATCCTGGACTGTAAACAACATAAAGCAAGAACTGTCTTAATCTCCGAAAGACACCACATATCCATGATGTGATGTGTAATACTTTAAAGATAACAATCACACTTACAATGTATTATATCTTAAACATGAAGCTTACTCAACTGTAATTAGTGTTGTTTGAGATAACCTCTTCATATTCACATTCCTGGAATGGGCTGAAAGTGCATTCAAAACACCGCCGAGGGAATGTGCAGAGATCATTCAAAAAGGAATCTTAAGATGCAAGATTTTCTTTAGGTTAGTCTGAAATATTCTTCTTTCAGTCTATGATACAACACTGTAAACAAATGGGGGATGGTATCCACTCAAACTTAAGCACAAGCCTCATTTTTAGGCATTGAGTGCAACAGTCCTACTTTAGAAAGCAGGCAGCTGGGACCTCTCTCTGGAAACCTTCAAAGGTATCTCCCTTTCCTTGACTACGTAGGGAACATAGGAATTTACATCACCAAAGCTGTTTCAACAGACCTCCTACTGAGGTGCAAGACAGAGACTGAGGATAGAAACCCGCTGTCTGTCTTTGAGCATGTAAGCACTGCTGAACTGGTGGAGAACATTAGTAATGTGATAGCGGTACAAGCCAAAAAGAGCTCCCGAGGTACTCTGGTGGCTGGAAAACTTAATTAGGCAATGTAACATAAATGGGGGTAGGAAAGATTTGCAGGCTATTTTAAATGTATAAATCGTAAAAAGACAATCAATAAAGCACCTTGAAGTGAAGGAGATAATAAAATGGAGAGGAAAAATGTCCTTCTTATCAGACTGCGTTAACGGATTGTATCTTTCATTAGCAATATAAACATCTTGTAAACTTACCCACTTCTTTGACTCTTGGTTTTTCCACATAGGTGGTGTTGGATGGAGAATCAGACAAACACAACAGAAGAGACAGTATGGAATAGTGTGTATCTGTCTTTAGAACACATTAAAAAAAAAAGGTAAGTCAGTAAGCGGTCTAAAAGATTTTGGT
>NW_008825494.1:2412758-2417919 GCF_000699105.1 Pygoscelis adeliae | reverse complement strand
CAGGAATGCTCCCCATTAGTTCCCATTCCCCAGCCCTGAATTGCAAAAATAACATCTGCAACATGATATTCAATGCTATCCATTCTCTTTTGCCTACTAATTAGCCGACAAATATACAAATACTTCAAAAGTAGCCACAGCATAAGCTGCCTCTTACTGAGCTGATAATCAGAGAATATGGAAAAGGGATAAGAAGAACCCTGAAGTACTGTGAAAGTAAGAAGTCACCAGAGGACAAGGGATAATGGACACCTACATTAACACGGATGAGGTGGAAGGACACAGGTAATGAGCCTGCAGGAAACCAAGCCTTAGGTTCCCCTATGCGTATGGCTGATAATTTCAAACAGAGGCTAAAATGAAGTCAACCAAATCACTTTGCTAAAATCGCTACATTTTAATATCATGTTCACATTATCTTCCCTCATCTGAAAAACCTACACTAAGCATTAAGGATGCATCTTTAACTCCAATATTGCACTAATGCAGTTGTGAAACAGAGGCCTTCAATCAGGTTAGAAAACTGGGCCAACACTGGGATGCTGCAGAGATTTGTGTTATGGTCAATTCCCTAATATCTGCTTACAGCACAACCATTTCTTACTAAAGAAAGATTTTTATGTGGCCTGATTCTAACTTTCCAAAGTTCTTCAGCAGACCATTTCATATCTAGACACATGGGGATTCTACAATCTACGTCCTATATACTTTGACACATACATACACACACTTAAAAAGCTGTTTCGGAATGAGATCCACTTGTATGTAAAAAAAAATAATTCAAATTTCTGATAAAGCAGCATCAAACTCATCTAGTATATACGGAATATAATATGTTCCTACTGAACATTACTGACTCTACAAGAGTTTGTCAAAGAACACCAGTAGGTCATTGACAGAATCACATGTGCGAGCTGGTGTTTCACTTACCAGTCATAAAACTGATAGATACTCAGTCTTCCCAATTATGTGCCGCTGCTGAAAACTAAATGCAGTTTAATTTCCCAAATATGAGATATTACCTACCTCCAGCTATACCCCAGTTGCATTTTCAAAAGGAAAAAAAAAAAAAAAAAAAAAAGAAGGCTCTCTCAAATCTTAGGATACCTGCAACATTCAAGTATTAAGTGCTTGCTTGGGCTTTTGTTTTGGTTTGTTTGGTTTCAACTTTATTAGACTCTCAAAACAAGCACAACTAAAGGTCCTTTTTCAAAAACCTACAGAGTACAGTATAACAACTGAAGATATGTGTAAGCTATTGAGGGTTCCGGGGTTTTCCCCACAAATTAGAGGAAACCTACTACAGTGCAAAGAAAGGTAAATGTCAGTTCCATGAGAAGTAAAATCGGACTGCAACTCAGAACACACAGCCATTAAAGAATATCATTATATGGAGCACCACCTCTTAAATCACAAGCTTAAATGTCCCAATAGCAGGAACTTTCAGTTTTCAAAGATCAGGTTCATTATTAAACTACCACACTGGAAAGTGTCTAAGTGAGACAACTTTTGCCATATCCATCCAGTCCCTATCCTAAACCGCTTTGATACAAAGTGTATCAAGCATATACATATACATAGTCTCAATAAGGAAGCTACGGGGCAGGAGCACTCCATTTGGAAATACTAAAATCAAAACGTCCAGATGCATTACTTAAGGTAAAAAAAATTGGGCAAAGAGTAAGAACTGCTCAGTTTGCCATTGTTTTAGAACAGACAGGAACCTAGATTCATCTAGATTCTAGCTACAACATTTGTACAATGTTGACCATAAATCATCTGCTCTGCAACGAGATGTCCTTTAAGTGATGAAACTGCACATGCTGAAACCCTGACAAGACAATAAGCACATTTCTAAAATAAATGGGGAAACTAAAGAATACAACCCTGAAAATCCACGACCTGAACAGCAACTGCAAACCCCACTGCTAAGTCATCTGAAATTTCCAACACTACGTTACAAGTGAAGTCCCCATTGTCAGTATAAACACAGGAGTACTGGAAAAAAAGAACAAGGAACTTGCCACATACATACCTTTGTTTCTTCAATACTTGGGAGTGGCGAGTTCAGAAATTTTTCTGTTAGTCTTTTCCAGCTTGCAGCTTTTCCAAGGTCAGAATGAACTATCAATTTTTCATGTATTCTAATAACAAAAATAGTATCAAAAATGCTTCAAAAAAGTTAACTAATGCATTACTAGTCCATAAGCATAAAACTTACCCTTCTATCGTCCTCTCTACTTTGTGACTGTTCACGTCAAGGAAACGGTGAAATCTGTGTAAGAAATCTGTATTAGAATATGTTTAAAAAAGAAGCTTAAGTAAGGAAGAAAATAAAGCTGATTTACATATACGAGGACAACATTATTAGTTTAATAATGCATGCTTAATTCAGCAACAGCATTAAGCATCAACAAAATTTAATCTTGGTGTCTCTTAGCTCAAGAAGGATTAACTACAATTGACCTTAAAGATGAAAAAATGGAATGCAGGTTACATTTAGCCAGCACTTTAAGCCGAATGGAAAATTACTACCGTATCAGAAAACTAAGCAATTAAAGTATGCTGTCAGTTAAGTCAAGTGGAGCAAGGAGATCAAAAACTGTATTGTCAAAGGCATCTGTGTCAAATGCACAAAAATTATCTGGGACTTGCATCACAAGCACAGGCAAAACAAACACCCACGTGGGAAGGCCTCTAAACCCAAATGAAGCTCCTTTATAAACAGTAAAGGAGAGTGCCTAAAAGAAAAGAGAGCTTAATCAAAATAAAGAAAGATATACCACCAAAGGTAGTATGTATAGGGACAAAGTAAGAACTCATGAAAGGTGAGATGGACTTTGCAGAAGAAATTAGAATATGAATAAGGTTCTTCAATTATATAGAGAGAAAAACCAGGGAATGGGATGTGACAGCAGCGAGCACAAGGTCAAGATACTCTATATGTAGGCCCTCAAAGCCAACCTAATATTTTGCCTCAGCTACCAGCAACAACTGTACAGAACACTGGGGTAAAACTCTCATGACCACAGACAGAAATGAAAACTACTGGATCTGAATCAGGAGCAAAAGTTAAGCTAAACAGGCTGAATTTGGAAAGACAATCTAAAATCACCTCAATATCAAAGAAATAAACTAGAAAACGAAACTGTAAGGCAAGTAGCAAGGATTTTTAATAAGTATCCCTGGAGGATGAAGACATGCCCATATTAAAGAAAAGAAAAAATTACTTTATTAACTACAGACCCATTAGTCTGATTTCAGCTGTGTATAAGGCTTTGGAATAAAAGCACGATAAAATGTTAGGTAGCTGACGTTTAGGTTAAGAAAATATAGCTTACCTCATTTCTTACAGCACCTTAGCTTACATAGGAAATCATTAGTTCAAATGGAAAATAGTGGCAAGTACAAGAACTGGAAGATTTAGAAAAACAGACTGGAATGACAACAATAAAAAAAGAATCTGCACTGAAAAGAAAAATTAGGCTGAAGGGAAGTTGTTAGTGAACTTCCCTTAGTCTACAATTACTTAAAGCTTTAATTAATGACCCTAACACACACACACGCAAAAAAAGTATCAATTTTTAGGCAAGTTGCGAACATCATGAATAGGATTACTGTGCTGCATGGAAATAAACAGATGAATCTGAGAACTACAGCATAGAAACATCATCACATCTAACAGTACAAACCACAAGTTTCACACACTTGAAACTGCAGAGAGTTTTTGCTACAACCTAAGGTCTCATGGTTTGGAAATATGGTATTAGTCAATCTCAGGCTGAAGTTCCACACACATTTCTTAGACAACAATTCTGGCATAAATACCTTCCTCTTCCCAAACCTCCCTCTGAAAACAGTTTGTCGTCAACTCTGCATCACTCCCTCTGTTTTCTTGCCATGTTGTTTTAAAACAAACAAACAAACAAACAATCCAACAATTCCCCAATCTAAAAGAGCACACAGCTACACAAGCAACTGGGTCACCGAAACAGAAGGAGAGGTGTCACAAGAGGAGATGGAAGACAGAGGCTGTTTACCTGGCTCAAGAAACCCTGCTACCATTACCAATCTGCAGACTCAGAATAACAACTGTTACAAGCAACTACTTTGATGCAGCTACAAAACCAATAAATGCAATCCTATGATGCATTACACAGAATATTTCTGGTAAATATAAAGAACGTAGGGAGACAGCAGTTACAAATACCATATTCCTACATTCCCAATGAATACAACTAGCCTCCTCAAAATTCAGCAGAGTTGAACTTGTCAAAACACTGGCTACAGGTCACACTCAGCTCTCCCACACCTCAGACTCACCTTTGCTGTTTACCAATGGCTATTTGATTACTAAAATAGTCTTATTTGAACCTATTAGTAGTTAGGATTCACAGCCTGACTTGATGCAATGTAGTTATGCTATTGCTCACCCCAAAAAATGGATTTAAACAGCATAAAAAACTGTAAGTAGCATTGATTTTAAATGGATTAGGTACTTGCTGCATGAAGTTAAGCAAGTATGTAAGACTCCGAAGAGGCAGCAGTTAGCGGCAGTATGGGAAACTGGAAATAGATCACGTAAAAATTGGCAGCAGACACTGAAACGGTAACTGTGATAACTGAAAAAGCAGTGTGTAAAACTTTATTAAAGGCCATTTTAGATGGCAGCATAACAGAATTTAAGTGATACAGATAATATATATTACAGGTTAATAAAGACCGTGTTTATGACAAGCTCAAATAACATCAAACACGGTATCTTCTGCAGATTGATAACCTTTCATATAAGCAGCACATTATTCTTGGCCAGAAGCTTTATCTCGATTTGGTGGAGTTCTCTTTATTTGCTCTTTACATATAATGATTATTTCTTTACTTCCCTCCAACAAACAAAATTTCGGATGGCTAAATGAAGATGTTGAAAGGTACCTTTTTACGGATCAGGAGAAAAGCCCCAAAAGTCCGAGATTTAAAAGTGACAGAGTAATAGCCACTGGCCCTCTGACAGGGACTCGCAAGCGGCCGCCAGCGCTACCCGACACCCTGCACGGAGGGTACGGCAGGACACGGCCCTGCACGACACCCCGGCAGCCACAAGGCACCCTCCTTGTTTCCAGGCTAGCCGGTGGCAGCGGGTCACACCACACCGCAGTCCCGC
>NW_008825494.1:2408571-2412119 GCF_000699105.1 Pygoscelis adeliae | reverse complement strand
GTCGCCTGGGGTGGCACTGGCCCTCCAGCCCCACTTCTGCAGCATCTTCCTGTCACGGAAATGTCATTTGTCTTCGGAAACGCCCCCATAAAGGCATGATCACCCGGGATGAGTAATCGGCTATTAGTAGCCATCCAAATAAGGGCCTGGGGCTGGCTCTGCGTTGCAGAGTTAGTTTCAGCAAACCAAAATGCAATACCTGTCTTGATAGGAGGATCAGAAGTCGGTTAGTTAGGGTAGGACACTCCATCACTCAGAGGTTTTCTCCAGGGCTATGTGCTCCGCGTCACACCAGCCACCCTGTGACCCGTTTCAGTCGTACTTATTTAGTACGTATCATGTAAGGGACCGCATTTCAGCATCTCGCTGAGACCACCCTGCACCAACGGGCCTGGCTGGCCCCCAGCTCTTCTGAGGCAGCTGGGTGTCCTCTTCCCTGACTGAACCTCTGCCTTTGCGCAGCTGGGTAAACCTCCATTAGTGGATATTGGGTACACAGGGCACGAGCGTGCACGTCGGGAGTGGAGTGAGAAACCAGTTTTGTCCTAGCTCCATGTCAAACATTTGCTGAGCAGCTTAAAATGCTTTTGTCCTTCCGTATGGTTTTATAGGGCTGCAAGGATAACAGCCTGGCTGTGAGCTTCCTTCCAGAAAGAAACTAACCAAATTGGTGGGAAATGTTATTATTGACTGATTCCTGTAACAGTCCCTGCTTTGCTGCAGTTGTCCTATCCTTCGTTGGGCTTTGTCTTGCTTGATCTCATCAACAAATACTGGACTGTAATCCACCCCACCAAAATTTTTTACTCCTCTTCTCCATTAAAACATTTATATTGGCACAACGAAAGGAGCAGCCAATGGATCACTAGGAGCAGTAGAAAGAAGGCCTCAGAAATGTCCTTTTTTAAGTTAAAATATATTGAATGTACCAACATACTGTGAAGAATTATGTAAAAACATAGTAGTTAGTATAATTTCATAATCCTAACAATAATAAAATAACATTGAAATTCTTATAAGTTGTAGTATATTAAGAAACACTAGTACATTTTTACCTGGGTAAGCTAAATCTTACCTTAGGGTTCAGACGCAGAACTGCAAGGAAGTGATGGCCTCAGTGCCCCTGCGGGCAGGATGCTCAGCATGAACATGAGCTCAGAGGAGCTCTGCTCCAGGGCCTTTCTTATAAAGCCTTAACTTACTAAACATGCAAAGGAAAAGTCTATAAAACTTTACTTTTTTGTGTTCCTGTGAGAGATGTGTTCCTACATCTCCTCTGACATTATATGTTTCCTATTGCAGATTAGCAGCAGTCTTTTTACTCTTTAGTTGACGTAGCCAAACAATGTTTTGAGCCATAATTTGTTGTCCTAGATGTTAACTAAAGGTCTACGCAGTCAGTAGACACTGCAATGGTATGTACAGTATTAATTAATAGTTGGGATACTGTGAATGGCATTTAAACAAAATTATTAGATATTAAGGCTTCAAGTGTTCTTTATACAATGTAACTGTGGTTATCACTTAACTCCTATATATTTAAGCATACCTGTGCCATTATGTCAATCACTGTTCAGAGGGGAAGTTCCAGGCTTTGCAGCATGACAGGAGCATGCCTGTGTCACCTGTGCCCTTTGTGGCGTGAGGAGCGTGGCAGCCACCCATTTCAGCACCCCGTCAGAAAAAAGAAAAAGACGTTTTTGCAGCGGGAGCGATTCCAGATCTTAACAGCTGCCTGGTGACAAGCCGAGTACCATGAAACATGGGCTTTAATGACAGCGCCGTCTGAAAGGTTTCCTGCTTCCCGGCTGCCCTGTACAAGCCCATTTCCCCTCACACCACACCCTCAACTCTGCCATTTGTGGAGCAACACAGTGAACCGAAACAGGGACTTGATCCAGGTTAAAAATAGTCTTGTTTCTGTTTTGCCAGGAGTTTTACCCCGGATCAATTCACTGATCCATTCCTTTGGAGGTGTCAAGAAGTGAGGGAAGAACCACATACCCTAAAGACCCCCAGGGCAATGAAAGTACACCCTCTGTGGCTGGTGAATCAGAAATCTGTGGCTGGTTTTCAAAACAGGATACAAGAGCTGGGACAAATGTATAACATCTGTGCTGCCTCAGTCATAAAAGGCTTTAATGCTACAAATCATTTTTTTTTTCTTTCCCTCATCATAAGCCTCATTTCTATTTTTGTTTTGCCAATTTACAGTAGCAAGGCTTGGTATTTGATTTCAGCTGGGGGAGGGAGCACTGGGCAGGGGGAAGGCACGAAGGCCCTCTCTAAAAGTAGATTTAAACTATTTATTTAATAAGATTTAATGCTAGGAAGCTTAATAGTTTATATTTCTTGATTTTTGTGTGGTAACTGTCACTTCCCACCCAGCTGTCCTTCCAGGTCACGCTGCTATGAACTAGATGTATTTCAACTGAGATCTCCCTTGCACATATTTGGGAGATGTGTCCCTCTCTATAATGTCATATAAACACCTGTGTCCAGTCCCATATTGGAGGAGGAATTAGAGTGCAAGTCTTTTGCTGAACTGTGTGTCCTTTAGAGAAACTTCTCTGAGCAGGCAATCTCTCCCCTGCCTCTCAACCTCAATTGATGAGCCAGTTTGTCAAGGAGGAGAACGAATGCATGAGGTGAAACGTGTCAGGATGCAGTGGACCATTAGACAAGCCAGCTACGTGAGGTTCACGCTTCATGCATGAGACTAGTCAGGTCTCCCATCGCTTTCATCAGTCACCTCTCTTACCAGCAAAGCACAGGATAAATTCCACAGGACTGATGGAGAGTATATTTAAAATACTGTGTTTAAAGAAGTAGTTAAGATTTTAAGGGTTTTTTTTCATTTTCAGTGTATCTATAGAAATAATTATTTAATAATTAGCTGGAGGGGGTTACAGAAAACTGTTATTTATCATAAATATGTTGTGGCTATACTTCCCTTTAACACTAATTTTAGGATGTATGAGACTAATGTGAGTGCTGAGCTATCAGTAAAGTGTAAGACCTGCCTTTACGGTCGTGCAAAAATCAATTCAGATGACTGAATACCGGAGAAGGGTATAAGCTCATGATTTATACCAGAAGTTACACAAAAATACCGCTGAAAAGCAACAGGAAGATCATGTACCTGATCTTTATCCTTAACAGGAAGGAGGTCATCTGATAACTTTCTACTACAATAGTTTTTCAAGTGCACCATAACTTCTTACTCTCAATTCTTCATCTGGTGGAGTTTCACAACTGAATATAATGTAGGACAGACTTCAAAAACTGATGAAACTGACTTTAAGTCTGCATTTTATAATGGTTTGCGCTTCCTGTTAGTTGGATATATGTTTAAATAGACATTTCAGGGCCTTAGTTAAAAGTATCATTAATGGCAGATCCAACAGATTTTTGTGTGAGACTGATAAAGATTTGATGTAGTCCTAAAGGAAAAAGAGGATAGAGGAGTGCAGATAAAGAAATTGTAAGGATACCAAGCTGACTAACTGAAAAGAAGACAGTAGGACAGTAGGGGTAATTTGAAGAAT
>NW_008825494.1:2399776-2408545 GCF_000699105.1 Pygoscelis adeliae | reverse complement strand
TGAAAAATCAGGATTTAATGTGCAGTTAAATTTCCACTCAAGGGTGTTATTTGTCTATTGAAACAGAATGCATACTGCCAGTCTTCTAATTACACCGTTATCGTCAGCTTCAGCAAAGATCATTGTGCGATTCTAATGCACCTAAAGCATTATTTTGGCTACAGAGTAGAATATTAGCTAAAATTCTGACTGTGTCGTTTTTCCTTACAGACCTTGGAGGACAGGGCAGGCCAGCAGTCACCCTTCAGGTATGCATGTTGCTGAAACCTTACAGACTTGTAAAGTTTTCTTTATGAATCAACAAAAAACCCCACAAACATATATGACATGATGGGTAAAGAAAGAGGTAGAAAGCAGATACTGGGCTTACTGGAGACCTTAAGGGATGCAGCCAGTACATAGAGAAAAATGAAAACAAAAGAGCTGGGCAGGAGACTTCAAAAAACCCCTTTTTTTAAAAAAAAAGAACAAGCAAGAGATGGGTGATTGATATTTACATGGTTTGGTACAGATTTATTAACATAGATAGAGTGTAGCAGACTCTGAGGTTCAGCTTAGGCTTGTGTAATCCATCCCATCAGGGCAGTAGTGGTAGCGCTGTAATACCTTGTGCTGCTTGGTTTCATGGAAGAGTCAGTCACAGAACATAGAATTCATGTTGTACCCCAGGTCACTATCTCACTGTCAACAGCAAGTTGTTAGAATATTGAGATATCTCTAGTGTTACCGAATAGTTACACTTCAACAGTCAGGTTGTAGCTTAGTGAAACTGGATCCATGGAAAGCCTCTTTGCTGAAATAATGGTGCTTTACTCTGAATTTTTACTTGGATATAATGCATTTTCTTTCAGTAATCTAATTCCAAAAGGTGAGTGCGGTTGCCCTGGGCCCCAGGTTTTCTTACCTGTTTGTGGATTAGGCTGAGGAACCGTTCCTTTAATCCTCTGTGGGAACTGGGCTTGACTTTCACGAGTGTTTCGTTTTGTGGAGCCCGTCACAGCCATTTATATTCTGGTTCTGCTTTCTTCACTTTTCCCACCCATTAAAGCCTTCAAACTTTCTTAGACAGTTTTACCATATGCTGCTTTTCTTTTTGCTGAAAAAATGTACATGCTTTCTTCTTTTATTGTACCTTTTCCAACTAAAAATATTTTGCTCTTCTAGAACTGTCTTGATTTTTCTTTTCATTGTAAACACACTGGCTTAAGTTTCCACCCATGACAGATCCTTCTGGGATCGTGTTGTTATTCTGTTCCTATGTGCAGAAATGTTACAACTTGTGTAGTGGTATGGTTGCTTGGTTTTGTCAGCTACCCAGATATGCAATCACTTTATCTATAGAGAAACAAGAATGTGAAAACAGCTTTCTTCCCTCATACAGAAAAATACCTTATATCTGGGCTTTCGAGACCATCTAAATCTTCTCAGATTTAAATGCAGATTTCTTTTGTTTACAAAGGGATCTGGCCATATAAGCTTTCTTTGTAAAACTCTTTAATCTATGAAAAAGTGCAGCATCTAACTTTCAAAATTCCTTGATTAAGTTTCTTCAGGCATGTACTAGCCTGGTAGACGAGGGGAGAGCAGTGGATATCATCTACCTGGACTTCAGTAAAGCTTTCACGACTGTCTCCCATAAGATCCTCATAGAGAAGCTGTTGAAGTATGGGCTGGATGAGCAGTGAGGTGGA
Source organism: Pygoscelis adeliae (assembly GCF_000699105.1). NCBI lineage: Eukaryota > Metazoa > Chordata > Aves > Sphenisciformes > Spheniscidae > Pygoscelis > Pygoscelis adeliae. The sequence goes on along the minus strand of NW_008825494.1, from coordinate 2,406,854 downwards.
TTGAAATCTGGCTGAACAGCTGGGCCCAGAGGGTGGCGATCAGCAGCACAAAATCTAGTTGGAAGACAGTAAATAGCAGCGTACCCCAGCGGTCAATACTGGGCCCAGTCCTGTTCAACATTTTCATTAATGATCTGGATGACGGGGAAGTATACCCTCAGCAAGTTTGCTGATGCCACAAAATGGGCAGGAGTGGCTGATACGCCAGAGGGTCGTGCTGCCATCCAGAGGGACCTTGACAGGCTGGAGAAATGGGCTGACAGGAACCTCATGAAGTTCAACAAGGAGAAGTGTGAGGTCCTGCACCTGGGGAGGAACAACCCCAGGCACCAATATATGCTGGGGGTAACTCAGATGGAAAGCAGTTTGGCAGAAAAGGCCCTGTGGATCCTGATGGACATCAAGTTGAACATGAGCCACCAATGTGCCCTTGCAGCAAAGAAGGCGAATGGTATCCTGGGCTGCATTAGGAGGAGTGTTGCCAGCAGGTCAAGGGAGGTGATCCTTCCCCTCTACTCAGCACTGGTGAGGCCACACCTGGAGTACCTTTTCCAGTTCTGGGCTCCCCAGTACAAAAGAGACATGGACATACTGGAGAGAGTCCAACAGAGGGCCATGAAGATGATTTAAGGGACTGGAGCATCTCCCCTATGAGGGAAGGCTGAGAGAGCTGGAACCGTTTAGCCTAGAGAAGAGAAGGCTCAGGGGGGATCTTATCAATGTGTATAAGTACCAGAAAGAAGGGTGCAAAGAGGACAGAGCCAGGCTCTTTTCAGTGATGCCCAGTGGCAGGACGAGAGGCAGTGGGCACGAACTGAAACACCGGAGGTTCCATCTGAACATCAGGAAACACTTTTTTCCTGTGAGGGTGACTGAGCACTGGCACAGGTGGTCCAGAGAGGTTGTGGAGTCTCCAACCTTGGAGATATTCAAAAGCTGTCTGGACATTGTCCTGGGCAACTGTCTCTAGGTGGTCCTGCTTGAGCAGGGGGAGTGGACTAGATGACCTCCAGAGGTACCTTTCAACCTGAGCCATTTTGTGATTCTGTACCCATTGTAACCTGTATCCACCACTGGCCGTGGACCCCTTCCTTCTTGCACTACTCTGTGTTCACTAGGCTTTTTCCCTATCACCACCAGTTTTACTTTCACTGCTAGAACTGCAGCACAGGATGCCAGGGCATGCATCATGGTAGAAAATGTCCAGTCATTCACCTGGGAAGAAAAGAGCTCCAGAGAAGTCCTCAGCTACTGTAGATTGCATAGCTTCGTGATCCTAACAGTTCATGTTAGCTGGCACGCTGATATCAAGTCCTTGACCACTGTTTCTCACATACGGTAGACCGACCAGTCAGAAATGAAAAGTATGTGTTTGCTCTTGGACCTGTCTGCATTTAAGAAGAAGCTAATACAAGTGAAGACAAATGATAAGAGGGCTAGGATTTGGTATTATGGTACTAGTTAGCACTCCCTGTCATATTTCAAACAAGTGAGCGGCATCGGTCCTGGCACCCAAACACACCTCAGTCACCTGGGCTCGATTCACTACTGCCTTCTACCTCATGCAGTCATCTGCCACTGTGCGAAGGGGAACACAATACTGCCAGGTCCCATTGACTTGAATGGCCCTCAGAAGTTTCCAAGGGGTGCTGTTTGGAAAACACCTCTTCATACCTCTCCAGAAAAGCCTACATAGTTTTCAGTTATTTCCAGACATTATGCTTGCGTGAATCTGTTACTAGCTCCTGGATGTACAGGTAATCAGCAAATCTGAAGTCATTTCAGGTGCTATGCTGGAATGAGCAATGCCTTGTCTATTGGGCTGGAGAGGTTTCCCACTCCGAGCGGTGACAACATTAGTATTGTCAAGGGCATTTCTTTTTGTTCAGCTGAGTAATGGAACTGCAGTTGGGGCTCCAGTGGTGGTGGCGGGGTTTGAAGCTGATTTCCAGGCATAGAATGGAAGACACAGTGTAAGGATGACATTCAAGAATAAATGAAGTATGAGAAATCAATTTGGGCTTGTCCTTGAGCTGAAAATTTCTAAAGAACATACAGCAAATGGCATAATTGCTATATAATACGCTAAATTGTGGGAAAAAAATTGTTTATGAGATCACTGGTAATTTAATATGATTACAAGATGGATTAAACCAAGTTGAAATAATTGGAAGTAACCTTTATTCTTCATTTGAGACAATTGCAAGAAATTTACAGGTTCATTTATCTGAGCTGGCAGCAGAGATTAAGGCAGCCTTCTTACCCGGAACACTGGTAATATCCCTGCCTAAAAGAAAGAAAAATGACAGCTGCTCAGAAGTTTCTCAGGAACTACCATGGGCTTTCTAAGAACTGTTTTGATCCAGTGGCATCTGGAAGGATGAGAGAGAGTCCAGATGGTGAAAGAGGTAGGCAGACCTCAGAGCAGTCTAAATAAACATAGCAGTATGATCCTGAGAAGAGAGACTTGTGGGGTGCTTGGTGAGGAGGAGCTTGGTGATGAAAACTGTCAATTATTCTGGTTCTCTGTATGTTCAAAAAAGCAGAACTCCGTACATTCTTTTTAGTACAGAGAACTGTGCTGGAAATGAGGATCCTTCATGATTTTTAATTTTAAAATCAACTAATCTGCACCAAAGCCCACACTTCTATACCGCACAAACCTTTTGCATTAGTGGGGATGAAATCTATGCCTGCATGCAATTTAGTCCCACAACTTGCGCAGGTAGCACATCACTATAGAAAAAGGAGTATTTGCATTAGATCATGACTGCAGTTTTACAAACAAATGAGCATTTGCTATATGCCTTACACTATAGCTGGCTTACACATTTTGCTGAGCTTAGCAAATACACCCCTTTGGAGATGCTCAGCAAGCAAACATTATATCAGTTACGAAGGTTTTACTAGCCCTTTTATCCAGGTGATCTGGGAACTAGGAATCTTCATCCAGCTGATCTGTGACTGAGATACCACAAGTGTTTAAATTCGGGGAGCGGGGGCAGGGAATGTTTACCAAGTTACTTACATGATTTTCCATGAGAGTTATGGGACTAACCAGAGTTTACCCACCATGACCTCGCACAGCATTCCCAAAAAGCCACAATCAAGAGGGAGGATTTGGGAATGGATAATAATGGGTTTTTAGCAGGGCATTCCCAAGTGATAAACCCCAGGTAGCTCTGTTGCTAGGGAGGCCATAATGTTTTCATCCTCACCCAACACCTCTATGCTCAGAGGATTTCCTATTGCATAAAACAAGTCTTGCTGCTGAAAGAAATACTGGGAGCCAAGCTGGCCTCAACAACAGATCAGCTTAATCTGAAGAATGTGATGGCCTTTTGCCAAAACACAGAAGAAAGCCAGATCCTGAAAAGTCCTGTAGGCCATATCAGTAATGAAAATTGAATTGAAGAATGTGAGATTAATGAGGGAAAGTGGTAAAATGTCTGGTAAAATAGAGAGCTTTTAATATCCTTAAAATTACTATTAGTAGGTGGCCCAGTTCAAGCAAATTATGTATCAGAACAAAAATCACCATTGTCCACTTCCAGAATTTCTGTGACAGAAATCTGGTAGTGCTGTTTCAGTGCTGTTGGAAGCAGAGCAAGCATTGACTCAGAGAGAACCCCTCAGTGAAAGAACTACTAGTTTATTTCTAGATCAGAAAAAAATAGCAACTGTACGGTATTGCAAACCTATTTTAAAAACAGAAAAGGTGAAGGTTCTTGTTATAACTTGCTACAGCATGTGTTCTGTAAGGTCTTTAGGGGTGATATCTAGTGCCTAGGTAGCAATTTTAATGCAAAAATAACAATGATGGTTTGTTTAAAAACTTGGGCATGTTTGGACTGGTTCTGAGTCTAATCAAAATGGTGAATGATTAAGTAAAATTTTGCTTTGTGAATATGCTGTTGGTTCATGGCGCTCTACTTACAGATACATAAAATGCCATGAAACTCTCCAGAGTGTGCTGCGAAAAGACATTTGTGGAAAATCTAGCAATTATAGGCAAACGTACATGCCCAATTGGCTGGCGAACACGGTCATGACACTAGCATCTAACTGGAAGCTCATTGAAATGGAGAGGGCCAATAGACACCTCTCCAGTAGTCCACCAGTAAAAGACAGAAACATTCAATGTTTCAGCTACAACTGAAAAGCTGCTTCAGTTTCATAACAGCAGCTGTGAAAAGCAAAACATGCAAAAACATGAGAGAACTACTTATAAACTAGGGAGAATAACAGCAATAGCAAAACAGATTAACAGGAAGCAGCAGAAGAAAGAAGACCAAAGCAAGCTTCGTGAGTGCAAAACAGGTAAAGAGACAAGCAGTCCCCAAAGAAAATCCTGAGCTCTGTATAGAGCGGCTAAGCAGGCCACCAGGAGTGGCTGGAAGGCATGTAGTCTGCTTGCCACTTTCTACCGGTCTTACATAGAAGAGTGCTGCAGGTGCAGGGACATACAGGCTGGTTTCATGCATGTCTTACTAGCTTGTATGAATGTAGCTACATTGCTTTTGGGATCAAAGTCCAGAGACCACGTAAACACTTTCTCATGACTCTGAGCACAAGTGAATAACCTGAACCTGTCAGGTTCAAACAGATTTCTACACCTAGCTTACACAGATGTGTCTAGACCACACTCCAGCTGCAACAAGGAGCACAGCGCTATAAGGAGCCCAGCAACACAACACTGAAGTGCTTCTCCATAGAGCTGACACGCATGATTCGATGATGCCCTTCCACTTCTGGACTGCCTCCATATGGACTAAGGCACTGAGCTCTGCACGGCAGTGTAGGCGCTGGTAGGACTTACTAGCTTGGATGCAAGCCGTACTCACAGAGCGTGGCACCTGCCACTGATAACTTTTCCAGAATCAGAAGCGTGATGCACATCACCCTAACTGCAGTACTATTTCTGCACTACTAGCCACGAAGAGGGTAACTGTAGCGAGTAGCTGGATTTCTTTGGATTATCTTAATTATTCTGAATGCCCTGATCTGTTAACAATGTTACTCAGTGCAAAAGAAATTTGTTCTTCAATAAAAGAAATCAAAGTGTATTCCTAGATGCATTCCAAAACAGCTGAATGCATAGAGAAGTATTACAGGAAGAACAGGACAAAAATAGTTTTATTTAGCTGCATAGGCAATGAGCAATGAATGTCTAAGCAACAAACAACCTTCATAAATTAAGAATGTCCCAGAAATACATGCTTTCAGTACAGACCTCATACTTTTTGGTGAGGGGACATGGAAAACCACTAGGGTGACTAATAAAAAGATTGGCTTATTCCAAAGCAAATGCTCCTAGGAAATCCTCAGAGAAGGAACTTCTCTGCAGCACCAAGCACAGCAAGACGATTGACAGACACATTTAGGACACCATCAACACGACTTCCATAACAAGTGATAATACGGATGCCATCTGGAAATCACAGAAAGGGACTTGGATGTGGATGGGTTTCTGTCAAAGTTGATCTCTATTTTTTCCTATTTTTTTGTGCAAGTTCCTGACTCTGATTATTTTTATATAATAAAAATTTGCTTGCTCATACACAGCCTTGGCATACTTATGGGTGGGGAAGTTCTGAGAGTTAAGGGCTTCGGGGGAGCAAATGTTTAGTTCTGCAAGGTTTCAGGGAAAGGATTTAAGCTGGCTGGCTTTGCCGTCATTTGTCATGATGGATCCCAACAATTTTGAAACACTGTTTTAGCTGCAGTGTTCAGCAGAAAAGCTGTGGAAGGGTTGTGGGTTCTAGAGTATATTGCGGGTCATTCTTACGATCAGGTATATGTTAGTAACTTGTACTCCTATAGGTCCCACACGCCAAACAAGTACTTAACTTGCCTGAAGACAAGTCGTTCCTGCCCTGCCTGGTCACATGTGCATGAACTTCCTTCTGAGGCTGGAACACCTACATATTTTCATTTGACTTAGTTCTGCTTTATAACACTGCGATGAGACTCTAATCCTTTTAAGGAAGAGCACCTCACTTTATCACCTCCAAATTCTTACAAGCCCCTTCAAACTTGTCATCTTTCTGTCAGCAAACACGGGATCCTACAAGCTGTAATTGGGGCAATCCCCAAGTTACCTTAATTACTCTTTGTCTAAAGCTAGTAATAAGCTATATTTCTTGTTAGCACTGAAACGGTCATAAAATAAGTAGTTCTTGAGGCCTGCAATATAGAAAATTTCTATGCTTGCATTCTCATAAATTCAGCTCTTAATTAACCTCTTTAATTAAGGAGATTAAAAGGGTCAAAGGGAGATGTTTGCACGAGGTAAAAGTGAACCATCTATTGATAAGTTGATACTAACAGAGGGCAGGCCAGGTGGCCGGCCTGGATTTTCCGAAGTGCGGTGGTAGATCACAAGCTAATGCTATCTGAGACGATGTTTCACAAACTGGGGAGTCATAAATTGATACCATGTTTAAAACTGAAGTGTCATGACCGTGGGATACAGGATGTCTCCAGAAGTGTGTTTATATTCAGCTGAATCACCAGTGTGCCGAGAAATTCGTTGGCAGAGCTTTGCTGTAAACAGCAGGTTGTAGCAGGGGAGATAGTGCCAGGGCGTACAGCTTGTCGAGGGAATCAGCTCCTGGCTCCAGCCAGCCGCAGACGTGTCCTGGCAGCTCCTAGCCGAACAAAACACGGAGAGGACTTCGGGAATCGCTCCGAACACAGATAGCCGATAAAGTTTGTGGTTGCTCTGTTTCTTTTTGTTTGTTTTCTGAATCTGCTTGCTAGTTTCTTGATTTGTTTTACTTTTCATCTGGTCATCTGGCAAATGTCGCCTGGGTTGGAAAACACTTTCAGCGTGAGCTGGCAATATCTCAGATGGCCTGTCTTCAGGGGAGAGCAATATAACAAACTTCCACTAAATTGCACCTATGGTATTAAGCCACACATGCTTAAATTAGAGTCTGTCCTGCTACCTTCTGGAAGAGAGTAGTGCAAGGAGTAGCTGTGAAAGAAGAGGAAGAGTTGCCTTCTAAGCAAGTCAAACTAGGAGAGAAGCCAGACCAATACTGGCTAAATAAAACATGAAACATGAAGAAAAAAA
>NW_008825494.1:2391007-2399196 GCF_000699105.1 Pygoscelis adeliae | reverse complement strand
ATCTGGCAAAAAAAACATGAAAAACTAAAAAAAAAAAAAAAAAAGAGATGAGGTGGAAGGTGAAAAACTGTAACAAAGAGCAAGAAGATCTGTCAGCAATGCCATGAAGCTGTTGACCAAGAAGCAGACGGCAATAAATTGGGGCAGCTTCCAAGATGGAATTAAGATAAGGAAGCTCAACACTGAGAAATAAGCTGATCTGATATCTGAGGGCAGATAAAACTTTTTTCAGGTTACTAAAAACTTGAAGAAGTTCTTATGAAAGAAGGTCAACTTGGTCACCTTAGATTTTAACCAAATGCTCAAATTGTATTCTTGTGTCCAAAACACAGTGAAGTTAATACTATAATAGCAGAAGAAAAATTAAAAAAGCAAGGAGAGGCTGAGGAGTGCTTTGCTTTACTGAAGGTGGGTCTCCAGAGTAAACCAGCGGTAGCCCGGCTCGGTGCTGCACGGGCTGCGACATCCGTCTCTCATATCGCATCTTTCTCTCCATTGACTGTAAAGGGTGGACAGGGTGATCGGCTCAGCTGTAAATGCTTCCAACATAGATGTACAAAACCAAGCCAGAAGAAGAAGTGGGCGTTGGACCAGATGACCTCCAGATATCCCTTCCAGCCTCAGCCATCCTGTGATTCCGTGAAGCCCCGGCAAAGTGCCGACATGTAATATTGGAGCGGCTGAAGGCAGCTGCCCCTCAAGGCATGTACCCAAACTAGCTGTAAGTCCAGTCTTTTGCAGCATTTGAAATTAGAACAGAACAGTCATGAGGGGTCAGTGATACTGTCACTCCATTTACTCACCTGGGTAAAAAAATGCAAGCTTTGACAAGATAGTACATACAGAAGCTCTTCAAGAGATTGTCAGGAAAGTAAGGAAAAACTTACTGAAGGATTGGTCCTATTACAGACAAGCCTAATTTTGTTAAGATATTGGTCTGTGTGCCATCGGTCATTGTCAAGGACAGATAGACATGAAACTGTGGCACTTGGGAACTGGATAAACAACTTTTTACGTTATAAGAGGTAGCCAATTACTGAATAATCTTTTTTTTATCCCTGTGTGACCAGACCAACAGATGTTGAAGTGATGTCCACGCTGCTGAGGAATATAAAGTGCCTTGGGCTGGAGGGAATCAATGTGCAGCTGCCATAGGAAAAGGGAAAGATGGAGGCCTGCAACCAAAATGGCATGTTTCTGAGGAGACCGTGATGGCCAAAGAAGCAACTAACTTGGAAAAGGTCACCTTATTTGCCTGAAAGTCTCATTCTGCCACTAATTTCTGGAAATAGATCGACTCAGAGGAGTAAGTTTAGTCATCTCCAAGCTGTTTATGAGTCAGAGATTAAAGTGGGCTGATAGGGTGTGAAGAAATACGGGGTTGTGAGGAAAAGAATGCACCTCTGCAACTGCTGTCAGATACAGCATCTAACTGCCTGTAGGTTGACTGCATTACAGAGGGAATGTAATACCCTTTGTAATCATCATAGGATTTGTTTTCCAGTATTCTTTAGGTTTGTGTTTTAATGCAGTTGGCTAGGCCTTCCAGGAGCACCTTGAACTATGATGGCCATAATTCCCACCCAAAAAAACCCTTAAAATGTCCTCCATGCTTTTCATTAACTTGAAAAAAAAAAAAAATCAGAAGTAACCTTTCTCATGTGTCCAAAACACTGCTAAGTACCAGCAATTAACTTGGGCAGACGGACATCCATAGCTGCTGTCTTGGAGTAACAGCTACTCAGACGAAGGAAAGAGTTCATATTGCTTTATATACCCTTCCCCTTTTCAGCACTTTCAGCCCTGAGGATTTTATCGGTAAACCCAAGGAAAATATTCAGGAGTACAGTGGCATCGAATAAAGAATTTGTTTCCCTAATTCCCCCACCCCACCAATCCCACCTGGCATACTCAAGAGCTATAGCCCTCTCTGGGCTGCAAGGTGAAGTATGCATTTATCTCCACAACACAGTTTTCCCTCTGGTGGTTAGCATTCCTTTCCAATTCATATTCCAAAAGTGTACATTCACTATCCAAATAAATTTTGTAACCACGCCAGGAACATGGCTAAGAGGAAACTGAGGAGAGAAGGAGAAGAAGGAAAAACAAAACATCAAAATTCTTGGTGAGTATTGAAAGTACTCCTTGTCTTACTCAGAAACATAGAGAGAGAAAGATGGATGCATGAGGTTGGCACTGGCAATTTTATATTCAACCTCTTTATTGCTTTCCTGATATATTCAGTTCATGAGGGATCTGATTCTCTGCTTTGCTGTCCAGTTTTAAAGCAGGAAATCATGGAAGGTAATACCCGTATCTTTCACTGTGCTAAATGAAGTAAGCCAGCTTATGTGGCAAGGGAGTAGATGATCTAACAGACCTATGTACTTGACTATTTTAGGTTAGTCCCGTTTAATTTCTTAGTTCCTCACAAAAGTATTTCCTCATGTTCCTAGCCAAAAGAAATGTTCGCGGCAGCCAACAATCACTGCCCCGAAGGAGCACACAGGCTTTGCTGCTGGTCAGCACTTCCAAGTCCCATGTGTGAGATGAGTTAAGGAACAGCAGCAGATGTGACAGCAGGACCAATGTGAACCAGGAGTAAGCCTCAGAAACACGCACTCCTGTGCACAGCATCAGCACGGACGTGGTGCGGAGACCGATCACTTTAAAATACACTGTCCTGTATCTTGCAATGCCTCCAGAATGTCTGACCCTACCCTGAACAAGCACAGTGTCTCCAGGCCTGGAGTGTTTAGTGCACTCAACTCCAAAATCTCACACACACACACAAAATTCCAAGAGAGGCTTTGCTGGTGAAAGCATTGCAGGAGGAGCTCGCAGTCTTCCAGAAACTATAAAAGCAAAAATTTTGAAATTAATAGAAGCCTCTTTTCAGCATGCTTTAATAGTATCCATTATTTAGCTGCTTTTCCATCTTGTCCCGAAGCATATTTCCATGTTTGGTCACTTCTCTCCCTCTGGGGAGAGAACATCCAGCTGTGATGCTGTCAGTAATTACATGCGTTATGGGTGGCAGACCACATTTATGCATTCTTGGCATCCCAGCCCTTTTCAGCTTCTGAAATTGGGGCCTGTCCCCTTCTCCCCAGGAATCACTGCAGACTCTCTCCTGGGCCGGCAGGGCCACCGGCTTCCATCTTCTTGGCTGAGCTCAGATTTACCACTTCATCCCCTCACCTCCAAACGTGACTCCCTCTTTTAATTTTTATTCTCTGCTTTCTGTGCTGGCTGAAGTTGCTTTAAGCTACTGACCCCCATCACTTATTTTTTAAACAAAAAATAAAGGGCATGGTAAGTACTTTAAATGGGGTGCCCCTAAATTTGACCCTCAAGTGAATTCTGCAAAGGTTAGCCTGCATGACTGTCGTAAAGGCAGCAGCAGTCGCAGGAGCCTGGAAAGGCCAGGCCCATGACCCATTTTAAACACACAATCACTGGTTCATGGTAGAAATCTCATTATGGACATTCATTTTTCTGAAGAACTGCTGAGCAGCGGATAACAGCGTATCTTCAAATTAAATCCAGTTCAATAAATAGCACAAAATTAAATCATTCAATGTCTGGTCTACCTTGAGCTATACTTAAGCCCTGTGCATGATTAACAGATTAGAACGTGAAAAAAAAGCAGCTTAATCTGCCCACTGCAGAGATACTTTTATTCCCCTGTGCTGCAAATTGTTTTATCTCTAGATACTATACCAGTCTAGGTGTGTCTTTAGGTCTCAGCAGATGGTGTGGCTAGAGGAGCACTGAATTTTCAATTTGTCCTGAAACCTGGATATTCATGTTGTGTCCTTTTAACGATAATACTGTTTTCAATTCTTGCAAAGAGCTACACATTTGTCCTTATTTTATTTATTACAGTAGTATTCCCAGTCAAGAGCAACACAGACAAACAAATGCTGAGAGGCTCAGACATGGGAAAAGACTGTCCCAGGCCATGCAGTAATTCAGCATAAAAGAAAAAGTGGTGGCATCCAGATAGCCTGAATCCTACTCTAGTACCTTATCTGTAACAACACACTGTCTGCTATGTGGCTGTCACTTATCCTTTGAATTAGCACTTTATATTAGGACGTTTAAATCCTAAATGTTCCTCACAATGAACTTCAATTAATTAACAAAGCTGGCATTCCCAGCCTTTATTCTCTTAAACGGACCACGGTTTTATTTTTTTTATGAGGCTGCATAGTTGTATGACTACACCACTGCACTTAAAATAAAAGTAACTATAGTAGATTAATATAAGGCTCAATCCAACAGAATATAAACCGAGTTTTTCCAGTGCGGCAGGAGCATGTTTCACTTTCAGCAGAAAAAGAGGACAGTGCTCAGCATTTTGCAGGATGAAGCCATTATATACTTGCAATATTACATACACTGTGTATAGCACTGGTGACGAAGAATATCAGGTACACACTGAGACCACGCTCAGGTGCCTGGAATATCACTGCACAGTCTTTGGGACCTAAATAACCAGGACATCGCTAGCATCATTTGCATTTCATAACTGCAACTCACATAAATATAGGGCATATCAGAATAACAATGAGACACACTGGCACATTCATATATTTTTTAACACGCCAAAAAAATCCCCCTGCTGTACCCAGTGATGTCTTGCAGTCTGCTCTGATACCCTCCTTCCTTTCTGCCAGCTACTTCCATCAGATGTTTTCTGCCAAAGTGCCTGAACAGGGGATTTTTCAAATTGAGCAGTGGGATTTTAATTTAGTAATTCTTCTTAATGACCAGTGTAACACCCTCAAACCCCTACGCAGGCTTACGAGCTACACGGCTGAGCCAGACTTGCCTCGGGTACAAAATCCCAACGACGATCAGCCTGCGCCAGCTGTGAAAGCAGTGTGGGCTAATGAGTGCCGCAGTGGGGTGGTGGTGCATCACCTGCAGCTGCTACGGCACAGGCTTATGAGGAGAGAAAAGCTGGCCTAGGAATAGGTTTATGTGTCAAATGGTTTCCTTTTAGTAAGCTTTCATGCAGTTTTCCTCTGTCAAGATTTCAGAAATGAGCCAGGCGGTCCATGACCCAGTTTTAAACAGGAAAGTTACCCCACCTGCCATGTTACCAAGAGCGAGGATAGTCATCTGGTTTTACGTAATACTAAGGAAAAGCAGTAGTTCTTAGCTGGATTTTTCCAATGAATTGATGTTTGAGCAGCTGGCTTTGTTGTGTTAGAGGTTTTTTTCGAATAGTAATTTCTGTAATGACTTCTACTAAAATAATGGCAACATGTTTTTAAGACCATTCAGTGTGATAAGGCTGTGTTGAGAATTTAAAAACCTGCTTGTATCTGTCATACTATTTTTCTGGAGAAAGACAGCAGAACAACAGAGTCTGTAATGTGGAGAACGGTGAGCACTTTTTAAGTTGCTTGCTTAAAAATAACTGCATTTTTAGTGACCTGCTTCAAATTCAAGTCTGAGTCTTCATGAGTCTCATACCTGATTGATCTGTAAATCCTGGAGGTTGGAGTGTGTAAAATTCCTAAAAAGAGAATCGAGTCTGAGATGTCTGATGTTTGAGGCAAGATTGACTTTCCAGATGCTCCAAAACAGATAACCATGGGAAAAGAAAACACCCCAATGTCAACAGCTAAGCATCCCAGATGCTCTCCAGTTCCCCCTGAAGCAGCGAGAAAATGTCGTCTTATATGACAAGCTCTTTGCCTGCAGTACCAGACTCTGCCCTTCCAGAGTCCCGAGGGCTGGGGAAACAGAGTAGGTGAGCCCCCAGCTTTTCCCCACCTTTTGTTTTCCCTCGTTTGTTATTATTGCCAAAGGGTCATCCATCCCCATGTTCTTTTTCTTTTCTTTTTTAATGTCGTGACAAGGGAAGTGACAGCTTTGCGCATGCCATGTGTAAGAGGCACATGGCTACACGCAGCCCAGCCAATGTCAGCAGCCAAAGAGACACAGCCAAAGAGACTAGTGGTGAGGCCGTGAAGTCTCAGCATCTTTCAGACATGCCAAATCTGCTGTGAATACGCAGATGAGCTGGGCTCCTGCAAGCAGTCTGAGCGTGTCCAGCAAGAGTTAGCCCAACTGACCATTTTAAGTTTGTCCAGGATGCCTGGACAGGCAACGGTGTGGGCCACCAGAAGTTCAAAGAGTGCAGAAGCTCAGAGCACATCTGCAGCGCTCCAGCCGGAGCTGCAGGGAGGTCCCGAACTGCACAGAGTGATTTTTAGAGTTGAAGGCTGTAGGGTTGGGCAGCAAAAAAAATAAAAGCTGTCAGTAAGGCCAATGAGAGGAGAGTGTAGGTGAGAAAAATTTCCCCAGATTTAACATGATCCTAAATATTTTCCTAAAGAGAGTCTCTGAACTATTCTGTGCACCTAAAATAACCTAGAGATTTGAGTCTGTCACGTGCTCCCGTCTAATTAAGGGTTGTTAAGAGTCCCACTGAAACTATTTTGCTAATGTTTGTATTATGAAGGCTCTGTGACAGGAATGTGAGAATAACAGGAATAATCCCCTCATCATAACAAAAACTAAAGGGAGCTCTGTAACTGGTTCTGAGTTTGTGATGCAAAAAAGAATAGTTCTGCTTTTCTGTTCAGCTACATTTTACGTTTATTCAGTAAAATTCTCTAGTCTAGACTTCTTGATCAAACTCCAAGTCATTTTTAGAGTTGATAGAAGGAAAGGTAATCTTGGTATTAACAGAATGATTTTGATATTGAATTTACTGTACTGAGTATAGCATAGTAAAAAAAATAATCAAGACCTGACTTCAATTTCATTTACGCTTTAATTGGTTTTATTGCAACTTGTAATATGTAGTGTAGCTTTGGTGACATCTTTTCTTGATTTAGCTTTATTGTATTTCAACCGCTAAATACAGTTTTCTACATCAGAAATACATAATAAAACACATTTCTGTCAATAGGTAACACGGGTAACACGAGTACACCACTCCACCAAACTGAAACGATAGCTGTTTCATGTTGATGAGCTTATGATTCTTGCAGCCGCATCCGAAGGGTCGCCTTCCGAGGACGCTGCTTCTGGACTGATGCAGGCTGACGCAGAAAGGGATAATGTGAAGAGCAGACAGAGTTAATACAAGCAGGAGAACTGCAAGGTGCAGACAGGAAATACCCTTTCTGGTTTTGTTGTAAGTAATTGGTTTTACTCTGTTGTAAAAGCTATGTTATTCAAAGAGAAGCTGAGAAAATGAATTATTTCTTTATTCCTGAACTGCAAAATTACACCTTAAAATTATAATAGAAAGCCAGCAGTCCAGTTTGATTGGCAAATTAATTGGGATTGAAATATTAGCCACGTGCTGTTTCATTTGGTCTGGCTTTTTCCCAAACTGAAATAGATAAACCTATTTTGAATTTTAAAATCCTTTCACACTTCTAATTTCCTGTAAATACTGTTTAAGATGTTTTGGATTACAGAGGAAACCTGTGTATTTTTTCAGCTGAGAAGCTATCTCCTTACCTACTGATTGCTGATGAGGGTACTGATGACGGACGAATGTCCATCATTTGAAAACTTGAGATATATCACTATAATCTATTAAACCTATCAAATTGTTTTAATTTTCTCGACTGTCTTCTCATTCAATGGCAGCAGAAATTGAGACAGACAGCATTCAGCAAAGCCACACAGCTTGGTGTTGGCACCAGTTTTACTTTCATCATGAGTCAATTGGAGGCATCGCTAATTAAATCAGAAAAGACGTTAAACGCTTGCTATTTGAGCGGATTATCAGGCAGAAGGAATTGTGGTCGAGGCAGTAAAACTCCATCCTGCAACATGTAGGGCTGGAACTCAGATCACAGGCAGCTCTTACTTGGGCCATGTAGGGAAGGAAAACACGTCTCCTAACACAAACACAGATAATTTTAATTACTTTAATTGTTTTCACAGGAGCCCTTTAAAGAGAAACTCAATTTTTTTTAGGACTCCCACAGGATAAAGATAAATTAACCAAGTAAATAGACACAGGGCATCTTAGATCCCGGACAAAACATTTAAGCAAACTGATCTATTTGACTTCCTTGCAGAGTAACTGTCAGGCTTCCCCTGTGGAAGATGGATGACACTGAGCAATCCCTGAGCAATCCCTAGGCATCATCTCAACCCTTGAAGTCAGTAAAGCCAAACTACTGTGAAAAGCAGTGATTTAGATT
>NW_008825494.1:2382262-2390960 GCF_000699105.1 Pygoscelis adeliae | reverse complement strand
GTACATCAAAGCCCAAGATACTCTTGGATGGAGACAGTTCATGCTGTAAATTAGAAAAAAAAAAGAAAAAAAGAATTTTATAAGAAGAGCAACAAACAAAATGGATCAAGAATGAGGGAACTGAGATTAAAGAGTTTCCCAAAGTACCAGGCATGGCTGGATTGACTGATATCCTTGATGACTGTCAGTAAGCCAGGACACCAGGGCCCAGGACAGCTGGAAGAGGGCCATGTACTCCTGACTGGGTCTGTGTATTCAGGAGGTGTCCCTCAGGAGATGACTCAAACCAGAGCCACAGAGCCGGTCCTCAGTGCTCAACAAGGGAAAGTCCACTATGGCCGAGTTACTCAAGAAGCGAGGTGGTACCACTGCTAAGAAACGCCTTTATTTCAAATCATTCTGTAGACTGTGAGCTTGGGTGAAAACCCGTTTGGAAGCCCTATTACCAAGACCAAGTAGATAAAACCCCAAAATAGCTGAAATGTAAAGGGGCTGTTTAGCTACCTGGTTCTGCTCAGTTTGGAAGCAGGCATGACTCTTCATGGTGGAGACGTTACTTGACTCAGTCCCAATAGCCAAGAGGACACCCCACCCCCTTTGCAAAAGAGCTGTGCGTGCGTCAAGGAGACTCAGAGAAGATATACCCTTGCCATGCTTGTTATGCTTACTCTGGGGATCTACAGACAACAGCCCGCTAGTATGTTTCTACTCTTTTAGCAATTATTAGCGAGTACAGGTGGGATAGCCCGGTCCTTAGAGCAGTGAGTCAGCTCAGATGTAGGTGGGTGTCCAGCACATCCCTCAAAGTGACTCGTGGCAGAAATGAAAGCCAAGAGTGCAGAAAATTGTCAGTTACAAAGTACCGGGCCCCTGAGGGCACCCACTGTCCCTGCCCAGCCCCGCCAGGCTCCCCCCACCCTCCCATGGCCCAGGACCCCATTTCAGCCCAGGCCGGAGCCATCAGTCAGGAAAGGTCCCGATCAGAGTTACCTTGCTTGAGGTAACTTACCTTCATCAGAACTCAGATGGAGGCAGCTGTGGCAACAATTTCAAGCACTTAAAATATTCGAAAATTTAGTACAATTTTCTGCCTGTTTTACCAGTAGCCTTGCAGTGTTTTCAGGAGGTGTTTCCCAACGGCTCGTTGAAGGGGAAATCACAAAAAAAAAAATCCCCGAACAGTAAAACCACAAAGTATGGCAATTTGTCAAAACAAGATGTAAAATAGGGGCTTCCTTCCATTTCACCCCAGTACCAAAACAAATGTCAACAGCTCTCTGTACCTCCTGCCTGGGCAGCTGCTTCAGCCTCAGGTGGGTCAATGCTTTTCCCTGGAGGTTGGGTGACCAGACCATCCAGCAAGAGGATAAACAAAAAAAGCCCATAGGTAAGAGGACTGAGGACAGTGAAGGAAGGACAAAAGAAAAACCAACCAACCAACAACAACAACAACAACAAACTACAGCAAAGGAAACTACAATAAAGTTTCCTGCAAGCAGAGCAGAGGTACAGGGAGTCCGGATACGTGCTCCAACCTTGGCTGATGAACCTCATGGCCAGCAAGCTGGAGCAGCCTGGTTTGACCCGTTCAGTCCTACCACCAGTAACGCCTACATGCTCTTCTCTATACAGCCAAGTCCAGCAGCTAATAAATGATGCAGGAAGCCTGCCTGGACAGAGGATAATTCCAGGAGGTGCAGAGATCGGGTTTTCCCAGAACATCTCTATAGTCAGCCCAAAGGCGATAGGCAGAATGGGCAGGAATTTCTTCTGGGAGGAGAACGTGAAGAGTATTGCAGAAACTGTGCTGAGATCAGCTTGAAGTTTTCAGGCTGCATTTAAATAATTTCTGTTTGAGCTGCATGGTTGAAATTAATTTGCACAGCAGCTCTGCAATGGCATGTAACATTTTTTTGTTGTTGTTCAGCTAGAACATTCGTTCTCTCTCATTTGTAAATCAGCCGCTATATCCTGTAATAACCTTTTACCGTGTGGTTTTCTTCTGTTCATCCATTTGTTTAATGAGTTGGGTTTGTGGGTTTTCTCTTCATTTTTCTAATAGGTATTGTAAGAGTGAAGCTACTGTGAGAGCAGAAGAGCGGATGATTTCTGTGCTAAAGCTTTAGTAGATTTTGTGAGACGATTTTCGGTCATATAAAACCTAAAATTGCATTAAATAGTCTACATAGCTAAAGCAGCAAAGAGCCTGACAATTAACGTTTGCATACCAAAAACTGCTCAGAGTAAATTTAAGCAGTCCCCCTTTCACAGAAAACTTGTGTAAGCATTTTGTCCTGATCACTTTTTTTTCTGCCAGGGTGCTGATATCTAATGCATCCTTTACTTCTTACTCCCACCTAAGCTTGGTCCCGACAATGAGAAGTGCAGGTAGCAGACGCCTGCCCTGGGACTGCAAGACAGCAGCACCCTGTCCTTGTTCTGCAGCTTTGAGAAGCAAATCTCTCTTACATCTGACAACCACAAACTCGATAGAGTGAGTAGGAGTAAAATATCCGTGATAGCTGATGTGCACATCAATGTCTCTGTTTGTTACAGGGATTCTCAGACACGCATGAGTCCGCACACACGTGGGCATGCGTAGGGGTCCTACCAGGAAATCTTCTGTTGTCCTCGCAGATAAACAACACAGCTTATTGCTTCCAGTTTTTAGTATCATAAACTATATGAAGTCAAAGTTTATTTTAAACCTTAACCATGAAGATTTCCTTTTAAAACTACTGATAACTCGCAGCTTATGATCAACTCAGTTGGGCTCAGCTTCGGCTGGACATGCCTGTACTCATGACGACCTCTGTTCAGGAGCCACAAAATGAAATGGTGGCACTAGAAACTTAAGCAGGGTTGTCCTGCAGAGCCTGAGGAAGTGTGGTTAGCCAGCGTGCAAGTTCTTTGTTGATAAAGGTTACAGTCAAACCAAAATGGTTTTCATATAGTTTTAAGCATAGGGCTGCACCACTAAATAAACGGTGTGCTGCAGCCTCAGAGTTATGCTGTGATCCCTTTGGCCAGGTGTTGTAAAGCTTGTAGTGAAGGCCCAAAGCAAGAGACGACCACCAATTTTTGAATCTGTTGCAGTCATTAGACAGCTGAAAAAAGAAATTATGGACTGCTGACTACCGTTCAAGTTGGGAAACCCCAATTAACAGCGTAACAAACCCAAGGAAGGCTTCCTCATTAATAACCAGTAATGACAGCC
Source organism: Pygoscelis adeliae (assembly GCF_000699105.1). Classification (NCBI taxonomy): domain Eukaryota; kingdom Metazoa; phylum Chordata; class Aves; order Sphenisciformes; family Spheniscidae; genus Pygoscelis; species Pygoscelis adeliae. Next base: position 2,387,743 of record NW_008825494.1, on the reverse strand, counting down.
AGGGAGCTAAACTGGTTCCCAGAGGTTCCAGGAACCCAGGAGTCTCCAGAATCGCTACCTTTTTGCCCGCTAACATTTTCCTCATAGAAGTTATATCATCTGGCACAAGCATATACAAGAATAAATTTCAAGTGAATTATACATTCTGGCATTTGTCTTTCTCCCATACAGGCACAGTAATGTCTCCTGGAAATCATTTGCATCAGAAATTCCAAATTTACAAAATGATCTTTAGAAAACTGATGGGACAAATTTATAAAGTAGGTGCAGCGATTGAGCCCTCAGCATTTTCATTTGCACATGCCAGTATGGATTTGCGCATAAGACTGAAATGAATAAAAAGGCAGATCAATTCTCAGTCCAAAAATTGTATTCTGTGCATGAAAGTGTTGCCTTATGAAGGCACAGGAGAGCTGTAAGTATTTTGTTACAACGGCTGTCAGAGGGGTTTTTTTGGGAAAAAAATAATCCCCGGTTAAAAATAGTTCTCAAATTTTCTAGTTCATTTCTTCGCTTGACTGAACTGTAAAAGATTTAGTTCCCTAATTATACCGACACAATGGCTTAGCTTGTTGAGTTGCGAAAGCTTGCTGTTATTCTTAATCAGCATCTCTAATTCAGCAATAGTGAGTCTGTGATAATGAGAGAAACCAGAAAAAGATTCGGGGTTTCTGCCATTAAAAACAATTAATTATTTCCCATGTATTTTAGTGTTGAGGCACTTCTTGTACTTGAAGCTGTGAGACCCCAAAGACATTACCGTCGGAATAATTTTTCTTCGGCAGTTACTGTAAATTGCCAGGCAGCGGGAGGCTCGACAGCGGTGCTGGCTGTTCGTGTAGCGCAAGCCCGTTTCTGGGTTGTGAGATGACTGTCTCACTGCTAATGGGATAACAGAGCTCACTCTGCAGGGGAAAGGCTTAAAGACTTCAGATTAGAGCCATCCTTGGCATAACTTAGAAATACTCAAGCTACATTAGCATTGAGTTGGATCGTGGAATAGATGTTTCCTTCTTTCATTGTTACCGATTTATCTGAATTTCCACTGTTATTTAATAACAATAGATTTTTCCTTCTGAACTTCCTCTTGAGCCTCAACAAATTCATATACTTGCTTTGCTCTGCTCTTTCACCTCCTGCATTTTCTTGTTGCATTTCCTAGGAGCTTTTTCTATCACCTTCAATGCGGGTATTATCTTCTTTTCTTAGAGGAAGTTAGAGGCGCTCACAAGATCACCGATGACATAAAAGGGACCACGATTTAAATTTATAAAAACCCCTGCTTTCAATTTTTCTTTTTTTTTTTTGCCATTTCAATACCCAGATCACACATGTTAGGAAAAGCCGCATCTTGGAAAACCGGAGAAGCCAGCTGAGACCACAGACAATCCCCACTCTGACACTTACAGTGTAGTATATTAGTAATAGGTTCATCTTTAAAAATCAGAAGTGGGAGTGAAATGTAGTTCTTCTCTTGGGCACAGAAGAGCTCCCCTAGCTGGGTACCCGTCAGGCCGCTGCAGCCGGTTCAGGAATGCTGGACTGTGCTATCAAGCATCCCTTAGCTCAAAAGCAGGCTGCAGCGCTGGTTTTCGCGTCATCTGAACACTTCCCGAGCTCACGCTCTGTGCCTGGCTCTTATGTCGGGCAGCGGAGAGCAGCAGCACGCCTAACTTTACAGTTAACTTTACCAGTTCTCAGTTAGGAGCAACTGGAGAGATTTGGGAGGGAGGAGCGAGGAACATGCCTCCTCCCTTCCAACTCCACACGGTCCCAATCTCAGCCGCCATCTCCCCTCAGTCTGGAAGGGCACTGAGGGGTCTCGTACCTTGCCGCTGCCCCCGCTCTTTTGCAGAGAGCCATTGGGCGGTATGATTCGCACGGTGGCTATTTGACTATATTAACCAAAACCTGAAGCCGTGCACCTGCCTTCTCTCAAATCAGCTCACAAACTCAGAGGTCTGAACTTGTTCCAGTTTGACTAGCAGAAGGAGTACACAGACCAAGACAGTCATGAACACCAGTTTTCCCGCCCCATTTCCTCATCTTTCTTGCAGGTACTGAAGAGTGACCTCAGAGGTATGTGCAGAGAGCAGAATTACCACCTTCTGCATGTGGCTTTGCATCTGAAGTCCGTTCCACCTGGCTGCTCACCAGCCCCTGGGTTAGAAGTCTCCTCTCCTTTTGTCCAACTCCCCACTTTCTTCATACCCTTTAAATTTCCACCGAGTCTCTCAAAACTTCTGTGAGATTTTTGACCTTTTGTGGGCCCTCAATCTCTGTTCTGCTTTGGGGGAAACTCCACTGCGAAAAATCCCTTCTGCGCAGGCCGCCTCGCCTGGACTGGCTTCTCCATCCCGCTATTCTCAACATGTCCTTTCTGAAATGTGAGCTACTGAGACTGGTCTCATGTGTGAAACATGTGGTATTGCACATGTTGGAACATCTGATGACAAAGCAACTTCAAAAACAAAAATATTGCCAGCTTCTTGAAGCTTTTTAAGCTGCTATTAACCACGGACTTCCTTTTGGCTGAAGCCTGTGAGTGACAGTATGTGCAAGCAGAGCGCTCATTAACAGCCAGGATGTTTGAGGGCGGCGCTCCCTGTGCAAAGCATATTTAATTTTATCAGCTAATCAAGCTATTTTTAATCACAAAGCGCTCTTTGAAAATGACAAGAGCACGCGAGAGCCTAAAGATGGCTAGATATAGAGGCAACTATTTCTATTTTGAAACCTCTGCTGAGAAGATAAAAATTACTCCGAGGCTGAAACGCAGCGTTTCAGCGTTTACTGTCTCTCTTGTCAGTAGAAGTACCATGGGAGATGGTACTTCTGATGGAAGAGCAAAAAATAAGTTAGAGAGATAATACACAGGAAGCCAATGTTATGTTAGATTAAAAGCAGCCTGTACTTTCAGTGACAAGCTTGGAAACTAGAAAGGAAATACTGCGATACTAAACTATGCAGAACATGTTATGCCTACACTCTTTTTTTCCCCCCTTTATAAAATAACATAAAGCACAGAATTATCACCAAGAAATGGCAGGAGCTAGATGTCAAATGGGCAGGCTGCTTTGCAGACCCATGAAGAAGAACCTGGCTGCCTCTCTCGGGTACTGAACTGTCCTGCTCTCGGAAGGAGATGAACAAGATCATCTGTATATGTAAACGGTGTCTTTATGGTTCATAGAAAAAGCCCAAATGGGGGAAAATCATCCCCCTTATCTGTGCTGAAGAGAGAACCAATTAATACAGAACTGAAAAGCGAGAAAAGCGAAAGCTGATCTCTTCCCAGCTCTATTCGGACCGGCAATCCCCAACGCTCGAACCGGGTGCTTCACGTGACCCCTCAGGAAGGCTGGAGCTCAGCGGTTTCAAGCCTAGCTCAGGCACCTGCTGGGTGGCAGAATGAATACAGGCTTTGCTGGAATCTCCCCATGCCAAAAAAGCCCTAGCCCAAAACAACCGAAGTAAACACTTACAGGCTAATCCTCTTTCAGTAGAGGAACCGATGTGAAGGTGCAGAACAAAACCATTTACTGTGATTCTTTTTTGGTTTCATAATCTTTTAGCAACTGACTATGTTTTTATCTTAGTAAAGATGTAGCCTGTGGTTAACTGATCTGCATCTTTCACTTTTTCCAGAACAGTTGCCACAGAAGTTTGTAGCTCCGTTGTCTGAAAAAAAAATCAGTGTAACACGTACATAGTTTTATTTCTATGGTTTCTCCTTTGCCTGGCAGGCCGTCTTACTCTGCGAGACGTTTCATTCTTTTCAAGACAGCTTTACTTTAGTTAGGCAGTTTTAAGACCTCGATTTTAGTTTCTAGGCAAGTATGTGTCATAGAAACCAATACAAAATCAGTTTAGGGTAACACATATTGCACTGCGGCTCCTTTGTCAGCGATGGTGCTGATGCTACTGCCAACTCAGTATTTCGTCTTACAAAGGGGAAACCCCAGCAGCTGAGAGTCATCCATTCTCATCTGCACTTCTCAGGATCCCATCTTGGTAAATCTTCCAAAATTACTATTTTGCATGATGCCACAGAAGTCAACCACACTGAAGATACCTCTCAAAATACTAGATACGCATGTTCTTTGGATAGGGGAAGGGTGTTTTGGCAAGACTGTGACCTGGTTTTGGCGAGCGTGCTTTTATTCTGTTGTCCTCCTTTAGTTGCTCGAGGGTCTGGACAAAATCCTGGCCTTTACAGAGTCAGAGCTGAAACTCACACTGGTGTACCTTGCTGTTTAAAAAGCCCAAAGCCATGATGAATATAAGCGGTGAAATGTATGTTGGGGCAGAATTTCCTTTCCAATGCCATCATTTCTACATTCTTCTGCTCAGGAGCCTACAAGTCTTGTTTGGCACCATCTACTCACTCAGCACGCCATAAACTGCAGGAAGCCCAGTCTTTAACACTTACTTAACAGAGGTCAAGTAAAGTGTTAGCAGGCAGACTGCTGGCTCGCCACCTGGACAGAAGAGAGGCATGCTTTTTCTCTCACATTGCTTTGTGCTCCTCGTATTTTGCCCGATAAATTTGAAATAAGATTATTCTTTAACTGCTAGACGTTCAGACTATGTGCAGCAGCTGCAGACTCCGTATCGATATATCTATACTATAGAAGAAGCATTTTTAGAACCTATGTAACTAGTGGGTCATTTCTGCGCCCTGTTGTATGTGATATCATTGACTAAGGCTGTGTCATGTGCCTTACCACAGGTGCATACATACCGCATAGACTATTCTGGGAGTCAAAGCATCACACACTGAGGGTGAGAATTGTGTTATCCTCGCTGAATTTCTCTCTGCACGCCATACTTAAGTATTAGTAGTGTTTTACAGAGGATGCCATCCATTGCCTAGAGGTTAGGACAGTCAGCAGCCCCCGCTACACAGGCAACAGGACGGGGACATTGCTTTCCTGCCAGGTGGACGCCTTAACCAGGAACCAGATGGGATCATCGCCCATCTCTTTCTTGGAGCATCTTCCAAGGTCAGGCAGGGGCTGGGCTGGAGATTTTGAGACTATACATTTGAATTTAAACGCCTGAAGTCAACCTCCTGTTGACTCTCCATCCCACAAGAGATTTATTTTAAGCTAATCTTAGATGCCTAAAAAAGCTAGAAATCTAAGCCTGAGCCGGTAACGTTATGCTCCCACTGTAGTTAATAAAAAGAAGGGTTATCAGACATCCAAGACAGGTTGAATGTCTCTCTGTGGGTGCCCATTTCTTCCTACCAGCCGCAATGGGGGACCAGCTCAGCCAGACACAAAACTTTTAGATGCACAAACTGGAGCAACGGGTCATGATGGAGATGTCTGCACCCCATCACCACGCACACATAGACAAAAGCGTGGCTGAGAAATCCCGCAGCTCTCTACAGCGCCGAACTGCAGTATTTCTGAAACCCACTGCAGATTTTAATAGCTGTCATCCATCCTAAAAATACATTTGCACCTCTTTCCC
>NW_008825494.1:2374719-2379855 GCF_000699105.1 Pygoscelis adeliae | reverse complement strand
CCTGACCCCCCCCGTTCCCGCCGTGGGCTTCGGTGGGGTTGTGTTTCCTCTGGGGACCGCGGCCGCCCCGCGCCGGGGTGTGTGGAGAGGGCACCGGGGATGTTTTATTTAAGAGGAAGGTTTGGTAAGAGGTGAGAGGACACGGCATCAATCTCGGAGCCCTTGTGGCGTGAAACCACCACCACATCCGAAGCACAGGTGTTCTTCAAAAAAACTGCATCGAAACTTAAAAATCCCCCAAATGAAGACCCTCAGCAGGGAACTAGAGGGCTTGAAAGGTGTTGCTGTGAGAGCATCGCCTTTCCCCCGCCCTGAAGCACGCTCGGCCCTGCCGTAGGGCTCCTGAAACACCTACGAGGGGCTTCCGTGAAGTTCGCTGGGGAGGTCAGTGCCGGCCTGGACGGGCAGGAGGGTGCGGGGGCGGTTTTTTCCGGCTGCCGGCCGGGTGGCTCTGCGGGGCTGGGCTCTGCCCGTACAGGTTGCTGATGCTCTGGGGAGGGGGGCACCGGCCGAGGGAAGGGGAACCGTGTCCGGCTCCGTCCGTCGTTCGGAGCAGCGGGGTAAGCGGTCTCGCGGAGGGGGTAAGCATTCGCCTGCTTACGTGTTTCAAAGTTGTTTGTGGCAGAAATCTTTGCTTTTCTAAAGAAATCTGTAATTCTTTTTAAAGTAGGATTTTTTTTTAATATATTGATATGGTTAGGTGGTGATACTCATGTGAGATACAGGTGGCTAACATGTTTCTTGGGGACACGCATGGAGGTGGCTGTAACTGGAAGGCAGACACTCAATATTTCCATTTTCTTTCCTCAGCCAGATGAGAGAATCACTTTTCTTCCCTCGCTTCCGGGCCGACACATTGTGCCGCGCGCAGGGTCCTCCTGGTCACATCCCTTCCGAACAATAACATCCTCTCAGCTGGCAGCTCCTGGACAAAAGCAAATGTTCCCTAACGAGGCTAAGACAAATTAATCGCGAAGTTCCCAAATTAAAGCTTGTATTTAAAAAAAAAAAAAAGAAAGAAAAACTTAAGTTTCATTTTGGATTTTAAACGGCGTTTTCCTGTGGACATCCTGCAACTTGCATGAGAACGGTGTGCGTGTATGTGTGTGTGCACGCGAGTACTTTTTCTCTTTATTTCTCAATTTGGGGACGGAAGGTTCAACTGCGATTTAGGGACGCAGCGTGGTAACTTCTTAGAGACTGCTTTCGAGTCTGCATGACAGTCTGGCAGCGTTTAAACGGCCCCACGAGAGCATGCAGGCTTATAGGCATGTTTACACGCAGTCCTCAAATACAAACTGAGAACATGAACCGCAAATTGGGGATAATCCAGGATCAGGAGGAAAGCTGTATTTATATAAAGTGCTGGAAATAAAGGCAGTTCAAAGACGTTACGTTATCTTGGAGGAAACATTTGAATTGCGTTGTAGGTTTTCGTGCTCTGAATATTGTGCTGTAAAACATGTCAGCGAGTTAGGATGAACCTTCATTTATTTTAGCTCTTTTTCTTCCCTGACCCTCCCACCTGAGAGTACACCGGCGCAAGAAGCAGGTTTCTTTCATTATCTGACAGGAAAAGGGAGCTGTAAAAACGGTTTTGAGTAAATCTGTCCATTTCACGGTAGCATGCTTCATACAGGGCTGCATCCTTTGGTTTCCGCTTGAAGTAAAAGTTACAGGGGCTCGTTTTGTGCTGGAACAAGCTTTCGTATTATCTAGGGGATGTTTCCGTATTCTCTCACAGGCACCGTGAGAGCAAAATTTGTTGCTGGGTGTTCTAGGGGTATTTAATACTGGTATTTGTATGAATGGACAATACCTGTATTAATGCCTTGATAACCTGTGTTGGGTAGCCTAATTTGGCAAGCTTTTCTGGGAATACACCCAGCCTGGCTTGTACTGGCAGGCTTGAGAAGAAAATAAGATTTTCTTGCGTGCCAAAGGACAACACGGTACTCATTTTCTTATGTCGGATGGGAGATTAAAATCCAGTATATCTTGTTGATTTGTCTTTAGCGAGTTGCAGTCACAGATTTGTACGGTGCAACGGTTAAGCATTCGCTTCACCTCGACAGAGAGTCTCATCTCGCCGTTTCAGGTGGTAAATGTCTTTCATGAGAAGTTTTTAGAAATCCACGTTTAGTTTCGCTTACACCCGTTCGTCATGATGAAGAAAGAAGTGTTGCCGTCTATCTTAACTAGCTGGGAAGAAATCCACTAATTGCAAATTACTTACTATTTTCTGAAGCGGTTTCCATGTTTGACATAGATGCAGTTTCTGTATCAAGACTCATTTCTCTCAACGGAAGTTGACTCACTAACACAATTGCTCTTTATTAGTGATTAGTTCAATTTTTTTCTCACCCCAAGCTGTTCTTGTAGGGTTTTTTGTATACTGTGAAAAGGGCTCTGTTTGGCAAAGCGTACAAAATACAGCAAGTGCAATTCCTGGTTTGCATTCAGGTCGCCTGAGTTCGTTAGAAGACTCTAAAACAATCTACAGGGGCTCTCCAAAACCGAAAGAGGAGCAAGTAGCCCAGAGTGAGATCTTCGAGCAGGACGTGCAATAGCATCTAAGGCTGGGTGACGGTTGCTGAATGGCTGATGTTGCGACGTGTGTGCTTCAGTCGCTAGAAGGCTTTCTAAAACTCCCCCGCCTAAGGAGGACAACGAAGGCTCACCAACAAACGCATCCCGTTTTTCTCTTCAAGGTGTTCTGATGGTGTCGGAAAGCATCGTTCAGGACGCTTACAGCATATCCTCGTTGGCCTTGTAACACATACCTTGAAGGGAAAAAAAAAAAGCGCTGTCAAATGACAGTGGTGGTACTTACCTGAAAAGGCAGAGGCAGGTCAGGTTAGGATGACCAGCGCGGAGTTTCACGGGCAGAGGTCTTTGGAAGTAAGTAGAGCCTGCTGAAAGCAGGACACCCGTGGTTAAACCGCATTTTGAGAGCAGCTGGACGGTTATGGCTCGGTCACCAGCTTTTTTTACTGTTACTGGGCTCAACTGAGATCTTGAACTGAAGTCCCAGTTCTACTGAACGATGCAGAAAACCGAACTGTAACTGCGTCTTTCAGAGCAGAGGATGGCATGATAAGCAAGGGAACAATAAACACATCTTATAGCCGAGCTGAACTTGGCAGACTTGGAATCGGAGAGCAGGACTGAGCCACAGAGTTTTAGTAGTTCAGACTGAGATTTGGGAAAAATACCTACTTGTGCTACATTACATATCATGAATTAACAACTTTAATATATTAAAAAGTCATAGCGGGAAGTGGGAACAAAACTGACAAATGCTCACAAGACTTATTTGTATCATCTGTTTTTACTTAACTTTTGGTCATCATGCGTTTGCCTTAAGGGAGGTAGAAACGAGTACTGCAATTGTACGTAAAAGGCTGCGATGTTTCCACGCCGGAATTGTTAATTGCTCCCTTACAACATTATATCTGTATTTAAATTGTTGCTTTGGGTGAGACAGCTGTAGCGACATACTTGTGAGAAATGCTTGAAGTCCAGGGTCAAGCAATGCTTAGCCCCTGCGTTACCTGCACTCCCTGGAACGTTACTACTGATGGAGTCCTTGCGGATACCCACGGTACACACTCACACGCTTCAGATGCAATAGAAATAGTTTAGTAGCTCTCTCGGTTGCAGCATCCTCTGAGAAGCGTTAAACAGTCGTGAAGTTACTTACTTAACAACGTCAGTATTGCACGGGTCATTTTAGTCCCCCCCTCTGCCCCATCGGTCTGGGCATCAAGAAAAGTTCTGAGTTTCGACATTAAGTTCTCAATATCACCATTTGCAGTAAGCCCGGTGATAAAAAAAACAGTGCAGAATTCCTGGGTTTATCATGGTAATGCAATTAAACAACATTTCAGTGAAGAACTGAGCTCCTGGAAGGCTGTGAGCGCCAACAAGCCTGACAGCACGTTCTGTTCCTTTCTTGAACACGAAGAGTTGCCACTGAAACTCTCTGATGGTGTCTGGAGTACAGGGACAGTAAGTACGGTGCATGTCACTTCTCAGAATCGCCCTGCGATCCATGCAGCGCTGGGACTATCTTAGATGTTATTTCGCCATTCCTGTTTAACTTGACGTGACACCTACCACCGTGGAGAAGGATGTGGGAAAAACAAGATTGTCAAAGCAAGCCTTGCAGTAGTAGAAGTTTTCAAGGCCTCGCTGGCTGCTTGCGCGTGAGTGAGGCGCCAGGGGCCGGATTGTCCTTCTCTTGACTGCGATTTAGAGAGATGAATGTTAAACCCAACCTCGTTAAGGTGGTGGTTTCCAGTGACTGAGGGACCTGTCGCTTGTTGCTGAGGCGTACCTTTGGCCGCCTCGGCGCCGGGCAAACGGCTGGAAGCTGGTTAACATTTTAGTACTTCGAGCATGTCTGGGTATTGAGTCCCAGGAAATTTCTGCTTCCAGCACTGAGGCAGTTCAGCTCTGCTGCTGACCTACGGCACCTGCAGCGCCATTTCTTGGTGCTGGCAAATGGGAATCGGGTCTTTCCCCGGCGCTTCCGAATTTGTCACCCTGTTTCCAATTGTCCGACTTTTTGCCAAACTTCAACTGTACGTAGGCTGAAACTTTTCATCTTGGGCTTAAGGTTTAAGTCTCTCTGGGAAACCTCAGTCAAAACAGTGCGTGTTCTTTTGAACCCGGGGTTAGGATGTGGTGGGTTTTTGCCTATGTTCAAATACTCTCGAAGATGTTTCTTTGAAGTCGTTTCTCACTTCAGTGCTTTGGGACAGGAACTCCTGTTCGGGTAGGGGAAATGACCTCTGTGTAGAGGATGCCTGCTGTGTTTTGGTTTTACCTCTACCTTCTATTCTGGTTTGGCCAAATATATTGATGTTTGTAAAAAACGGATAGCATGTGCTCAGTAAAAGTGGTTCTGGTGTGCGTGTGTGTATCTTTCTTTTATACCAAATAAAATCTGCACTGGTTTTATCTTCAGTGAGCACGCTCAAACCTCCTTCTTTCCCACAGAAAAGCTCAGCGTGGTATAGGACATACAGCAGTGGGAATCAAAGCCATGTAACTGCGGCTGGGGCTGCGGCGCTGGGGCTGAGCAGGGAGGAGTCTGCCATTCCTGCGCTCCCACTGATGCCTTCTCCCCTA
>NW_008825494.1:2314641-2374672 GCF_000699105.1 Pygoscelis adeliae | reverse complement strand
CTGGTAGTCCTAAGGAAGACGCCCGAATCCAGCGTTCAGCTTTCCAGTGCTTAATAATGGAAAGGACTATAGGTGAGAAGATGACATTGATGACGGATGGGGTAAACACGAGGGGGCAGAGGCAAGGAACTGCCTTTGAGTTGTAGAGAGCCCGATTTGTTGGGCAAAGGGCTTGGGTGTGAGAGGGATGAGGGACTGGGATTCGATGAGGAGGGGCAGCTGGACGCTGTGACTGGTTTAATTGGGAAAGGCAGCTAGGAGCATGTGGGAGGGAAGGAAGGGACATGGAGAGAGCGAGCTGGGAGGAGAAGTAGGGACCAAGAGCTGGGCTGCAGTGAGGCGCCGGGAACTGCCCCGAGAGCATTGTTCGGAGCAGATGGAGGGGGAGAGCTCAGGGGGATGGAGAGCAGGGTGAGGCGAATCCGAATTGTAGAGGGAAAACTGGTAGCCCTTCAAAGTCAGGTCTTCCCGCTTCTCTGTTCAAATGGCTGTGCAGACAACTGACGGTGGACCAGCACTCCACACACAGCAACGGCGACTTGCCTCCTGCTATCCCTTTCTCAGCCCATACAAACACATTTCTCCTGCAAATCAGACTCCTCCCTTCCCCTCTGCATAAGGAATTTATTAACTGCCCCACAGCTCTCCTAGCAGCATCGGGGTGGGAGGCATGGGAAGAAGTGCTCTCCTGCAAAACTGAAGTTGTAAAGCTTGAGCTTGTAAAAATAGAGTCTTCCCCCGCCTCCCGATACTGTCAGGCTCAGCTTGTGAGTACGAGGGATGACGTGAGAGCTGTCTCATCCAGCTGCCTTTGCCTGAGGTGCATTTGGGAGTGCCTTTGCGGTCCCTTCTGCAGTGGGCATCACCACCAGCCGCCAGAACAGAGGGGTCTGGAGGAGGTCCTTGTCTGTGTCCTTGGCTCAAGTGACGGATGTTTGCACACTGGATTTAAAAGTCCCAGTTCTAGCAGTGACTCAAGTGTATATCACTGACATCTATTGTTTTCAGTATGAGGTTTTTAAAAAATGCCAGGAAACCTCTTGTACGCGCAGACTGCTACAGAGACGTTCAATGTCTGCGCTGCAAAGTCAAGCACTGAAGGAAATCTGCTGCCTCCCCTTTCACGCTCCTTGGCAGTCATCTATCACTGGTGGTTGGGTTTTCTCCTCTACAGCGCTCGGTCAGCGCACCAGGTTAGACCCACCTGGGGCAGGAACGGATCGTGGGACCCATCCGGCACCATGAGCATTGCCTGGTCTGTGGCAGAAGTTAGAAAGCGCACAGGAATCCAGTAGGAGACTGAAGGAGGAGAACGGATGGGGGCAGCGTCTCATGGTCGAGGTATTCAAAAGCTCTCAGAGGAACTGGACTCGGTCCCTGGCGCCAGACTATCTGCGAGATGTTAGACAAATAAGTTAGCTTTTCTGAAGAGGCCAAGTCCGTACCGGGCTGCCAGACGCTGAGTGACACATTTGGTATGCTGGCGATGGCTTTGCAGAACTGCTGTAGCAGCAGTCAGTGTGTGGGTGTGCCTGGTCGGGGAGCACCGGTGGCTCACGGGGGGGACTCTGAACCCCTGAGCGAGCTAGTTGTGAAAAGGGCAAACATACAGTGGCATTAACGTGTTCTTTCTCCTAGTCGCCCAAGTCCCAGGGGGATGAATACAGCTTTTTAATAGATGCAGAGACACGTCAAGTGAAATAACAGCCCTCTGTCTTGGAGAAGACTGAGCTGTGTGGTTTATTTAGCCTCAAAGTCAAGGTTGAAAGAGGACAGCGGTGCACAGCAGCACGAGCAGCAGTGTCGGAGAGAGGTAATCAAGCCATGGACGATACTGGCATAGAAACAGATGAGCAATGAATCACTTCAGCCTGGAAGCTGGGAGAAGTTGTTGGTTTTTTAACCATGGGAACAGCGTGGCTCTAGAGCAGGAAGGGAGGGGGAAAAAAGACAACTCATTTTAAGAGACAACTCCATTATTTTAGAAATAGAAAGGAACTGATAAGGTAGACAACCATGTTATAGCAAGACACGAAGCTGTGTGATCCAGGAGCCCTGTGGTCTGTGGAAAGTTCTGTACAGAGTGCTGAAGTCTTCTGAAAAATCAGCTTTTTCTGTGTACAGAAACACCCGAGCCCCTGGTTTACAGATGCTTTGTACATTTTGTTTGTGCTCCGTGGAAAGGAGGCAATGCTGACCTTCACGGAAACGTTGCAGAATAGTTCGTTCTGGAGTACTCCGCAATATGTTAATGTCTCATAACATTTCCTAGGAGGAAATCTGGTAATTTTGTCTTTGCCAGGATTTGAATAAAATATATCAGAGCTGTACTATAAATCAAGAGGACAACAAACCCCACACCATTAACTCAGTAATTTTTGCCCTGGTTTTTTGAGACGACAGGAGCTGAGGGGAAAGGAAAGGTGGTACGTGTTTGTGTAAGCCAAACCGGTGCGGTTGTTCACTTGCAATCCCAGCTGCGTGGGCAAGCGTAGGGTGTGGGGCCGTACAACCCTAACACGACCCCAGCTGTGGATGAGCCGTCTTGAACATTTTGCCATCGATCCGTGAAATGATTAGCCCCCTGTTTGTTTATGCACACACATGAAACAGTGCTAGTTTCAGGTGTGCTCTGGATAGCATTTAAAGTGCAGCAAAGGTGTGAGTGCACTTGTTAAAATAATGGGAAAGGGCTGCAGGAGATCAGCCTAAGTACAGCAGAGGCCTCGCTGATGGAAGTTCTGGAAATCTTTCCTTGGCTTTTCTCAATCATTTCAGCTGCTGCTTGAGCAGGGGTGACTTGGGTGAATTGTCGTGTTCTGCCTCCCCCCCCCCTTTTTTTTTTTTTCTAAAACCAGTTTAAGAATACTTAGTGATACCCGGCTTTATCTCAAATGGTGTTAAAGACGATAGGAAGGACATTTGTCACCTGTCCCAAGTTGTTCTTAAAATCATCAAGGATGGAGACTTCCTATCCTCCAGCAGTCATTTACTCCATTATGTCAGTACGTCCACTGTTAAAAACTGCTCTCAATCATCTATTTGAATCATTCTTGATTCAGTTTCAGCCTGTCACTTCTCTTACTGGATGCAGAAAACAGCCTGCTACCATTTCTCTGTGCTAACTTGGTCTCACCACAAGCATGTAATTATACGGGGTTTTTTAACATAACAACAAAAAACCCCCCAACTAATTAGCTTTCAGGCCTATTAGTTTCCAATTCAGGTCTCAGTTTTACAATTCTTGTTTTGATAAAGTGCTTTGGTTCGTTCATCCTTTCATATTGAGCAACTTCCACACTCCACCTGACTCAAGCCCCAGTTCTGCCTTAATGCCACCAGATCAGATAACCAGATAAATATTTCAGTCATTTACATAACCTCAATTTCTTGCATGAAAAGCGGTGCTTTTGCTTACCTGAAACTTGGTCTTGGCTGTTCGCAAAGGCTTTTATGTCTAAGATGTGGAAACTGATAGAAAGCTGGACCCAGCCTCGAGCTGCTTTCTGATCGAGTGACTGCTCGTTATACACTGCAGCAATGAGGACTCACTTCAGTATGAATTTCATTTTGCACCTTAAACTGTAAATTGGAAACCGTATCTTCCTATTGATTCTCAGTAAATTCTTAGCAAAATATTTGCGTTAGTTGGCTCTTATAAGAACTTACAATTAAAGCAGTTACATTCAGACTGGAGGTAACTAGCCAATATTTCTTAAACCTTGTTCCTTAGTGGGAAAGGAGTTAAAAATCTTGACAAGTGATATAAGTTATGTGTAGCTGCCTTGATACTTCTGCATTGGAAAACAGCCGTCCTGTTGCTTTTAGCTCTCCACTGTAGGTTAACGTGCTGCTCGTAAACTGGTAATGCTAACCTTGAAGGAAATAGCTAGTAAGCAGTTTCAAGACTGAATAAACTCGGCCTATTTCTAAACCGAGTTTCAGGTTGCTTGGAGCTGTCGAAGCTTGTCCGGTCGTGCCTGTACCTACAACTCCACGGATTCCTGCCAGGAGGAATTCCAGCTCCAAGACACTGAGCTCCCCAGGGCTGGCCCTGGAGCACTCTTCAGCGGGTGGAGGCACAGAGCAAAACCCCTTTACTGGCTAGAGAGCAGGTGGGTTGATGCCCCATCCTCATGGCAAAATTTCCACCCTTCTGAAGAGTTAGGCTGTGCCTTTAATAAAATTGATCTTGAAAATCTTTACTATTGCATGGGAGAGGAAGGTCCGCAGATAAGTGGGGGAGAAGTCTCTCGTGATCTGTTACAGAACAGCTAGAATAATTTTGAGGTAGACATTTAATTAATGCAACTTTTTCATCTTCTAATGATGCTTTGATCTGGGGAATGCAGAAGCAGTATAGGGCCCTACAGAATAATTCCCGAGACTTATTTCTGAATATCTGCAGGGCTTCATCACTGCTCTACCCATGAAATATTCATTCCATATTGAGTGGTTTTAAACCAGTGAAGGTAAAAACTATCGAGGGAAGGTGATAGTTACTCCTTAAACTAAACCAGCTGCAGTACTAGAAGCATCTAACTGTGAGCAGTAATTTGAATACCTGTAATGGCGTAAGTGCAGTTAATACAGAGCAAAATTTACCTCCTTTGGACAGTCAGGTTTTGGAATAACTGCCAAAAGGTAAAATTAGGTTGATTATTGTAACCAAGTGCTCTCATACCTGCATAGTATTACTCTCCAAACAAAGTGCGAACTTCTACAAGAAAAAAATGCGCATCCATCTTTGCACATTTTCTTGGCTAAAGGCCCAGGAGGGACCACCTTCTTTTTTAGAAGCTTTTTTTTTATTTTCTCACTGCTGCCTCTGCCCCCCACAGCTATGGCATCTTTGTTGAAGATGCAGCTATTGATAGCTTTAGTAACCTGAGGGTACATTTGCCCATAACATTGCAACAGTTAGTTCCTTCCTCGTGAAGGGAGAACTGCAGGAGAAGTTTGATGGTGTTCCCTTCTCCTCCCTTTCTAAATACCGATAGCCAGGGTAAATCCTGTTTTATCGTGTTTATTTTTGCAGTGGGGTTCTACCAACATGCGCGTTACTTGCGGAGACCGAGGAGACTTTTTCCCATGGTCTGTTAGACAAAACTGCACCGACGCACCCCTGGGCTCTCCTCCCTTTCACTGCCTTAAACCGCTCCACGCTGCTGCTTCTGCGGGGTCTAAACCCAAGTTCCTACTGTTGGCTGAAAAGCCCGACCAACAGGTACATACAGTTGAAACTCCCCTCTTTGGCTAACCCAGCCGGCACTCGGTTTCTCAAGGTCTATCTGGGTAGCGAGGGACCCGGGGGGGAGCAGGCGGCTGGAGCTCCGCGGCCACATCCAATCCTGCAGCGGCCGGCTGGTCCGGCACCCCGGCAGGAGGCTGCCTCCGGCACGGCAGAGCACACCACGAAAGCTCTGCCTCCTACCGAGAGCAACTCCTGTTTGCCGTTTTAAAACCTGCCGTCGCCACACAAGACAAACTCACCGGTATAACAGGAGAGAAACAATTTTCTGTGTAGGATGACTAGCGTACAGTGAGAGGTGGGGTGTGACTAAGCATGGAGAAGAGCTCGCTCCTCTTTTTCGTATGAAGACTAAAAGCACTGCCAGAAACGAGGTTGGGGTTTCTACAGAAAGACAGACACATTTCAGTACTGCGGTTAGTATTGAAAAATTCACGCCATAAACCAAGTTTCTGTCTATAGCTGGGGCACGTGTTCAATTACTCATCCTTTCTAGAATAAAGCGTGTTTTCAAGACAGCTGTAGTCTTACCTCAGGTTATGCCTCCATTTTTCAGATAGTATGTAATCATTTAGTATTTAAATACTATTTCTTGTGCCGTAACAGGAGAGCAGATTCGGTTTTGTTTAAGATTTTTAATAGAGATGGATTTGATAATTTTATTTTGTTGATCAGATGGCTCAGAACACACAGCATATTTAGAAAAAGTCACATTTTCAAGCATTACACTACACAAAACTGGATGTAAGCTGTCACTTTTTTTTCTTCTTAAAAAAAAAAAAGGAAAACACCTCCTAACTTCAAAACCACACATGGCTTAAGTTACTTGAAGTGCTTTGCAGAAGTCACTTTGTCTTGGAGTGTGGATTAGTTTAGCAGGAACAGTTTTTACTTCGTGAACCCACTCTTGGTTAGGGAAAACACGAGGTAAATGGATTAACAAAATTCAGTTTCTTTGAGAATATTGAACTCAGTCATATCATCGGTGTGTTAATCTTGGAACAGAAGCTATGTTAGATTGAGAAACACTTAAACAGCCTTTATTGATTGTATATAAGAATACACAGAATGGCTGGGGTAAAGAAAGACAGCGTGCAGAACGTCTGTAGCTCTTCAAGCACAGTTTAATTCTGATCACCATCTCCTATCAGTATTTCCATTCCTCCCTTGTTTGATCCAGTTCAAACATTCAGCTGATGTTAGCGTACTGAAAATTCACCGAGTACCTTCTAAAAATAGGCCTTTTAAGGGAAGTTCCCACATATTTGAGGGAAACATATTGCAAAAGCAAAAGAAGAATCGTTTGTTTGGATCGAACAACAAAAAAAAAAAAGGTTGAAAACAAGTAGCATGAAAAACATCAATTCTTGGGCCGCCTAAACAAAGTGCCGTTGTAAGTAAGTTGTAAGTTGGAAAGCTGTAGTTGTAAGGAGGAAATAGCTGTAATTTTCTTAGATCTCAGTTTTCCAAGATAACACTTGGTAATGTTGAAGAAGAGTCCCTTTCCCATTAAATAACCGTCTGAACTCATAACTTACCCTATTACAAGCTTTCGTGTCTTCCTACAGATGCTAAGACCTACTTATTACCGTAAAACCCGATACACTTCTCACTCGCAGACTCACTGCAGAGCTTCCCTTCTTGACCGCAGGATGAACTTCAGTGCAGGGGGCAGTTTGCTCTCACCAGAAGCAGACAGAAGTACCTGCCCTGCCTTGTCAGCAAGCACACGCTTCGCATATACGGTATGATGGCGAACCAGTAAAGCCACACTCCCAAATGTAGGGCACCCATCCACTTCAGCCAACCTTTCCGTCTTGAAAGGATCAAGAACTACTTCTTCCTAAAACAAGTTCCAGTCTCTTTAAAACCTCATTGTTGACCAGAATGGACAAGTACAGTCAAAAAGCAGCAACGCTTAACGACTGGAGACACTGCTTCCAGCTACTCGTAAGGAAATGAGACAACAAGAATAGCGTAGGATGGGTTTCACCTCTTCTGACTGGAACTGTAATATTTCATGCTCAGATTTGCTGACTCTGCAGATCATACCACCATCAAAAAAATAAAGTGACTCTCTGCATGCAAAGTACAGCAAAGCCCTCAGATTGCGTCACTGGGAAGAGGAAGACTGTCCCTGCTCAGAGAAGGTGATGCTGTGAGCAGAAGCCTTGCCAGTGATTTCATAAGCTACTAAGAAGCGCCCACTTCTTCAGCGTTCTTACGGAAAAAGTGCAAGGTGTGAGGGAAATATTTATCCTGAGGTGTAAGTTCCTGTTTTCCTTAAGCTGAAAAATAATCCCAGTGCTAACTGGTCACTACAGTAACAAATTCCTCAATTTGTACGCAACTAGTGTGGTTTTGGTGTAAAATGCATGATAAGATAATGCAAGATAAATAAGACTGTCCGCTGGTATCTTACACTGGAATTACCATCCTGCCTAGGCTCCACCTCACGTCCTCTCTGACGACAGGCAAAGCCACCCGCGCATCGCTGCGTTGGGCAGTACTAACGAGCAGCCTCCGCACCGGACCCTCAGCTCCCCAGCCCGGGGTCTGGGCAGGTCCAGCAGAGGGGTTAACACAAGGCGCCTGCTTCCGGCATTCGTCTCTTACTGCAAAACTCGGATTAGCTCACTGGGCGCGTACAAGGGGAAAAACTCACAGCAGTGGTACCTGACGCAGGCTAGCGGGACACGCTTCGGGAAAGCCACGCAACGGAATAATCCTTAGTCCTCCCCCAACGCCTCAGTTGTCTGGGGAGTGCCTAAGGCAGAGGCCAGGTTTGGATGGTGTTGAATGACTATCGGTGCAACTGGTCTCGTCGGAAACGCTGACTTTTGAACCTGTTGATATGCTTTTGAACGCGCAGCCTGTGACAGCAAGTTTCACTATTTGCTTAGGGTATGAACATTGCCTTTGGTTTTGATTTGCTGCTTTGTGTCAGCAGGTACCCTCATTTGTTTTAGTAACAGGTGATCACCATTCCCTGTTCTCCTTTGCCATACCATTTTTAATTTTACAGATATCAGATCTTCCTTTGCCATCTCTTCTACCCAACTGAAACAACACAAGTGTTTATTCATCACATGAAATTTGCCCTGTACTTCTGGTTACCTTTTTGCCCTGCTCTGTACCTTTTCAGGGGTTTTTACGTCCTTTCAAAGATGGCCAAAGCTACGTGGCATGCTGATAGCAGGGACACATGGGGGATTTATAGAGCAACAGGTTTTTGAATTTGACTTCAGATCCCAACTTTGTTTGCCTTTTAAATCATTCCTGCTTTTTTTCCTGTCTTCTGAACACGAACCAGAATGATTCCAAGCTCGCTCTTATGAGGAAACAGCTATTTTATAGGCCACTGCACTTGTATAGTTGGAGGTGCTTTTCACTAAGCGCTACCCCACATTTTACAGTCAACCGTGGGTTCCATAATCCTGGGTAACTGAGTATCCCACATGTTTTTCACTTTCCTACTCACTCCCTTCTCCAGATCCAGCAACACAAACCTCTGGATGACATTGCTAGCAACTTCTCTCCATTGTGGAAACTGGTGAAAAGATAAGAAACAGAACCAAGAATAAATGGTCACATACTAATCCTGATAGATTCCTTTTCCTACAGCGACTAAGACAACATGAGCTAAGACTTTTTGCTAACAGACTTTCCAAATATCTTCTTATAAATGAAGCATACCATCCTTTGTCTGCATGATCATTCACTCTTTCGAAGAACAGAGTTAGAAGTTATAACTCCTCTTTATCACAGCCATATTGACATAAATCTATGTTTTATTGCTGCATATAATAATGTTTACTTTCAGTTGTAGCTTGCAGCCCTTCCTGAAATAAAAAGGGTATCGGAGCAACTGTTGGATCCTCCCAGGTGGGAATCATTAATTGTGTTTTATGGAAGGGAACTCCAAATCAATTGTGTAGAAGAGGGTTGAGTTGCTAGCTTTGTCTTGAGGAAAGACCTACCAATATCAGCCCTTTTAACTTCTGAGCTGAAATATGGAGTTTATATGTATGTGTCAAGCCACAGTAAGTTTTGCACTATTATTAATCAAATAAGAAGAGGTGACATATTTCTGACTTGACTACAGATGACAAATATGACCATTTGTTCTACTACAGCTAAGAGTCTAACTTCACGTAAAACACTGAACTCCACAAAAGCTAACACCACCGTGTGCCTCCTACTTCCCAGTGACTCCAAGGTCTATGTGAAGTAAGGGAGTACTAAGAAGAAATGGAAAGATGAAGCACTCTGCTGACGTAGGACGGTATCACCATGCTCATACCTAACTGGAAACTTGTGGACAGAGCAGGAGCTCCAAGCAGCACTAGCATTTCTTTTCTTTAGAAAGGAATGTGTGGATGAGGCCTTAATCAGCACGTTCAAACAAAGCTGAAATTACTGCAGTATCTTGTCCACACAGTTGAATGTTTAGCTAAGTATGTACACAAATCAGCCAGTGGCAGAAAGCCCAGCAGGTGTTTCTATTTCCCCTCCTCCACTACTACTATCCCCACAGCATGGAGAGCTTTCACAATATTTCGCTTTTTCTCTCTTCCCCACCCACTGTTGTAGTTAAACAATAATCCCTTGCCATTTAACCTCATTAGGATACTGAGCTCCCAAACTAGGGCTCAGAGCACCTGCACGCCGTCGTTGCACAAATTGCTTAAGACCAAAAAAACCAGGCCCTGAAACTGCAGAGAGTTGTTGCCCTCCTTAAATCCTCACCGCTTAAACTGCAAATATTGGAAAGATTGTTGTTGCTGAAGCTATCAACACTATGAAGAGGATGTATTATCTTCCAGTTCTACTGAACCTCTGCTTACAGTCATTACTTCAGCGTTGTTAAAGACATTTGGTGCAGTAGCACCCAATTTCTTGCACACAAGAGACACGCTATCTCTGGGAAGGATAGGACTTAATATACATTATGGCCCTCCCCGACACAGCGCTTGGCCCATCCACAGCTTGAGCCTATCACACCACGCAGGCTTTAGGTGCTTTGATAACAAGGGAACAGAAGTTACCAAAAGTTTTGGACAGAACACCTACCATAGCAGTCTTAGTCAGGACAGCATGATATGCTTTGGATACCTCATGCGTTTTCATCTTTGAAGTAACCTTAAGACACCTCCTGCAACCTTACTGGTGTGTTCGTATCTTAAATGACAAGGGGCTAAGAGTTCTGAGAATGGTAGACTGATGAAAATCAGGTAAAATGCTGCTTCTGATTTTCTGCTTTATGAACAGATCGGAACTAATACACAGAAAACCAGTAATGCACATCCTGTAACTGCAAAGGAAAGGCACAGCAGCCCGTCTCCCTCAAAGGAAGGAAGCGAATTTGGGACATCCTTAGATGGCTTACGTTCCTCCTGCTCCACCGAAACCAGCTATGGGTCATATCCCTTTCTTTACTTCTGATATCCCAAACTAAAAGCCAGACAAACTTACCTCAAGTGACCCCTTGTGCTGGAAGCGGTTATTTCCCAACAACTATTACTAATCAGCTGTTACAATCCAGAAGAAAATCTTCTGGTATTAATCTGTGTCAACATCAAGGCATTCAGCCAGGCAATTCTGCTTCTGAAATTCAGAATCAGACAGTGGATGATAACCTCCTGGATTAAACTAGAATCTGGAAACAAAACTCATGAATATGTTATCACATGGAACTGCACGACCTACTTCTCCCTGCCTCTGTAATAACAACTTCAGAGATTTCACTAGTTAAAAAATAAATCCAATCTATTTCTCATAGCCTAAAGTTAAGTATTCTAACATTGCAGCAAAACCCTTTTAAGTTGAGCATTCACTTTCTCTGAGGGAATGCAAATCTGTTTTTTTCCAAATAAAAGTAGGAAAGTGACCTTTAAGTGCAGTATTTCAAGTTATTACTATAAAATTAACCAAATTTGCATAAGCTAGCAATGTAGCATAGCTTTGACATTGCGCTCAGGCACAAAAGTGAAGTCTGACTATTCTGCCTCCCCTTTTTTTTTTTTGAAAATGCATATAAAATATGTTTATATGGGATGCTTTCAAGCTCCAAAACGTTAAAAAAAAATGCAGGAAACTAGGGGCATCAGAAAATTAAATGAAAAAGGATTATGTTAACACAAGCTAGAACTAACTCAAACATTTTTAATTTCCCCAGAATGAAGGTTGCTGCTCATCTGCATGTACCAATATAATCCTTTCTGGCTCTGTACTACAGTATATGAACCTGGCAGGGGCACTGGCTTTACCCATACCGACATAACCAGGTATTAAAAAAGCTGGGGCTTCTCTCCCCCCCTGCAGACACCTTTCTACACCACCAAGTTCCCCGACGTAGTGGGGAACCGTGCAGTAGACAGTGCAGCCAACCTACAAAGTCCTTTATCCTGGTATAAATTGTTACGAGCTGCTCTTTCCCAGTTAAGTTTCAGTCCCTAGATAAAGCTTCAAACCCAATGGCATTTTGGAAGTCTGCAAGTCCATGCAGGTTGGTGCAAAATAGATGATGATCAAGAAAGTAGCACAGGATAAAAGCGTATTTTAGGATAAAGCATCCAAACCAGAGAGATCATTTTATTACCTGAAAATCTGAACCGATTCTAGTACTTTATCACAACTGTAATTTCCATAGCAAAAGCTTGTATAAATTGCAGGTATCAAATTAAGATACAGAATTTCATTTGAGTCTGCAACACAGATTCAAATATGATTGGCCAAACATTTACAGCCTGTTTGTATATATGCACATGTTGTAAGGCACCTCCATATTTATCAGACTAATGTTACCCCAGAACTACATTCAAAATTACTAAAGGCTTTTTAGATTCAAGAAAACATAGTAATGATGTGAGATTTTTTTTTTTTTTTTTTTAAATGTTCGAAGTTACTTGCCTTACCATGGAGTAGATGCAAGTCAGGGCTTCCCTGTGAAAGCCTTTGATTTTTTTGATCGATTAGGGTGGGGGTAGTTTAATTACTTTTGCATTATCCCATGGCCTTTATTTTAGGATAAGGTATGAAGTCCACAAAACTTCTCAGCATTTAGGACTGCAAGATTAACAATTGTTTACAGTGCTGTTCCCACAGTAAAGCTGCCTGTTTAAGCCATTTCCTGGCTTTGTAATTCACTATTTCCTCCACACTTTCCTTCTCTTTCACTTTGCAGGCTTATTTCTACTGGAAGTTATTTTTCAGAAGGGCACTCCCAAAAATCCCAGGCCAAGAAGTATCTGCGGTTTCTCATTGCACAATATTAAGGTCTCCCCAAACTTGGGCAGCGAGACCCTCCTCCTGCACTGCAAATAAGGTTTGCATGAGCTGCTTCTTACAAAGAGGGTTTTTCAATATGGGGACATTCAAAATTGTTATTCTACATGTATTTCTCTTAGGAATGTGTTCATGCTACTAAGCAACTCTGTCCTACTTTCTGTGACTCTGATTGTGACCAAGACGGTATGTACCCCAAACTGACTACGTATAGCCTGCTTTCCTGCTGGATGGTCTCTGCCTCCTGGTCATGGTTTATTCTCCCTTGCTTCTAAGTTTCAGCAGGTCATAAGTTCAGTATTTTGGAGAGGAATACTCCCTGCTGATGCATCTGTAAGTCCTCTGGTTTCTCCCCGAAAAAGGCCCTCCCCTCACCCGCATCTTAAAGAAAAGTTGAGGCTTCTGGTTACTCAAATTCCATTCCCACACTTGCGGGGAGGCAGACACCATCTCTGCCAAGGCTGAGGTCAAGCATGTTATTCCTGTGAGCTACTTCAAACAGAGTTAAAAGAAAACACTGAACCTTTCTTTGAAAAGCATGTGAAGCATATTAAGTTTCCAGGGTTTTACTGTTACGAATTAGACTCAAAGAAGCTCCTCTGACCAATGCTGTCGGAAGAGAGACTGCAATTCAAGTTAAATTGAATTTCTAGAAGAAGGACCATGCTTTCTATACAAGAAGGACCATGATTTCCATGCCAATCTACAAATTGTCTCACTGATTATAAAGATTAAAATCACAGGATCTGGCCTCCTAGTTATTATAAGCTGCTCATGCTATCTATTAAAGTTGCTAGACTTCCTACTATGAGGTCTTTCCCTCCACCAAGGAGTAAAACGTAATAGCTATCGTATTAGTAGTAGCAGACATCATTTTAACCTTTGCTTCAGATCAGCTCTTCGGAAGTTCAGCCAGAAGAGCTTAGATTTTTTTCCCTCCAGTTAAAATTTCTGCAGTCCTTTCCCCAAAGGCAATTCCTTCAGTGTTAAAAAAAAAAAAAATTTTTTTTTTTTGGTCCTTTCATAGGCCAAAAACTTGCGTCCTGGGAATAGGGCTAGACTTGGCCAAGTACCAAGTATGTGATACTTTACCCTTGTTCAGTCTTTATCAGAGAAGTTAGCTTACGCTGTACCCTTCCTCTGCATAGCAGACATGTAACATACAGCATAAACACACTTGTCACAGTGTTCCTCCTTTCTGATAACTTGAGATCAGAGTATCAGAGCTACCGCTGAAGCCAGTGTAAGCAGCGCTTTGAACACCTCTCACAAAAAGCATGCTGAAAAATCCCGTGTTCCACCCGTGTTTGTAGTGAGGCTGCTATGGTACTGCTCTTAGCAGTCACAAGATCTGCTCACAGCTACTCAGCTTTAACTGATAAACGGCCTGTAGTCCCATGGAAGTTAAGAGAACTTGCTCTTTTGCACAAAACATGTGCAGTGTTGTGCAGGTGACTCAAAACGTGATCATTTCTCACACACGCTGAATTAACTGGCAAGCAAAGCACAAAAATGCCAGTTTTCTAGATTTTTTTGTGTTCTTCCAAATTCTGTAAATGAAAATCTTTCTGATTTCCCCCCCAAGACATTATAGGTTAATACACAGAAGGGTTTAGATAACTTTTTAGTCTGTTTAAATACGATGTTAGTATTTAATACTAACAGTATTTAATACTGCTTGTGGATTGCTGCGGCTTTAACACAACTCAATCGGACAGATTTGCTTGCAGGGGAATTCAAGCAACTGCAGAACAGTCTTGCCTTACTGTCAGTATTAGCTTCTATGAAGCACTGAAATAAGATTAGGGACTTCATTTTGCCCTTCCCTAGAGACTGAAGTTAGCAGATTCCTTGGCAACTTCAGGTGAAGATTTTCAGCAGTAAGTTGACGATGCAGCAAGCAAAAAACTACAAGGAGAAATCACTCAGCCCCACGTACAAGGGCAGCCATGTAAGCTGCAACATCCTATGCTAGTATAGCAATGCTTTTTTCACTGAAGACCATGATCTTACAGGTTTTCTTTTTCAATTTGAAGAAGATGCTAATATGTATCGACTGCTGTTCATCGCAATCTTAAGCCATGTTTTCTATTCAAAACCTCACACTGAGTTTTGTAAGAAAACACGCATCTGCTAGTATGGTTCGGTCAAGTTCTTCCCAGCTCAGGATCTTACCGGAAAGGAATTGAAAGTATTAAACTATTCTTTCACAAGGATACACACAAGAAAAAAGGATCTATTAGAGAGTTGGTGACATATGCAGTGTTTCAGGACAAGGAGGGGTTTTTTTGTTTGTTTTCCCCACTTTTTCAGTAAAGGAGTCCCTTGGGAATTTGGTACAAGGATCGGTGTCAGTAGTAAGAAGAGGCTAGATGTTTTAGCTTACCTTTTGTTGGCAGTGAAGTCCAATTTTGGAAGGAGGCTTAAAATGAAAAATAGCTAGAAATCAAGGAATAAAATTCATTGTTGTAATACATGAATGAAAATTAAGCTTGTGTATATGGGCCTCCCCTCACCATGTTGGATAAGCATTTTAAGTAATTTCTGAATGTGAAGTTAGACTATTATATTCCTCACCTCTCACCAATGATCCATCCATTTTGGCTGCTCTTTCACAACCACATTTTGGGCTTACTGGTGAACTTCATTCAATTGTATATTTTTGCTATGGGAATTAAAAACACAGACAGAGAAGCATCTGCACTGGGACGGTTTATTGATGTTTTCAAGAGATTCAGTCTTCCTGAAGAAGCTAATGAAACAGAATTTCTACTTCCAGAATCTGTACCTGATCTTTCTTCCAAAGAACAGATCTCTCTCTGCATAAGGCTCTGTTTTTCAGCCAAAGTGATTTGGTAAGCTTCAGCTTCAAGCTGCACGTCAAGATTTGCCTCACTGTATTAAGTCCATTTATTTTGGGTAAGTTTCACTGTCTCAACCCAAAATTTGGTTCATATGACCCAGCTAATAACTCTAATTGTTGTAGAAGTCTCAAGTCTTCACACAGCATTGACAGCCTGGGTCTCAAAGGCTTGTCCAAAATGAATGCAATTGTTTTTGTAATTTAGGAGGAAACCACTTTTTCTACTGCCAGAGCACTTCAAAAAAGAAAAAAACAAGCCATGTAAACAGTATAAATAGCACGTATCATTGCTATCTGCTTTGTCTTCCTTGAAAGCAGAGGAGAACTGAAAAGGAGTTGTTCTGCTCAGAGATCTTCATCAGGGTTTGTTACTCTTCACCGTTTAAGAACAGAGCTCAGCCTGTATTGCTCTTCCAGTTTTCCCACAAAAAAGCTTCGTTTCCTTGTGTCTCTTTTCTTAATAATGTCAGACAGTCATTACAGATCAATGCCCTTTACAAATTTATCTTGGAGGGACAGACAAGAAGGTAGATCACTCATTAGAGAACACATTTGAAAGAAAGCAGACTAGACAATATGACTGCAATGTTCCTCTGCAGCAGTAAGTTCTCGTACCGAAGTTAGCCCATGAAGTTTAATAGTTAAGGAAAAACAGAGTGGGTATTTACTCACACACATTTTTTATGAGAGGAACAACTGGAATGGCAGGAAGAAAACCACACTTTTTAGACAAACTGATATTACATCACATTAGTGGGCCACAGAACTCTTTAAAAAAATAAACCTTTTGAGACATGAGAATGAAATCACATTTTAGCATGCTTTAAATAGCTGAACTGCTCTTCGAAGCATAAGTTTTCAGCTATTGGCAAAGACAATGATATCTCCTCATTTGGAAATTAAAAAGCATTTAGCAATATGTTAAAGCTAGCCTACGTGTAAGTGGGCTAAATACTAGGCAAAGATTTTTCCCTTTTCACATTTAAGATGATACTACTTCATCACTTCTGTAGCTTATATGTTGTTGTGCAGTGCCCCACTGAAGTTTCACATCTACTCTGCGAAAAAGAACAAGAGTAAACATCTTTCTTTTAGGATAGTCACAAATGGTAAAGCCAGTAGTATTTGTTTGTCTGTTTAATTAGATGTTTGCTATTTATCACACACAAGAACTGTAAGCAGAGTCCATGGATTCTTCTGAGCAATATGAAACCTCATGGTTCCATGCCAGTTCAATACTGCCTCTCTCTTTCTCTCTCTCTCTCTTTTCTCCCCCTCCTCCTCTTATCTGCTGTTTTCCCTGGCCCAAGATAGGTTTCCAACTATCTTCATCCGATTTTAAGAACCTTAAGGGAGAGAAAGTTTTACCTTATGACTTCTGCCCAAGAGAGCCTGGCTCTGGGCTTGTGTCGGGTCAGGTACGTCTTAGACCACAGGAAGCTGGATGTTTTTCTTTTGAGGCACTAGAAGTTAGGCTAATAGTAATAGTCAAGTTGCCCAAAGCTAAAGGGACAAGTAGCTCTCATTGCCTTCCTATTTAAACACATGGCCAGTGAAGAAGTCTTTTCCCTTTTTTCCCTGAAATACATTAAGTACAGCTTGCAGTAAGAGATTCCACAGTCTTGCATTCATGCACCTGTAGTCCTAATGTATACTGTCCCGTTTTACTTTATAGTTTCCTCAACCTCACAAGAGAAGTTAACAGTGGGTCTCTCCACATTCGGAGACACACCCATCCTTTTTTATCTCATAATAATTATCGTGTTTATATTTCTTCTTCCACATTCCCAAGCTAAGCCAATACAAGCTCAGTTATATGACAATGTGTTCATGTACCTCTCTTCAGAGAGAGCTGCTGCAGCTGAACAAGACAATTGCAGCATGCTAGTTATACTTGGATTCAATATGCGGTTGAAAAGAGGAGAATGACCAGTTTCCTCATTCGTCTATTTTCAGACATTTAGAAAACCCCACTGTCAGCATCTTGAGTAAAAAATAGGTGACATCTTCATACCCTAGTAAAACCACTTACGCGTGTTAACTTGTTTAAATAAACATCCCCACCTCAAGTGACACAGTGGCCTGCAGTCTTCCTTGATCCATCCACAGAGCAAGAGTTATTTTTACTGAGTCAGTAATCATGCATTATCTTCCAGAGGAAATACTAGCCGGGTACCCCTGCTTGTAACTTCATGATCTGCTGCTCCCAAATCACGTTCCAGTGCTTCCTCTGAACTACTTTTTGTTCTCCTGCCGTCAAGGCTAGTGGTAGCTGTATGGGGGCCAGAAGAACCGTTTGCAGTTATTGTTGTATCACCGTATGTCACAGTAAGGTCACCATCATTCAGAATAAAATCAGAATCCTCTTCTCTAAGCTGTTCTTGATTCTGGAAAAAAAAAGAAAAATCTTTGTACAGTGCACAACATCTGGTCTTTGCCAAGAAGGTAACTGAACAGAAGAGTTTACCTAAGTGTCAATACAGAAGCAGTAAGCGGTAAAGTTCCACCTTAAGAAATGTTAAAAATAACCTAGAACCCGGTGTTTGCAAATCAGCTTACTGCTCCCTGTATAACTACCGCTATTGTGGAGAGATGAGGGGGAGCTGAATCCAAGAACTAGATTATGAAACCGGTAACTAGGGATTTAATAACACTGGAAGTTTACCAGAAGTACAGGAGAGATGAGCAGTATACACTGGTTTTTGCATGACAATTTAGAAGGCAGTACAGGAAAAAGACTGGAGACCAAGCACAACTAAGTCACTCCAGATACAAAGTCAGAGTTGCATCTGTTGCTAATTAGTCAAGTTCATTAGTAGAAGAGTCATGCAAACTGGTAAGAACTCATTAGGCCCAAATTCTTTATATTCAAGGTTTCCTCAACAAATTTTTGTTATAGATCAAAAACTAACGACACTCTTTTAAACTATCTGCTTACTCTTACCTGGTACTAAATAGAGAATTACTTGACCTAGTTCTTAGGAACGCTCCTGAGCCATAGAAGTATGAAAGGCTGATACAAAACTATAAAGCAAGCACTTTCTTGTAACTAGTTCTGATATGTTTTCTTTTCAAAATCATTCAAGAAAGTGGCTCACAAAACCCTGTGAATTTATTTTGGCAGAGATGGGATGAAATATAAGGTCAGAGACTACAAATTGCTGAAGTGTAACAAAACAACTTAATTTGTCTACACAGCATAATACAACAGCGAGCAATTGTACCATGTTTCACTCCTGTTTAACATGGACTTGGTAAAAGGCAAAACAGCTGAATTGGTCAGAAAGCGTGGCTTCCTCATATCTGAAAAGTCTATCAGTACTATAAGCTTGCTTTCTTGCAACTGACAGTAATTATTTCCTCATGTGAATAGCTCCATACTGCTTAGCGAGAGCTGAAATGTGAGTGTGTGTGTTGCTTTTCTCCTTGGTAGGCTGGACACCGACCAGACTACATTCTCAAAATCCATCATTTTCTTCCACTTTGGCAGAGGAAGGAGGACACAGGCTATGTGAGATAGGATGCCAGTGATCAGCCTGACCAGAAAGCCCTACCTGTATTGCAGAACGGGAGTTCAGGGCACTTGAGATTGAAAATGTTGATTAACCTGTTCGTGATGAAAGATGCAGTGCCTGGCTAAATAAAACTTCCTGGGAAAGCTTCCTGTCATTATTTCAGAATGATAATCATCCAAAATAAAGCAGCAGAAGCCTCTAGATGATACAGAATATGTAACTAATGAGGACTGGAAAAGGTGTCAGGAGTTTACCAAAGCCAACGAAAGAGGTGGTGCAGTTCAGTGTCGGGTGCAAGACAAGCCCTACTTAGAATGAATGCTAATTTCTCAGAACCTTCGTGGCATCCAAATTTATCATTACTTATTAGAGACAGGGTTACTGTGATAGAGAGCACTGATCTCAAAGAGCAAATACAGTTTAGGACACTTGCTTTCTTTGATTGCAAAGAAAACACTGAACTACTGTCACTATCTTAAAAAGAAAAAAGCTGAACCCTTTAATCTCTGCCATAGGCGGCAGAAACAGTCTTTACAAGCCTTCCATTGCAGAAAAGTGAAAGTCTGAGGGACAAGACCAAGATGATTAAAAAAGGTACACAAAATAATCGGCTGCTTATGAAAATCTGATATCCCTATATATTCGGTTTCTGAAGAAGAGGCATTCAAATAAAGATGAAAAGCAAAAAAACGAGTAAGAAGCAGGCAGTTTGTGACGGTTGACTGGTTATGTTTTAAGAAGTCGAAGAAGCTGAGAAGCTCTATCACAAGTTGCCTTTCGTGGTGTTTGCCCCTGGAGAGGCACCAAGGAGGGGAAGGCAGGGTTAACAGCACACCAGGAGGTATTGCGATACCAGGGCCACGTGCGAAGCAGCTGCAGCAAGCTCCCAAAGCAATCTCCTGTCTCCGCAATGCTATTTAACAGCGAATCCTTGCAGCCACCTATCAGATAAGAAACTGGTAAGAACGCACACTACACTTGAGCTTCCCCAAAAGGTTGAAAAGTTCTTGGAAGCACGACACCGAAAGGAGAGGGCCACAGCCTTTATACTCTACGGCAAGTCCTAACTCAGTCTTTGCTGGTTTGTCCCAGGCTATAGTTACACGTACGTAAACATGATCAGTTCCAGAGAAAACATCGAGCTTTCTCTCAACACAGTGAGCAAACATTGCCTTGTACAAGCCAAGTTCCACTTACTTATTTCACTTCTGAATAGCACTGCAAGCAGCAGGCAATTTAATTCCTATATTTCCCCAGAGAACATCCATGATCAATCCTATGTAGTATACGGATTTGCTATGTTTGCAAGCAAAGAGGATGGGTGAATAAACCTACTATGCTTCATGCAGCATGAACAATTCTTTCAAGAAAGACAGGAAATGTATCCAAGTAGATCCCTAGAGACTTGAAATTCTTCCAAGAATAACCCTAAACTGGCCTCTGCAATCCCCTACAGTTCTGCAGGAATAGCTTCAATTCACCCAAAAAACATAGGTCTGAACTTCACTGCTTAAACTGACAAACTAGAATGGCTAAGTATCTAAACCCAGAAACCTACAAAAGACTGAATTTTGCTTTGATGTGCTGACCATAACCCTGAGGGACCTCACAGCATTCTGTTCCATCTGTGGTAAAATCTGCTCATGCTCCTAAGAATGCGTGCTGGAGACGTTAAAACAGCTAAAGCTTATTTAGAGTTACTGCTTACAAAGCCCGTCTTTATTGCCTCCTAAAGCAGTGCAAAAAGAAGCACATGCAAAATACGCCGCACATACAAAGCGCTGGTAGCCATCACGTACGCTGCTGGTGCTGAATACAACACAGACATCACGGATGACAAAACTTGCATCAGAAGTGGCTCCAAAGCAAAAGCATCAAGTAGCATGCATGCAAAATATATTACAACTTAAATCTGATGCTCCATTTAGAGTGTCTCTATTTCTCAGCTGGGTTCAAATTCACCAAGGAAATGAAACAATTTTTGCTATGAAGCTAGAAGCACTAAGAAAGGGGAGGGGGGAGGCATGGCTGAACAGTTTTCTTATTAATTTTCAGAGTTACCTCCTCCAAGACTTATATATAGACTGCAAATGAAGTTTCTTTACTGGGTTTGCATATTTAGAAAAATAATTCAATTCCCTCTACTTTCATGCCAAGTTGTCACACTGTGTATGGTACAAGAACTAAACTTTCAAAAAAAGAAAATGGGTGGGAGCACGTGTAGGACAGAAAAACACCCCCCTGAACAAGCAAGCAAACAAAAAACCAACTCCCCAGGGAGTGCTTCATCAGGAAGAGCAGATGATAACACAGGTGCTTCTTCCAAATGGGGTAAATGGTTGATGAAACAGAATTACTAAAAGTTTCAAAGGACATGTCAAAAGGGAAGAAAAAAAAGTGACCGACATCAGTTTGGGATAAATTGGAAAGCCCTGCCAAATGGTCGTGCACTGAAAATAACACCAGGAGAGAAAAATACGAGCGAATTTTTGAAAATGATAATTTTAAATACTAACTACAGCAGCCTTTCATGCTTTTAAGTTCTGACTTCGATTCTGTTTGGGTGGGAAGCACTTAATGGTGAGCCTAATGGCGCAGTCTTAAAGCAGTGGGAGAACATCAGCAAGGAATAGTAGCGACAGCTCTGGAAAAAATCCACTGTACCTCACCCCTGCATGCTGACTCAGAACCTTACATGTACACCATGCAAATTCAAGCTTAGATGACACAATCTCATATTTTGGAATAGGTTGTAGGTGGACTATGTAATAACATTGTTTGACTTTCAGACTTTAAAACCCCCCATTGGCATCTAATTAAAAAAGATGTACTGCCACTCACGGAAGCGAAAATGAATTCTAAATAAAGTTGTAATAAAGCCACAGGGAAAAAACCCAACAAAAGCTGAAAACAATACACAAATATACAGTCAATACAGCCACATACTTGTACGCTTTCTTCTCTATGTAGATGTCATAACTGCTCAGACATGCACTGAATGAGATCTAGGATTTACTACTACTTTTTGAAACATATTTTCCAGCTATGTTACATCCTGTTGAGTATTTACAGACTTTTTGTGTGTTTAATTCAAAGTCTATAGTCTTTAATTCTCTCAGATGTACCATTCCATTTTCCTGGAAATACCTCACAAAAGCACAGCTATTCCAAGCAGTTTCTGTCCCCCCAAAGACACGGCTCTCTCAGTAGCTTCACCTGCACTTAACAGGAAGGCAAAAGATTCCACAGCTTTTTAGCCAGTAATAAAATGGTACAGTCACAGTGCTATAGCACAGCCAGCCATGCAAAGAAACGAAAAGCAGTAATAAAGCAACTGCAGAGTTTGGAAATCTTGAAAAGAAGCTAGAAATAAAATCTCAAAATTATAGTCTTTCCTAAGACTAATGCAGCAATGCACCGAAATAGGAACAAGAAAAGAGAATACAATGTGAAAGTTCCACATTATACACCTTAACAAAGTATGCAGCCTTATAAGCATTTTTAATGAAGAAGTTAAGACTGAGAGAGAGAGAGAGAGAGAGAGAGAGAGAGAGAGAGAGAGAGAACCAATCCAATTAAAGAATAATTTTCCACACGTGGTAGTAGCTAAGAATGAGGAGTAAAGAGAAAAAAAAGAGCCCAACTGTTAGAGACAATGAAAGCCAAAGCTTGCATGTTCATTCTGGTTAGATCCTCAGTTACTGGACAACTAATCTTATAAGATCATACATAGATAGACACATGGGCAACACACAAGTAGGCTAATTGGTCTGATGGATGCCTTCCAGCCTAGATCTGTTTTAAGATCTCCAGTGGCATTGCAAAGATGGGAACAAGGCCAATTTCTTGCATTACTAATAGCTCCAAATAGGCAGCAGACATTTCAAATTTCTTTAAAATTTTACTGTCAGGTAAAAGTAAAATGCTAGTGATATCAGAAAGAAATGCAGGGAAGTATTTCAAAGTTGCAAGTGGAATTCATAACTCTCTAGGAAAAGATTAATAGAAATCTGGTCCAAGACTACTCGAACATAGCAGAGATGTCACCGTTCCAGAGAACCTGCAAATTTGAGTGATCCCACATAGTACTATGGTTTTATTTACAAGCAGCTCATAAAAAGTTGTACATTTCAGAAGCACTGTACAGATAGGAATGACATGTATCAGGATCCTGCAAGAGTAATAGGAGAATGAAGCATTAATTATTGCAAGACATGGCTGTAAAGACAGTATAGTGACCTGCTAGACTGAGTTAAGTAAGTGATTAACGGTCTCTGAAATATGATCTCAAATTTCACAGTGGAAACAATGAAGGGAAGCTCTACCAGATTTCTTTCCAGCATGGGTAAATGTGTCAGTGTCTTCTCTGAAGGAGACCTCAACGCAACCTTAGCAGTAACAGGAAAAGAATCTTGTCCAAAAGTGCTGATAAGGGACTGAATATTTTGAAGTGATTCACTGAACTGGTTTATTGACTCGGCCTGTAATTTTCCAATATCCTTAAATGTTATTTTTTTTAATGTAGTATTTCAACAATAAGATCATCTCTGATTTCTACTAACAGAAGCTGTTGCCTCAGGGAAGAGTATCTTAAATCTTTTCTGCCTGGGACAAACCAGCACTTTCTCGCAGTACGCATATCATACCAACCTTTTGCCTAAAAAGAAAGAACCTGCTTTGCTGAAGTTAAATAAAACACAAAATATTGAGTCATTCTACTTACATCATAAACCTGGGGACTTGTCAGACAGCGGGCTATCAGGCCACACCAGCTGGGTAGAGTTGTGGTTAACGGAGGGCCACTGTGAGTGAGAATTGGCTTTAAATAACTTAAGTAGTTAAGGAAAACACATCAGTGCTGGAAAACCACTACTGAAAATAAAAAACAATTGTACATAAATGTGGTTCTGCCTTCGACCTATATGCTGCTCAATAACTGTATATAAAACATCCATTGGAAAAAATCTGCATTTGTAAACAAATAAATGAAAAACATCTCCCCCCAACATTTTTCCCTTGATCCTTTTAAAGTCAGTTTCTTTACCCACACATTTACTGCAAGGGGAACTAGCTACCTCTTTTCTTAAAGTTTCAAGCAGTTGCAGCGTTTCCAGGTTTTGGGCTCTCTCGAGCCAAAAGGAGCAAGCAGAGGTACAAGTGCTTTAATGTTAATAGGTCCAAGGGTGTTTCTGCTCTGCAGATGGGAGCATGGTGTTGAGATTGCAAGCTAGAGATAACAAGGTGACACACCTATGTGGCCCAACACAGCGAAATAAAGAAATACTGCCCATCCAACGCCCTCCAAGCAATGCAGCCACC
Source organism: Pygoscelis adeliae (assembly GCF_000699105.1). Lineage (NCBI taxonomy): Eukaryota > Metazoa > Chordata > Aves > Sphenisciformes > Spheniscidae > Pygoscelis > Pygoscelis adeliae. The sequence goes on along the minus strand of NW_008825494.1, from coordinate 2,350,437 downwards.
TGAACTGGTCCACTGCTAGCTGGTCACTGGCCACAGAGATGCAGCCAGAGATCTTACTCTGGCAAGGCTCAAAGACATCTCTGCAGTGCACATATACGTACCACATAGAGCCTCAGAAAGGCAAAGGAAAAGCTGTATGGCAAGAACCACGTAACACAGCATGGAAGGAAAGCATCTGCCCAGGCAACGCTACCTAGATTACATTGAGAGGGCACGGGGGTGGGAAAGGAAGGTGTCTTTACACCTCTGCTCATAGGTCTGCCCCCAGGTAAATCCGTATTTGTTCACGCTAGTACTCCAGAGTGATGATATGCCTGAGAAAATGCTCAAGAGTCAAAAAAGGTGTCCCTGCTACAGAGCAGCATGCTGCAGAGCTCAGGAGGAAAGCGCTAAGACTTCCAAACACTGTCTGAAATCAGGACCAGAAGGTTTTTTTTTTAATGTTTTTTTTGTTTGTTTGTTTTAAGTCAGTCTGATTATTTTAAATGTAAATATATATTGCTGTTATTCAAGTTACTTTCTTAGGCCTCTAAGCACAGAGAGAATCAAGTCCACTTGTGAAATTAACAGTTTCCCTGATGCTCACAACAAATCAGGTGCTTGGGGGAAAGAGGGGGTTAAAAAAAAGGGGCTGTTTTAGCAGAGATGTATCCCTCCCCTTTAGCAGAGCCTGTTTACTTGAGCACATAACGGCTCGATTATGCCACTGCAGAGTTATATTTCCTCCTTCCCTCCCCCAGTAACAGTGTGGCTACACCCAGTCCTGGAAAGAAATAAACTCTTCCCGCTTACACTAACCTACCAGCCCCTGCATTGCCCTGTAGCAGACAGGCACACAGTGACTCAGTCATAATAAAACAACCCCAGTAAAAGACATCTGGTACTTCCTCAAAGTTGCAGTTTTCTTCGTATTTAACAATTGTGGGTGAACCCAGGGAACAGCCCATGACATTAAATGAACTCTGCGTTCCACAGGAATGAAGTTCCCAGTTATCCATCCACACAGAGCTCTGCAGGCAATAGCCAGCGTTGGAGCACACTGCCAAGTGCATCTTACTCGCATCTTTTTCAAGTTAAGTTCCCTTGCAAAGAGTGAATTTTGAGACAATCTGCCTTTCTACCCACAAACCAAGTGAATGCATCAGCAAAAAATATTTTGACATTTAGCCATGGGTATAGAGGTGGCAATTCTAAAGATCATCCCTTCCACGCAATTTAAGCCCACCCAGCCGATGTTTATCTGAATGCCTCCTTGCATCGGAAGGAGCAGAATTTTACCTCTAAGATACAGTAAGACAGTTCTGCCTCCGGATATCAGTTTCCTTGGCACAAACTTCACAGAAACCTTCCCTAAAGATTGCTAGTCACCACTGAAAAAGCAAGTGCACTACCAGCACCCTTTAAGTTTCTGCAAAACAGCTAATTAAGCTGTAATTTTCACCTAGCACTCCCCCAGCCCTTGCTGCAGCTGCTAGGGACTGCACTTGTGCTAGCATCAGCTGAGGGGAAGTCAGCATTGCCAACGACTCCTTTTCTCATTGGGGACATCCCTTTTGTAAAGGCAGGGGAAGAGGATAGCTCTGCTTCCTTCTTAAAAGGACAAAAAAGCAGCAGTCAGCCACAGCCAGATCCTTCCGTGGTCTTACTGCAGAAGTCTTTTTTTCAATACACTGACACCAGCCACTAAAGCTCAAAGGGTTAACTTGAAATTACTAACTTTTATGAGTATTTAAACTAGCACATACACTCCCTTCTGGGCTTTGACCCAATACCACTGCATCTGAACGCATCAGTCACAAACAGATCTTATCCTGAACAGGCAAGTGCTATTAGGACCTGAATGCTTTCAGCGCTATACCTGGGTTTCCCTGGGTGGGAAATCTTGATGCACAAGGCATGGAAGGAAATTACTGTGCTCTAGCCAGGCCAGCAATCTCTCATCAACCAATGGCCAAGACCCCAGCAAAACACTCACTTCTCAGATGCAAGCTGCAACAAGATTAAGGCCCTGTCACAGTTTTTTACATATATTTAACTGCCCCAGAAATTACTAGGAATCAAGAACTGAAACTTCTTTGAATTTCTGGGTATAAGTGACTTGCCATGGCCACAAGATTATCTTTGCCATTTTCCACTAAGTCAGTATAAGCTGTTAAGGAGGGGCACCTGTATGATATACTGATTAAGAATATGCTAAGTAGATTAAAAAAAAAAGAGACACAAGTGGGAAAGACAGGACAGCTACACAAAAATTGCTCAGAAGCTTAAACAAGGCTATCTAAATAGTATAATAATAGCTTCAGAAAGGTTGTACAGTACTACATACACACAAGGACACTCTCTGCTTTAACACTCATAGGAAGTTCTGGATATACTGAAGGGAATAAGCTGGATCACATGTAGATTTTTAGTTCCAGAACTTCCCGTATCAGCGATGGGTTTCCAAAGAGGACTTCATCACAAAAGCAGATGGCTCTTCAGAGCAATAAGTGGGGGCTTAGACATGTACAATGAACTGGAAAACTAGTTTGTACTATAGGCATCAGTGAAGATGAGAACAGATTAATGGAATAAATCAGAGGATCTGAAATAGTTAATTCGTTGTCTTACTGTTTAGGAAGGAACTTCAGCTCCTAAAACTGACTTGTTTCTGTCCTCCAGCGAGTATAACATACCATGCATTAAGGAAAGGAAAGGTCTGTCTTCTGAGTCAGCAAGTTCAAGCTTCAGTTCTGTGCCTTGAACCTGTCAAATATTTGATCTTTCTCCTGTTTGACACTCTCAAGTGCTTAAGGCTACATATGGGTACATGGAAAGGAAAAAAGTGAATATTTCATGCCTTGAAGCTAAGTTGTGTTTTCAAAAGGATACTTATGGTCAAAGCTATACCATAGTCTGAAGAGCCAAGCACTTTCCTGCTTTGTCCTGTTCCTTCTTTCAGAATCTGGGCCATCCTAAAAATAAGATAAAAACATATTCAATTATTTCAGGCAGAAAAAACCCAAATCATACATTCCAATCATTCATTTTACAATGTCCTGTGCAAAAAAGCCAAATTACTTCAATATTGTACTTAGACTGCAGAAGAAAGCTATTTAGAGACATGCTTATATTGAGAAGGTTACTTTCCTTAGAAAGACCAGAAATTACTGCAGAGAAGAAGTAGGCCCTCTTCATTACCCTCAAGTTACCTTAATGAGCCCTCTACCACCAAGTTTCCTTGAGTCTAAAAGCTTATTGCACGGTTAATGCAGTAATGGATACAGAAATAAGTCCAAAACTGACAAATAAGCCTCACTGATGTCCCATCCCCACCTTCCTCCCCAAATAAATGAACTGGAATAATCCAGACTGATCCCTATTCATTGTTGGGTTGGCTTCCTTAATGCTAGGTCTATTTGATGTTCTTTCTTTAAGCCTACTGCTTCCTTGGAAGAATAAGGGAATTTACCATACCTGACAAACTCTCGCAAACCTGATGAAAAATATGACGCTTAAAAGAAAATGCTTAACAGGGAATCCATATAAAATCACAGTTGAGGAAGGTCACGCAAATTTCGTAAGTGCTAGATCAAGCTCAGATATATCTAACACTGCTAATAGTGTTAAATATAATCCCTTTACTAGCTGTACTGCAAGTCATCACACCAGCTGGTCTGCAGCTGCATTTGTTTTTACTTTTGTTACTGTTTTGGGTTGGGTTGGGTTTTTTGGGTTTTTTTTGGCTGGAGGCCAAAGTTAAGTGCAGGAAAACAGTTGAAGTGAGAACGCCTTGTATGAATCATCTTCCAAACTACTAGAAAAGAACAAGACGGGATTGTCCTGTGTACTTCTGATCTGCAAAAAATCCATGATCTACCAAGAGTTAAAGCTTAGTACATTTTCACTCCCAAATGATATATTTTCTTTAACTGTGACATGCTGCTAATCCTGGCTTGGTGAAAGAGGAATCCAAAGGGAACTGACTAATGGAGTCCATCAGGAATGCAATGCACAGCTAAAGAGGGAAACAAACGGGTAAGTGCTCTATGTTTACATGGGAAAAAGGCAAACAAGTTATTTCCACCCAGACACTGAATGAGAACAGAATACCCATGCTCTTTTCATGTTAAAGCAATTCCTCAAATACTGACAAGCTCAGTCTGAACTGGCCAAAGCCATCTTACCACGATACCACTTCCTAACCTTGGTTTTATGCCATAACTGCGGCCTCATTGTAGAAGGTGTTTTAAGGGCTGGCCTTCTAGTTGCTTCCAGATAGCTACAAAAGCAAGTTCACCATTTTTGGCACTCAAACCCACCATTTCAGAATCTATTTTGTGTGCTGGACACAGGCTTCTACAAAGAACACAGAGATGCCTAATGCAGTTTCTGCAATGGAAGAGATACTTCCTGAGCAAGTAACTCTTATCTGTACAACCTGTGACAAAAAAAAAAGACAAGGCAGGAGAAACCACTCATAAGAAAGCTGATCCCAAATACAGCGAGTATCCCATGCATGTATCTGTGACCAGTGTGAACACCAGCATCATACAACCTGAGGTTTACGAAGCAGAGTTCACACTCTTGCACCCTATGCATCCTCTGGGTCCAAAGTCATCCGCCTTTCCTGCCATTCAACTTCCTCTAGCAGGTTCCTACGTAAGCAACCAGTTGTGCTACTGGACAATTAGTGTCAAGCAGTACTCTGGGAGAGTGTAAACTAAGGTCTGGACAGAGGAAGCTCCCAGTTAAGCCTCAGGAACTGTTGGGTGGTTTGTTTTTTTCCAGACCTTTCACTCCTCCTGTGAATTCACTCAGTTTACAGATGAGGAAAATTGAAATTTCTACTATGAACAACATTTTTTAGATAGTCTCGTTTGCCAATAGCATATTGCAGGGAAAAAAAGTCTATTCTCGGGTTGTTACTGATACATAGAAAGCTGCACTAAAGATTCACAGCAACAGTTTGCTGAATATAAATGACAATTTTCCAGTGCGCCTTTTGCCTCATACAGGTGGTAGGTAGTACAGGCAAGATCCAGCTGGCTTGCGGTACGGTATACAGGAGCTGAGATCAGACTAGCGAATTTAATCTTTGATTCTAAGCAAGTCCAAGGACCAAAATTTGGTATGAATTATTGAACAGAAGCCAAGAGGGTTATCCCTGGGTCAGTCTTGGGGAGGACTGTTTATGCTGTAGCATGTTAAAAGCAAGCATGTTGGGTGGGTGGGGGAAGAGGAAAGCACGTTGTTAAATAGAGTGTATTAGTAGATTTAGGAAGGGTTTTGATGCCTTTTATATATATATATGTATACACAAAAATTTGAATGCTGCAGCATTACACCCAACACCACAGAATATAATATTCAAGTAATGCCCACTGAAAAACAAAGTAAAATGCGTTACTGAATTGCCAGCTAGGAGAGAAAGGTTTTATCCATGCACATAGCTTCTGCAGTTCTTTATCGTCTCAGTTATAAAATAAGATCGGCCTAATAGAGAAGTTATGTAATTACTTACTCCTTGTAAGACTTGAAAGCTGTCATTAGTAGGTGGAGGATCCTGATCTGGGTCAACCCCAACCCTACAGAAACATTAAGAAAACAAAGCAAGTGGTGTTACTGAGGGTTGCAAATGCTGTAAGTTTGGCAGAATGCATTTTAAAAGCACTTTAAGCACCTAGCAAAGCTGCATTCAGAGGGGTTATAAGAATAGTTTGAGGAAGAGCTGTCCATTATTCCCCTGCAGTTACATAGCTATAAACAAGATACTTTTTCACTCAAGCAGCAACTACCTGTAGATAACAGCTTAACTCCATCTCAGCATCAACTTTAACTACTTACCTTTGTTGCCAATTCTTTTAGGATACTGGCAAACACTATTTTTGGCTTAAAAGGTGAACTGTGGGTGGCATCCTCTTCAGTGGAGGACATCCCTCACATCCAGCAGCAAGAAACCAGAGATTAAGGATAAACCCAGCCTAAATCTTTGACACAGCAAATAACTTAGCTGCCAGATAGGCCTGAGAATGGCTCAAATATACGATTTAAAAAAAGCACACACACACACCAAATTTTAATGCAGTGTGAAGCAACAAAAATACTTTATAAAGACTCATTAATTTGCTGCAAGTTTCGTTTACCAAACACAACACAGCCACAGTGGATTAACAAGAGGTCTGTCTAGTCCAGCCTCCCACCTGAGTGAGGGAGGGTCTGTATAACGAGATGGTGGATGATTACAGAATAATATGTTAATAAGGAACTGTCTACTCGCTTTTGCATAGTTAGCGAGCATCTTGTTACTGAACCGTCCTTTCACATAGTGCTCCTATCCAAGATGGGTATTTAATCCTTGTAATTATGTTCACGTTCTTCTGGTCTGTTTTGGGGGTAGCTATTTGTTAAGATTAGACTTGTCTCGTTTTAAATCCTATTCATGCCTTAATCTCTGTGCTCTCTTGTAGAACCTAGACCTTCAACCGCAAATGTTAGGTAAGATTGTCAGGTAAGACTGTCAGTCTCAAACATGTTGTGTTTCAGTCCTACCATGTTGCATAGTAAGTGTAGGAAAATGCACGCAGTAACAAAAACATATTGTCTGAAACGGCTAACTTCTTCCTTTCCCCTCTCTTGGAAGGGACTGAGCTGGCTTAGTGCAATTTCTTTGTTACCTAGACTTTGTGTCAGCTATTTCTAGCCACGGTGTTTATACAACATACCTGAGGATCACCAGAAACCAACAGAACCTTGCTGGTAAGACCACATCATTTGTGTGTCCCAGGGACATGTACTTGCATAAGGCAAGTAGTGATCCAGACATGATTTACCTTCAGGCACAGAAGATAGCATGGATTAAACTAAAAGGGAACACCTTCAAATAACTTCCAGGGCAGCACTTTCTAATAGAACAACAGAAGAAGAAAAGTAGGCATTGAACTAAAGTTTTAAGTCATCCTTGTGGACTCACGGCCAATCCAAGACCTCACATGACAATGTAGTTCAGGGAAAATCCAGAAGGCCACTCTAAGACAGCCTGCAGCAGCCTCATATAGAGCTAGTGCTGACCCAGTCCTCTGCTTGGATTTCTTCCTGAGTCTTTCCTTTCCTCATCACAGCCTTTTTCCACATACAGAGTCATCTTAACCCTTAGGCACATTTGGCCTGGGAATTCATTGGCACTGACCAGCCTCCAGACTAAAAAGCTTCACTAGTTTAAGGGAATACTGGGCAGACAGTTAGGTACTGGATTGTTACACATGCTAAAATAAAATGCCACACACAAGAGCTCTGAAAGGTTACAAGGGCTTAGATGTTACTGCTTAGGCTATTACTAAGCAGTGAAGACCTAAGAAGGGTTTTCTGCACACGAACGAGCTACCTAATGAAGCCTCACGCAAAAGGCTGACAAGCAACATCAGGAAACCCACTCAGTATGGCAATATATATAAGATTGCACATTCCTTTATAAGGACACATAAGAATAAAAGAAAAAGATTTGTGGCTTTCCAAACTCCAGCTGCACATTGGGGAGGTTCAACGCACGATGCACAGCAACCACGCTTATGTTAGCCGTGCAGCTGGCAATATGAACAGGGAGTTCAAGAAGCTCATTCCAGAAGATGAACATAGCTTGCATTCCCTAAATAGTTTTAACTCATTGGGCTACCCATTCACTTCACAGTACATAAGAAAACCAAACAATTCAGAATGTCTCAGCTTTTACTTGACTTACAAGGTTGTGCATTTGTTTTCGGAATTTTAACTGCCCTTACACAGGGGAAGGGGGCTTAGTGGAGGACCAAAGCAGGATGGCCATACTCTTCAGTGAAAAGTCATAGCACATCACATAGTAATTCCCATGACTACTTTTTGTACCTTTCAACCAGCATACTGTGTCTCTTATCCTCTACTCTAGCATGAATTGTATAGGAAGCTTTATTTTTTTGTAGCAAGTCTGCCTGTTTAACTTTCAAGGTATATACACCCTGCTCTCATGACAAGCATCACATTTTTGCAGGCCCTGCCCCCAAATTTCTGAGAAAGCCTCATCTTTATCACCTGAAACAAAACAATACCAAAAACCAGTCAAGTCCCTCCGAACCTCCTTTACAGTGAAGAGAAGCACAGAAAACATTTAGTTACTTCATCCTTACTTTACTTCCATAATTAAAAGTACAAGTAAAGCTGATGCATGTATGTCTTCAACATAATTTTTTCCTGGTGGTTAAAAGAAAAAAAATCCATCTCACATCCTTAAGTACATTTAAAAAGCTTCCCATAATTTAAATGTGCTGTAAAGGCCAATATCAGTTCTCATTTATTTAATTGGTTTTTAAATTAAGAAAAATTGTTACTGGATTGATTTATGCAGATCCCCTCTCAGAGATCAGGGGCACAGAGAGTGCAGCCTTGCTAATGACTGTGGTGTTCTGCTCAAACCCCCTAGCAGAAAGGCAGGCGAGCAAGCAAGCTCTGGTTGCAAACAGTGCTTTGCTGAAAAGGCACAGACTGCGTGATGAGGACTGGGGGGCACGTCGGCTGCAGGACAGCCAAAGCCAGGGCAGTGCAGATGCCAGCAGGCATCTTTGTTTTCCTCTCCACCCTTTCTGAAAGCCCACTGCAGCAGTTGTGTGTGGATTCCCTGAGGGTGTACAGTAGCAATTCAAGTAACTCACTCTGAAAAAGCAGATGTCAGATGAAGATAACGAGCAGTCTTTCAGCTGTAACAATGCATATATATCCCAAAACTGATGAAAAAATCCCTCTATTTCCCCCATTGGCATCAATTCGGTATTTGATAGATACCTTAATACTTCAGTACAGACATTTACTAGTACATAAAGTTCAGCCATCTTTATTTCTGCCTTGGGAAGTTTATACTGGAATCTGCAGACAAAAGTATGCTACAGTAAAAATCCAATTTAAGTACAGTTCTTCACTCCTCCCTAATTAAAATATCTTTTTGTTTTTAAGGCATAAAAGGCTTTCTGTAATAGCAAAGGGACTACCATTGAGCTCCTAACACCCAATATAGCAAAGCACTGCATTTCTGCTCTTAACTGACTCCTGACCTTCTTGGTCCTTATTCTACAGCTAGAACTCCAGCATCACATGTAGGAGACTAGTTACTCAGATTTAATCCCTCAAAAACTAAGCCTATGTATAATTCAGTAATTTAAGCAGTGTGGTAGAAAATGGTTGACACACAAAACATGGAATGCAAAGTGGAAACTAAGTGTATGGAAAGGAATGGTAAAAAAACCAAAACAGATAGAACTACTTCAAGTTCTCCACTATGTCATTTTAAAATGGGTGGAACCACTTCTGATACTTCAAAAATCTTTCCAAGGCCCTGCAACACAGATGACAAGTTATCAAAATACCAGGCTTTATTACATTCTAGCATATGTAATTAAGTGTAGCAACAGCCAAGACTGACTGTAATAGATAATACATATTAATAGATAATAGTTCTCAAATTCTCTGTACAAGCTAACATACTGTACCTCTGGCAAATTTAGTAGTTGGCTGGGAACCTACAAGTGTGACAGGATACATGAAAAACTTACCATTGCCCCACCCCAAAAAGTTTTCTTTATATACATATTCTGTATATATTTATACACACGCACACACGTGCATACAAATACACACTCTCCTATAGCTGCCAGTTACAGATTTTTTTTTTCCCCCCTTCTTTCTCTATCCTTGTATCAGTTCTAGAAACCATCAACTGGAGAAGACTAAGATTGGTTTATCTCCACTCTTATTAGCATCTTCCTATAAAGCAACGTGATAACCCTTAGTTTTTAAAATACATCCCCAAAGAGGCTGGGCTAAATCACCATGAAGTCCCTTCCAACCTGAGCAGTTGTATGAAATTACCCCAATGAATACTTAAGAATACCTGTGTGATTAAGGATCATAGGATTGCATCCATGATTTATCAGCTTTCAAGTCTTCCCAGGACAAAGACACTAATTTTGCTTCATTAATTACCCATACACAAGAGTTAAAGGATGTGGTGTTTTGTGTTTTTTGTTTGTTTGTTTTTTTAAGCTAAAGACACAATGTGTGATCCACACTCTCCCAGCTCAGGAGAACAGACTCAGAATTGAGGAACATCTACGGCACTCTGCAGAAAAGGAGAAGCAGCAGCAGCATGCCATAGTATAGAAAAAGAGCACACACTTAGTGTTATCAAGATGAAGAAAGCCAAGCACCAGGTTAATTTGGTATAAAGGAAAGCACAGTGTCACCTGAAATACAGCCAGCGGCTTTCACTCATCTCTTCCACCGACGGAACACGGTCACCAACTCTGGTACAGTACAAGAATGCAATGTGAGTAACAAAATGCTCATGAGATGGTAGCTTTACAGAGCTCCCTAGCAAAACAAAATAAACCAACAAAACCCCCTAACCAATCAAAAAAGACAAAGTATACAACAATAAGAATGGCAGAACAATGACAAAATGACAAAAATAAAATAAAAATTAACAACAGCAGCACTTTATGATTGAGATGTCCAGTAATATTCTTCATTCCTTCAGATTCAGGCTGGCAAAACACCTGTATTCGTGACAGGCTACCTCCCCCAGAAAATTAAATTCAACAGCTCTCAAGAGAGCTGCTACACAGAGACAGAGCCAATCTAAGACAATTTCTACCACTTCAGACCTGCACGTGGTCTAAAAGAGAAAAAGTCATTAGAGAAAGTCATGACAGAGGCCATCACTACCGCCTAGTTCCAGAGCAGTCCAACACAACTGGTAACACACACTAAATCACTCAGCTGGTTTAACTAACAATCTTCAACATGATAAACCTCCAGTCATAGCAGAGTGTGCTTTTACTCCTTGCTTTGCCTTTTTCAATTGTATTTAAAAAATGAAAACCACAAGTGAAAGCATGTTTGGTTTCTGGTACTTTCCGTGCAAATTCCTTAGCAGCCTGTGGGTTTTTTTTCCCCTGTTTTTCCATGAAGGCATGCTACATGAATTATATATTGCTTATGTGAAATAAAAGCCCAGAGGATCGGACATCCACAGAGGCCTCACTTTATAAAGAGCAGGTGTACACATCCTGATTGCAGGCTCACATCTTGACGAACCAAATATTTAAGGCCATAGCTTGCACTACGAAGAGCATGCTCTCATCTAATCATACTGTACTCATCTAATCCTTGAAGGCTGAGGCAAATACCAGACTTTGGATAGATTTGTTTTGGATTCATGGTTCAATAGCTCTTCTCCCATACCGACATACACTCCAAGTCAGAGCACTCTGTTCTGAAAGGCCAACACTGAGACGGCTCTGCATATGCAGCAAAAACTAAAATTAAAAACTGCTCATTAACTTCCCATCTATGACTTCTTTCTCTTTGCTGTATCTTTGCCAAGTTAGTATACTGAAGTTTTCCCAGATGTCTATAATGAGTGCAGCATATTTGGAAAATTTTAGCTATTTTGGAAGAGTTCAACTGTTTCTCAGAAGATGGCTGAGGAAGAAGATAATTCCAACCACCATGTTTTAAAAAACAAAACAAAACAACCAAAAAAACCCCCAATCACTAAAAATCCCCTGGAATTAGGAAAAGTTGTTTCAGGTTGGTTTTAGGGTGCCTTTGGGTATTCCTTTACTTGACCTAACCAAGATAATGACTCCTGAAACTGCCTGCTGAGGCTTGCCAGAGCTTGGCAGTTAAACCTGTATCACCCATATGCTCTCACCTCAACCCAGCCCCTACAGGGTAGGGGCCTTCCCCACACTTTCTCTCTGGTGTGAATTGCTGTGTTTCAGAGCACAAGAACAGAGATAAGGAAGCATCTCCCATGCTTACTTCCAGACATCTGAAAGAGGAGGCAATCTCTTTCCTACCAAGGGAAAAACTCAGAGGGGTAAGACTAGAGGTTCGGAGGCTGCACTGCACCTCCATTAAGAAAGATTCAAGATTGATGATGAGACAGTAGATATTGGGAAAGAAGGAGGAAGATGGGAGAAACTAGGTAGGGTTTTTTAAAACAGTACAGAAAAAGATACGGTGAAAGGAAAAAGCCCACAACAGAGGGCAAGGGACAGCACCTGTGTCTGTGCATCTGCCCTTCAAGGGCAGCAGAGGGCAGCTAGAAGGCAGTGAAGTGAAGGATCCGAGTTGTAGAATAATGGAAACAGGCTGCAGAACAGAAGGACGTAACCTCCTAGCAGACATCCCCCACTCCAGTCTGGAACATAACACAAGGCTGGATCCCAGCACCACCACTCCCCTCCTGCTATCGCAGCACACTGAGGCATGGTATTTAAGAAATGCACATTTTATTGTTGGACCACCCTGTGTAAGACAATAGAGTATAACCTGAGACTGCCACCAAGCTGTCAGTTTTACCACCGTCCCAGATAGTGAGGTAGTTCACATAGCAGCTACGTGAGAGTCAGTGTTTCCATATTTCTTTTTCAGTTTGCTCATTTAAAGAAAAAAAAAAAAATCACTAAATAGAAAGCTCTTAAAAAAATTGTATTTGACAAGTCAGACATAAGGCAGTAAATATCTAAGTTGATATTGTCTGTACAATCTTCAACTTTTTGGTAGAAAGTTCCCTAAAATATTTTAAATTGAAAGATACAATGCTTTAAGATTTAGAAAAAGGTTGCTAAGTATAACTGAAATTACTTCATTAAAATAAACACGAACTTCCTCATTTGAAGCAGATTATGAAGGAGAGGAAGGTATTAATCTGCATGTTGCTTCATTCAACATGAAAAGAACCAGGTCAATAACCTCTAATGGAAAAAACATTATTTTGCAATAGAAATGCTAGGAGTTCCTTTTTTCCTGTGACAGATAAATGAAATGATAAGTCAGCTACTTTTCTGAAAAGAGGAACTTTGCCAGTGGTTTTGATTTACAGGGCTCTCGAGTTTGCTGAAATTGTTACAACCTCAGGCAGGAAATCGTTTCTTTGTTTTAGTCTCAAAGGATGAGACTATATTTTTAATATCCAAGTCATGCTTTAGTTTCTAAGAAAAAAATAATCTACTGCTAGAAAAGTATAACTGTTTACCACTCACATGCTTGGATACGTCTCACTGATAGACAGCCAAGAAATTCAAACACATGACATCATGGCTTTAACTCCAGTTTCTGGTGTTAATTTTTAACTTGCTTAGCATCAAGTGGCAGGAACCAAAAGCATCTAAAGATCCCATTATTTTTTACTCAGATTTTGCTGTCATGACCTCACTTTCCCAACCAGTTAAGCAGTAAACTAAAGTTAAGTCTCTGCTACAAAGCATAGGTCCTCTGCTTAGCTGTACATTTAAGCCTGATTAGTGGACCCTGGTACACAGGTAACATATCCTATCTGGAAAGATACCTGCTCTTCTGATTACCTGAGACATTCAGAACAGAGCAAGGGGAGGCAGAGGGCATTTTTTGCCTATTTTCCTCCTTATACTGCTTTTTACTTTACTAAAACTTAATTTTCATGTTAGCCTCTCCATCCCTCACCTACTTTTAATACATTTCACATCATGGGAGAGAAGGGACCACCAGAAGTAAAGAACAAAGCATGCATCCCAATTGCTATGCAATTAATGGTGCGGCCAGAGGCATGGGCCTCTGCCTCCGAGCCCCAGCAAAGCAATTCTGGATCCTTGTGTAGGCATTGCACCATGCTTGCACGCAACTGTCTCCCCGTGAATGTAGTATCAAGCCAGGCTGAAAGTCTTGGCTGGAGTCAGCCCTCTCATACTGTTCTACTTAAATTGTGCAGGCACAACCTTAAGTAAGACCCTTTGGTGTTTGACGTCTGTCTTAGCTCCTCTGACTTTCCCAGTACAACAGACATGTGCCTGCAGTTCCTAAGGAATAAGCTCAGCCCATCAGCGCACAGGAACTATTGAAGGGACCACCCAAAAACCCCACTGATGGGCAGACCAGTACCCACAGGATTACAGTAATGCCACTCTGCCACACGATGACCAGGCAAGCTAAACCAGCCTAAAGGGTCAGTCAGCTTGGCCGACTCTTCATTAAAGCAGGCCCTTGTCTTCTCCTTATCTCCACACTGCAGCAAGGCCGACTGCTTCATGAGGACTTTGTAATGGCTGACTGGCTTTCCATCTTTCCTTCCACAAAGGCCAAAGTCAACCAGGATGCAGCTGGTGTGAACTTCACACCAGGGCTGGACTTCTAGGAGTCCGCACAAATCCTGACATTTAAGTCCAACACACAAATGGCGTTAGTTTCCTGTGTCCCTTCACTTAATCTAGGAAGCAAACCACCTTTTATCTTTTAAGCTCTTTTCTGCTAAATAATCCTGTATGGGAGCACTAGTTATTTCCAGCCTCTTGCAATCTAACCTAACGGGCAAGTGCCAAGGCTCAGAAAGCATCCCAGGCCACCCCAGGGACAAGTTACCTACTGCACAGCCTCAGGACTGCATCAGCACTATACACTGTGCTGCTGAGGGAGGCACTGGGACAGCATCTCGTCTTCATCTCCTCCTACCTACCTCTTCCACTGGGTAGAAAGGGATGGAAAAGAGAAAAGCAGCATATTTCTGAAATTCAGCTGGAAACTAATTTGTCCCTTTCTTAAATCTGTAAGGTCAGACAGGATGATCTTAGAGGTCTTTTCCAACCTTAATAATTCTATGACTTCTTGCTTTCCAGCAGAAAGGGCTCTATCACAGAGGGTACTTTACCAGCACCGTTTCCAATTCTCAATCAGCTGCACACGGCTGCCACCTCCTGGCACAAATCTGATTTCATGTGGTTTCAGAAAGTGCAGTCTCCATCGTTACTAGAGCAGGGCCTATCAAGGCAACTGTAGGTAGATCCATGCAGTTCTCTAAAATACTTCCTATGTAGCGTTCCCATGTTTACATGATATCCTTCCCTTAATAGGGAAGTTAACCATTTATTTTCTGTCAACATGCCAAACAAATGACAGTTAAAATTACTGCTTACTAGCAAGGGTGGGTAAATCTCCCAAAAAACTACAGCTAAACATTCAAAACTATGGTTCGGCCATGCCTTTTGGCAGCTGCTCCTCTAGGAATGGTATCGTAGCCTTTCCAGCTGTTCTGCCTTGTTGGCCACATTAATGATTTTTGCAGGTATAGCCTACCTGAAGGGCAAGCCTGGAATGGATACGGTGTTAGCCCTTTTTCCCTTCAGGAGCAACTCATCAGCCAGGCTCATGGAGCCTCATTACTGAACCAGGATGCTTCCACAAACTGCTTCCTAGGTTCGATGGGGAGGAGGAAAAAGAAGAAAAAAAAGAAGAAAAAAGCAGAAAAAAGCAGAAAAAAGCTGCTGCCTCAGAACTAGTTTCCAGTTGGCCAGGAGTTGGGCCACACGCTAGAATTCAGTCCTGTCCTCCTGCTGACGACTGAAGGAGCTGACTCAGAAGCTGACTTCTGATACAGGTAGACTGAACACAATTCCTCTTCACTTAGTTGTTCAGCAGCGCATCCTGTCCCTTGCTGGATGACAAGCTTTGAAGGAAATACCCAGCTCTGCTCCCTCAACAAGAGAGGTGCAAGCAGCAGGGCAGAAGGCTCAGGATGCCAGCACCTCTGATGAGAGCTGTTAGAGTCCGTTTTGTTGACCCGGTTGCAGCCATGCTTCAGAAGATGCTTTGGAATCCACTCAAGTGGAGGGATGTCCTCACATCAGCCATCTCAGAGGCTGCAGGCAGATCTTGGCAGACCTTGCTCAGCCGTTGCAAGCAGACTGCAAGCAGCGTTCTTACCTGCGTACTGCCAGCCAGAACTCATCTCCTGCTCCCTTGTACCCCATGCCTCGGACAGTCTATGCACACTGCCAGTTATGCAGACACTGTGCCTGTCCTGCTTGCAGAGGTGTATTAGTACAGTTGGTCCTTACATACCACCATCAGACAGAAGTCTCCTTCTGTTGTCAGAGGTGCCAGATGGAAAGCTGCGCATGGCATCTATTCCAGGTACCTTCTTAAAGTCGTTATACAGCTCTCAGGTGGGAACAGAAACCAGTCAGGCTGGGCTTAGAAATATCATTGTGATGTGGTATCTCTCGGATCATTAATGACACAACTGCACTGGAATTGTTTTTGTCCTTGACTTCACACCAGGCGTTGCATTACCTGTTGTTAGCAACATGACCTTCAGAGAGCCTGACTACATGAAGCGATACTTATTTCTGGTGTGCTAGCCAAACATCTGGAACTTGCATTTAAAGTCAGTTTTAAAGGACAGAAATCAATTAATTTTGCACCAAAAAAAGAAAACCGTGATTTCCCAACGTTTGCTGTTAGTCAGAGCTGAGATACTGTAAATCACTGCTGTAATGCCTGTCTCTGGCTGGAAGCATGCTACCTTCAATGAGGAGAGTTCACAAGCATTCCCGGGAGTCCTAGACATTTTTTTTTTCCCCCAACCTGGAAAGCACCTGCTACCTATTGCCACAAGCAGTTCACTTAACTTTGGAACTTAAGTTTTCCAAAAGCAGCACCAGTCCCTAAGCATGATCGGTTCTTCCAAAGATTGAAACTGGTTTTACCTGAGATTGTATCCCATTGTCTTGTGATAGGATAGGAAAAAACAAATTCTGGTTAGCACAATTAGAAAACAAGACTTGTAAGCTTTCAAGTGCCAAAGAGCACAAATAACATATATGAAAAATGCACTGAAGGGTTTGTACAGCGTGTGTTGTTTTAATTCCACTCTATTTACCTTTGCCACCGCAACTGCCAAAACTTTCACAGAATAACAACATATGTGGTCTTTAACAATGATTGATTCACAACTCTAGCACTTCGGTTGATAATCCTCAAACATGAATGTACTTGCAGCCTGGAAGTACTAAGGATTGGCCAGGATTTACAGACAAACGTTTATAGTCATGCTACTTACCATTTTCACAGGTCTCCTCAAAACAGGAGGAAACACACCCAGAAGACTAGCAGGATCCCATTTATCCCAGTTGTTTAGATAACATCAGGTTTGTTTGGATAGATGTTTAAAGTGCATTCAGTTTAGCATCACCCACTAAAGACTCCATTTAACTTAAAAAACATAACAAGAGCCAAAAGACAGGAAAATGTCTTAGTATAATAGGAAGAGAAGTTTATACAGGACTAGATAGATTAATTCTTTCTTTTCAATATAGGGGCTGCTGTATCAGGCAACATTATTCCATATCCTACTGGGCTGACAAGGACCTAGATACCTACTTGCAGAGCAACAGAGAGCTTTAGATTGAATCCCAGCAGCATCAGTACATTTTCTTCACCAGCCTGCACTAGCACCTTCCTCTGTAAAACATAATGTTCTAAATACCTAGAACACCTCTAGCAAGCATCAAACAAGTTCTGTAAGACTATGCCTGATGAGCACAGTTGCCACTTGAAAAGTGAAGTTTCCCCAGCATACAGTTGCATACTGACCTGATGTTCAGCCATGACAGCATGGGAGTTGTACCTCCACCAACAATCCACACAGTGAAAAAGACGACGAGGAGAGTTGTTGAGAACATCATCTGATGTGAGTAGGTAGCAGTATCTCGTATAGCCAGAGCAAATGCCATGGCTCCCCTGAGACCTATGCGAAAGAATAAAATAGCAGAGCTTCAGAAGCGCAACCACGCCTACTTATAAACAGAGCCTCTTTCCTTGTTCCCTCCCTGCCACACAGGCACAAAGTGACAGGCAGAAAGCAGTGGCCTCCCAGTTTTAATTCCCTCAGTTTCCCTGACAAATTATGCCCTGGGATGATTTAAAACATAATTTGCCCTGGTAGTTTTCTGTACCTTATAGAATCCACAAGTGGTAAGAAAAGGTGTAAATATTTCCAGAAACTAACAGGAAAGAAATGCAGAAACAAACAAGTTGTGAACAACAGCAAAACATATTACGGAAATCAAGCAGCTCCCTAAATCCAAATGAAAATGCACAGTTTTCCAGTTGATTCCATAACTGAAGCATGAGTTCTTGATATGAAATTGTTAGCAGCTGGAAAAATATTCTAGTTAATAACATGTTCACAGGCAGACTATATTCCACCCCCCTCCCCTGCCCCTGATTATGAAACTCCATTAGCAAGGACAAGCCATGGCTGTTTGGCCATCTGCAGACTTCTTTAGTAGGGTCAGAGTCACAGGACGGTGAAGGTTGGAAGGGACCTCTAGAGGTCATCTGGTCCAACTCCCCTGCTCAAGCAGGGTCACCTGGAGTAGGTTGCCCAGGACCACGTTCAGGTGGCTTTTGAATATCTCTAAGGATGGAGATGCCACAACCTCTCTGGGCAACCTGTGCCAGTGCTTGGACACAGAAAAAGTGTTTCCTCATGTTCGGAGGGAACCTCCTGTGTTTCAGTTTGTGCCCACTGCCTCTGGTCCTGTCACTGGGCACCACTGGAAATAGCCTGGCTCCCTCTTCTTTACACCCTTTTGTGCACAGAGGCATCCCTGGCACTTCTTGAGGATGCACATGTTTAGACACACACTCCATGATTTGTCATTTAATGACAAACTTAGTTATCTGTGTGACAGAAATCATAAGGGAGTTTAAGTCAAATACCTTGCTTTCTCCAACTAAGTGGGAGAGGGCACCCATAAATACGCCCTGATTTTCTCAGCAGTTATCTGTTTCTGCACAACGTGCACATCACCTCAGCTAGAAATAACCTTCTGGAAGAGATACATCCCAATTCCCCCATCCCCTTCAGACACACTTCAAATGAAAATACTCTGTTCCCAACATGAGGTGACTGCTTGCTGCCAGCAGCTGGCATTTCAAGTTGTCACTCTTCCCAGACATGACACACTTTCTGTAAAGGTTGAAAGATACATGATGGCACGCCGCAACAACCATTAAGTCTTCTATTCAGGATGCACAGATGTGGATTATAAAAGCAGAAGGTAGTATTATAAATTGCTTATGAGTTAAGCAAATCTTAAAAATAAGATTTTTCACTTTACCAAACATTTTTGCTTTTACCTGAAAACATCATCATGTGCTGAAAGTTCCAGCTGATCTTATGCCTTCTGCCCAGATTCAGTAAGAAGGAGAGAGGGTAGATGTGTGCAGCTCTGCCCAAAAAGATTGCAATCTGTTCACAGCTGAGGGTTAAGGATTTCACTTTCCTGAAGTATGCACTCTTGGGTACCTGGCTCTAACATGAAGCTTCTGTTTTAGTGAGAAGTTTACATCATGATATCAAGTGTTCTGTTTTATATAGACAGAGATAACAAGACTTTCACCAGTTATGTGCACACAGAACTCATTGTACAGAATGCAAATTTTAACTAACATAACCAAGTTTTTTAATGCACAGTGAAATTATACCTAGTATTAAAATAACCAGTTGTCAAAATGAAGACTTTACTTAAAAAAACAAAACAAAACCAAACCCAAAAAAACTCACACCCCACACTTTAAACAACTATCACCGCCACCATTTGATTATGTGTTTCAGACCAACAGAAATGCAGTCTTATGTCTAGAAGGAAAACCAACATAAGACCAGCAAGTGGCCACTCCATTACGGCTCCTGCAGAGGCAAAATCTCCTGCTGGCTAGCAAGCACTTAAGAGTACAGAGTTACTAAGATGATAAATCCAAAAACCACTTGTCAGCACTAGAATGAAGTTGAAAAAGAGTAGTAAAAGAGTATTGCAGAAAATCATGACAGTAGGTGCTAAGCTCCTTCCCTCCCTTACTGTGGTGTAAAACATCCAGTGGTTCCAGTGAAGAAGCAGAAGGCTGAATACACCCTCCACCATCTAAGGAACACTTTGGGACAAACTAGAGTGATGTGTTGAAATCCTATAAAACACCAACACAACCAAAAGCCCGCCAAAACACTGATCATTTGCTGCTGGGGTAACAACATTAGAAGAATGAAACAGCTCTCTTATGGAAAAGAAATAAAACCACGTAAGAGCTCGAGACACCACTGGGTTGTTGTCATAGCTAAAGTAAAGCAATACTGTCTGCAGGAAATTATGTCTCTAAGAAAATAAGATTTTGATTATTACTTGTAATTGTTCCAGTTATTGTTCCAAACTTTTATAGCAGTCCTTTTGAGGACTGCAGAAATCAGACATCAGAAGGCATCATGACCAATGTACGTAGGAATAACGGCTATGATTTTGTCAATGACACTGAGGCTTTAGCTCTGCCTTTGCAGTCCAACCTTTCTCTTTCAACAGCTAATGACACCTCTACATTTTGCTCCCGCAAGGTGTTAAGTCAATGGGGACAGTAGCTGTGGAGGCAAAACGTGGGTGCTAGTACTAGCTGTCCGCCTCACAAAGGTAGAAAAACACTCAAGAGGCAACAGAGGTTAAGTGCAGTGGTAGAAAAAGATGTGAAAAATGTAATAAGAGGTAGGTCAGTAGGAAGAGAAAGGAACAAAATAAATACTGAAAACAAAGACAGATAGCGTAACCTGAGACAAGACAGAAGGCCACAGCAAAGATGAAAAATTACAACACTTAGTATACCAAATGCAACTATTATCCAATGGCTGCAGGGCTCGGGAGCATTTTTTAGGTCAGAGGAACGGATGTGAGGAGACACAGGAGAAAATTTATTACTGTTTCAGAAAAAAAGTAAACGGCCAAAGGAAAATAAAGACAAATGGGATAAATTCCTAGAAGCAGTACAGAGATGAGAGAAAACAGTGGAAAGGAGGAGAGAGAAGAAATACGTTCTGGATTAGGCCATCTTTATATGTCCTTTCACTGGGTTTTATCTCATTGCCAATTGCCCTGTACTCCCGCGGCAGGCAGAGAGAAATCAAGACTGGAAGAATAGTTCCCATTGCTTCATGCACACTTTTAATTGCTCTGAATTTTCAAGCAGCCAGGAACACAGTCAAGAAATAGGTACATAAGCTATTTCAACAGGGGTGGGGTGCAGAGAGGAATCTAGTGATTCCCAGCTTATATGAGTGTGACTACTACAAAAGTATTCAGTTCTGGGGAATTCGAGAGCCAGGTACCAAGTCAGCCAGGGACAATGGGCACTGGATACCCACCTCCACCACCAGCACCTTTCAGCAGTGTGTACCCTTCATGTCATGGTCTGCACCACAGCTCAGTTCCTTCCTCCTCCCATCACCTGAGAACCTGACCTCTACCTTTGGGGCATTACTCAAAGATATCCTGTTTGCCCACGATCCTCTTTATTTACTTGAAGTTTGTTTGTTTTCTTCAAGGGACCGTTGGAAGTGAAGAGAAAAATGAATCCTTTCTAGGCCCCCAAAGTTCGAATACAAAAGCAACACAAGCACTGCTGGCTGTCAGCAGCCAAGTGACACAGTAAAGCACATTCATTTATCTGTTGAAATTATATGACTTCTAGCACTTGCTCAGGTGCAGAGCCAACAACTGTGTGGCACAGAGGCCTTAAGGATTTGATGTAAGGGGTAACCAAAGATTGTTCTAAAAATTGTTGTGCCTGCAAGACATAAGGGAAACGCAGGTCAGCCGCCATCTTCTATTTGGTAAAGCCAACAGACACCACAAGTTTTCAGGCACGTAAGATAGAGAAACCTCACACAAAGCAAAAAAGGATACGAAAGCTCCAATGATGAAAACTGGGCTGAATACGTGTTTCTGGAAAGTAAACAGTGCCAAACCCATATAAGAAAATATGAAGTTCTCTGCCAGGAAGTGCAATACCTCAAAGAGCTAGGGAGAAAACAGTCACATGTTAATGGCCAAGCAATAAAGCTGCTTTTCAAAAACAACAGTATGCAGAATACTACAGCAGTACAGTGTGCAAAAGGTGAAAGACAGTCTTGCCTGCTTAGTGCGACTTCTTGATTCAACTGACAAATTATTGTATGTGTAATGCGCCTGGGTAATTCCACAGAAGAGGACAGCCACCACACCTGTGAACAGAATCGCATGGAAAAATCAGCCTGTTCACTGTGTGAGCTCCACACATTTACCCTTCCCAAGTTCTACTAAATTTATACATCATCTATTAAATGTATACAACATCCTTAACCTTGAGATTTTGTGAACCTTATTTTCAACTGAGTTAGATCCCAGGTTGGAACTGGGGGGAGTTGGGTGTGTGAACCAAACCAGTGCTTTTAAAAGCCACACAGGGAGCTGCACCTTCGATGGCGTTGTACAGAACACAGAAAAGCTTAAAGCACCAACATCTTGTTTCTCATTGGAAGGTTTCAATGAGAAAGTGGAAAAAAGGCTGCTAAGCCAGACAGGACTTCTATCTCCATATGCTTGAATCTCAACAACTCACCAGTAAATCCACAAGCTTCTGCAAGCAAGAAAGTGCTCCAGGACATCAAGAAGAAGAGAGCCGTTTCCAGCAGGGGGAAGCAGTGCAACTTTGTAAACTTCGTCACGTTAAGTCATTTGTTAAGGGATCAACAAATAAATCCTTTGGCTTCTCTGTACCCAGTGTTTATGAAAAACACTTTTATGCGCTAACAACCAACGCTAGTTGGAAAACAAAACACTTTTAGCACTGAAAAACATCAATTCCATCACAACAAGACATACTTCAGAATCAAGGTCTCCCCTTGCAACAGTCAGTTTTGGATATTTTTTTCCACATATCCATGGCATAACTGTGGCTCCACCTCTTTGAGGTAATATCTTACTCTATGCCATGTTTCCCTGCAAAGTGCCAGCAGGGAAGGGATATATACCTGGCATTCCTTTTAGATTGTGTGTCTTGGGTTTGGGGTTTGTTTTTTTTTTTTTTTGGGGGGGGCGGACAGACTGACAGTGTTTGGGTTTGGTCATCGTCCCTCCCCCCCAGTAAATCCACACACACCCCCCATCATTAAATAAAGCATAAAATACATTCAGAAGCATTTAATTCACAGGGCTGTTCTTGACTACAGCAACCCTAAGATGAAGTAAATTTATCAGAGTTTTTCTGCTCAGATTTGTCAACAAGTCTTTTCCAGCAAGCATGGCTACTTCTGTACTTTTGAGGCAAAACAGAAATCCTGCCTACAACAAAATGTATTTCCTCTCCTTGTGTTGATGTGTTTTAGAGTAAAAGCCAACTTAATCAGAGCAGCTCTGTCTTTCAATGGGAGGAAAAAACAAGTTCATCTTCCAGAGGAGAGCAAAACTTAAGGAACGTCAAACACACACTGAATTAACAGTTCATACAGCTACTGAAGAAGTGGAACAGATTTCAGTAGTGTTAAATATAGCTCTTCACATACTACAAAAAAGTTGTTCACATATTTATTTGGAAGACACAGAAAGAAACCATGTGCTAACAGGGGTGGTAGAGAGATCCCTGGTCTTTCTGAAAGCTGACAACTAGCACAATCTTCTCTGAAATCCAAGTGGGAGGACAGCAAGAGCACAGCAACGGCACTTGAAACAGTAAGGTGGTAGCGCTCTTCCCTGCTCATATGAAGGCAATCTGTACCTCAGTGGACACATCAAGGCTGCACCATCATCCACCATTGCTCTCCATGCATAACACAGCTGCATCCTAGGCTCTCTGCAGCACTACACAATCTAAAGCTAATGGCAGCACTGCTGCTTGGGGAGTCATGGCTCAATATGGGATAGGGATGTTAAAAGCAATGAGCAGCACCGCTTTTCACAAGGAAATTCACAGGTCCTGAGAGGTCTGGGGCTCACAATACTCTTGCCTGCCTCCTGCAAGCAGTAGTCAGATAGCCCAGAAGACTCAGTGGAAACAGCCTCCTGTGGGCTTTATCACAGAATATGGCGTTCACAACAAGCCACAAGTGATGAACACCAGAGGCAAACAGCTGGCAGCGTTTCAATAGGAGCCTGGTTAGGGTGAAGCAATTCTGAGGCTGGCCACTTGCTCCCCACCCACACCTACTTCTTGTTGGCATTCTCTGCTAACACGGAGGAGGGCAAGGGCTCTGAAACATATGCTCCAGCCACACCTTCAGCTGCAACCCTGCTTTGTCAGAAGGCTGCACTCTAAACAAAAGCCCAAACCATCATTAAAAAAAAACAAACCCAAAAAGCTCTCTTTCTCCATGACAGTTGACATTACATCAAATATAAAACTCAGCATTGTTTTAAACAGCTGTTATTCTCCAAACAGTCACTTCTCCATATAAACCATCTGTCCAAAACTTTTGAGGATGTACTGTTACGCTGAGCTACATTATTTTTTTCCCCTTCTAAACAGACCCATTTTGTAATGTCATGCTTCCGAAGCAGCAACATCCACCAGAGCAACAACTGGAACCTGTCTTCCCACAGAGCACTCGGATAATTCCACCACAAGTTTACCCCAGTGCCTGGTTCAAAAGGCATTCATGGATGCCTGGGAAACTGGATAGCCACAGTCACTCCACAGGAGAGGAAGAGGTTGAACCTTGTTCCCCTGAAGTTCGGCAAGAGCCCTTGTCAGAACAGGTTCCTTATTTCCAGTCTTTTCTGGCAGCTTTGTGAATCAACGTCTTTATTCCCCTTGCTGTTATTGTAAGTAGCCATACCAAAACATTTCACTAAATCTGAAATGAAAACCTGTGCTCATCATTCTGGAGGAAGAGGAGAGCAAGAGAAAGGTAAGGAAAAAATCATCTTATTATTTCATATAATAATTGACTAAATTGAAGCATTAATTCAAATTAAATTATTATTTCTGTTTTCTTAGCTTAAACATTAAAGCAAAGACAACTTTCTTTGTTCCTTAGGCATGGCCTTCTGCTTCACTTCATTTCAACCAGGCAGATTCTGCAATTTAGAAAGAAAATACAAAGTGGCACAATACCTTAACTGTTATAAAAATAACAACAGACAGTGAGGCCAAGACAGCTTGCTGACAGCCAGAACAAGTCCAAGTATATTATCTGCATCATATTTGGAAACTAAGTATTCTGTCTATTTTCAAAGGACAATGCATGACTGCATGAAACCCCTCACTCGTAGGGAGGTACAGTTAGAGGTACTTCACAGCTACGGGAGTAACAGTCTATTCACTTCATTTATGACATAAGTTATGGGTTCTAATCAGCTATGAAGAGGAAAACACAAATATATAGTTTGCTTCTACAGTATTGCATGACATTAACTTATTTTCTTTTGGAAAAATACTTAAAATTGGGTGAGCAACAATTTAAGGATTTTTTTTGTTTGTTTTGTTGTTTTGTTTTTTAAAAGAAAACAACCCACAGAGGCAGTCTTCTGAACAGCCTCCCTGCTCCCAGCCTCATGCACCCTCCTGAGCACAAACATTAGAAACAGCAAGAAGCAATTGCTGCTTCAGAAGCATGATTTTACAAAATGGATCTGAATGCATTTCAGCTGTAATCAGTAGCCAACCAGCAAATGCGAAAACACAGCAACAGTATTTGATCAGCTAGAGCTATGGATGGCCGGTAGCCTAAAAGCCAGATGAAGAATCATGGTTCTGGGCCACATCGATTGCACAACAGTGGAACTGGAAGACCGAACATTAAAGCACATCTTCCCCTTATACCTGAAGGGTTACCATTATGCAGACATTTATCAGACAAATCTGCACGGTGTGTATATAACAAGACACGGTTGAGACATTATTACTTAAGATGAAGAATCACAGGTGCATGGTTATTGTATAAAATGTCACATTCTACCCCTTTTATATCAGTTTTCAGAAACCTAGGCAGATCAAAGCAATCTGGGACGTGTACAAATACACTAGCTTGTCTAAAAGCAAATAATTTGAATTTTTTTCCTGAAGAAACACCTCAGTTTCTGGAGCACGTCAGACTTAAGGTCTACTACCTGAGCCTAAAACAAAACCCATACAGATTGCTCGCTGAGCACCTCAGAGCTCTAATCAAATAGTGGCAGTAAGCTTCAAGAGAGCAGGACAGGTCATGCAAAGCACATCATGTTATGATGTTAACTCTAGTAGAGATACAGTCTTATCCAAGACAGATGACATCAGATTTCCAGCAGAAAGGTTAAATGCAGGACTCTCAGAAAGAACCC
The DNA here is from genome assembly GCF_000699105.1 of Pygoscelis adeliae. Classification (NCBI taxonomy): domain Eukaryota; kingdom Metazoa; phylum Chordata; class Aves; order Sphenisciformes; family Spheniscidae; genus Pygoscelis; species Pygoscelis adeliae. The sequence continues at coordinate 2,324,500 of NW_008825494.1, read as the reverse complement.
TGTGGGGTCAGAAATAGCTATTAATGATTTTGCTGACAACAGAATCAAACACCAGTTATCATATGAGATGTCTTTCAAGCCTAATAATAAAAACTATTTTTTTTAATTTCCTAAAAAGAAACTGAATACTAGGACATGCCCATTTAGGGCCTCCCCTTGGCTTGCAGCATGCAGCAACATCAGTAAAATTTCTAGTGTGGCCACAGTTATATTGGAAAAAGGTGATTTCTGTGGGTACCTATATGCCTTTCTATAGAAAAAGGTTACATGAATACTGATCACATCTTCACACTCAGATTAAAACAAGCTTGTGTCAACATTGCTGTAGTTGGAGACAGGTAAGCCCTGTTAGTACCTGAATGTAGCATCTAGTCTGGTAGAGCTAAACGTGAAAAAGGATATCAGAGCTGTCACAACCCCTGTCACTGCTCCCATCATGAAAGAACCACTGAATATTCCCAGGAAAACACCAACAGACTTGAAAAACGCTGCTGCATCAAAAGCATGGGTATTTTCACCTGTTGGCTGGTAGGCAACTATAGATCTAGAAAGAAAGTAACACAATGAGAAATTAGAAGTAGCATCAGGAAAGTTTTATTCCATAACAGCAACACCTGAGCAACAGAAGGGACAATCCCATACTGAAGGCAAATCTGCCTTTCTGGTGAATGTAGGCATAAGGGATCTTGGCAAATGTTTGCAATTTTTATTAATGCAGTTCAAGACGATCCATTTAAATTCAAAATAACATTTCTCAGAAAAAGCATTTATTTTAGACAAACACCAAAAGCAATTAAGTAGTTTCAGAGTAGAAATTCAAGTAGTTACTTACGACGATAATACAATGGCGACAGCGTCATTCAACACGCTCTCCCCAAACAGAAGGGCATAGAGATCGACATCAGCATGCAGCTCATTAAATATTGCTAGCACGGTAACTACAGAAAGAAAAGAGAAAAACCACACTGGCTGACTTCAGGAACAACAACTGCATGAGCTGACAGAGCAGACTTTCCTAAAGCAACAAAACCCAGGAACTGAAGTACAGGATCAAAATTAAACTGGGAAACAGACTAGTCATGTTTATCTATAGGTAAGCAATTCCACCATCAGTTTTAGGGCAGCTCCATTAGGAGGTGGCTTTGTCGTCCTCCCACCTGCACAGTGTTTGTAGGAAAGCCCCCATGATCAAGGGGCATGGGGCAGACAAAGCACTTCTACCAGAGCCCTGATATTTTTTGTAGAACATGTTCCATATAAGGTAATCAACAAAACATTGTGCAGCTCTTGCTACTTTTAAAGGCTGTATGGATTGTTGACATAGCTTTATTATTTCAGCCACTGTAAAATAGTGCTAATCATCCTAAGTGCTCCCCAAAGCATACACTATGCCACAGGAGTGTGCGTTTGCGCAGAATTTGAAAAGGGCAAGACTGCTAAATATTTATAACCATCCTTTCAAGAAACTTCAGCCTGAGATGAAAGACCATGATCTTCAAGATGTTCCCATATATAAGCTTCAAAAAAATCACATGGTGGTTTGTTTTTTGGTTTTTTTTTGCATAAATTGTGTGCAACCACCAGCTGTTCAAAGCTCAGCTCAATCGCAGGAGCTACTTCCCATTTTCACACGAATCACCACTGAGCACCTCAAATAAGCTGTTTTAAATGTCAAGCTTCATACTTCACCACTCCCTACCCTGGCCCGACACACACCAGCTCTCCAGACTGACCTGTCAAGCAGAGACACCTATGTGAGCCTGCTGGACTTTGAAGGATGACTAGATTATTTAGGCAAAAGCTCAAATTACTTTGCCAGAAGAACATTCTTCTGCTTAAACTTGTAAAACATGAAGTTCATTTGAAAGAGAAAAAAAAAAATTCCCCACACCTAAAAAGCCTAAAAGCCTCAAATATTGCTCTTAAATTACCCAATGTCCCAAGAAACCTAGCTGAAGGAGGAAGTCCCGCTATCCAGATAATGTAATATTTTCATCTATTTGCAGTCTTAAACTTGATGCACACTAAACAAAATCCTACTGGGGAAAAAAAACATTTAAAGTATTTGAACAGGAAAGTTACATTTTTCCCCAAACATACCACCACATCATACCAGTCCAGCACCAAACTGACAGAGAACAGGTTTCACAACACTCAGAATTTGCATGCATTTCAGAGAAGAGGATCAGAGATACTAGCATAACATAACTGAAAAAAAAGTGCTGTTAATATCTTCGTGCTATGCAGCCAACAATCCTAGCAATAGGATTATTTTGGAAGGTTATTAAAAAATGTTCAGCAAGCTACCTGGATCAGTGGCAGATATTATCGCTCCAAAGAGGAGGCAGTCTGTATAATAGAATTTATCAGAGAGCTGACCCACCAACTTCATTAGTTTCACAACCCCATACATGAGATTCCTGAAGAGAAAGAGGATAAAACAGTCAAGTCAAACAAGTTGGTGCATTTCAGACAGACAAAGGAAAAGCACAAGCAACAATATTTCAGGCGGGCTTGGTTATGCTACAGCTCTGTGGGACACTGCCGCAGTTGAACACTAAGCTCTCAAAATTAATTTTCCTCTTTTCCCTATGAACTGAATCAAGTGATATATGATCCAGAATATATCATTTAAAACTAGTAAGCAAAGCATGAAATCTGTTCACACAACTAGTACACAGAATCTACAGCTTGTTTCCTTTTTCCACCAAAGGGAACATTTCCCCGCTCAAAATTCCCCTCAGTATTGCTTCTCCCAACACAGCTCAGAGCTTTTGGCCTATGAACTAAGAATAGCCTTCAAAGTATTTCTCTAGTGAAATTCTTTGAGAGACAAACCACGGTCACCTATGCAGTTCAGGATTTCTGTGTTTCAGAATATCCATACACCAGACACAGTAATATTAGCAGCATAAGAGATTGTATGCAAGTAAGCCAAGGTGACTAGCTATCTTAAACTAAATGTGTGTGTGCATGTACACATAAAACTATATATATATACACACACATGCAGAGAGAGAAAGAGAGAGCACATGCACGCATGTGGGCAATGAAAGGGACATCTCTAAAAGTTTCATAGCTAAAATTCTATTACAAGTAGTGTTTGTAATTCAAGTTAAAGTCAATTCCAGTAAGAGTCTAAGAAAGTTTTGGTTTGGACTGGACCATTACATCAAAAACTCAACGCCACTCTTTAGGACTGTGGACTTGTCAAGTGATTCAAACTTGACAATATCATTTCAAGCGACAGTATTATTTAGAAGTGGGATAAATCTCAGCAAAAGTTACATTTGCATTTTGTCTGGAGGATACACAAACAAAATCCTCAAACAAACAAATTACAAAATTGAGGCAATCTGGAAGGCTCAATATACACTTTATCAACTTAAACTTTAGTATAGAAAGGAACTGATATCGCAGAGTTCACTTACCCAATAATAAAACAAGAGACTGCTGTTCCTAAAAAGGCGTAAGCCAAAATGGACCCCAAATTCCTGAAAAAGTGTCTCTGCATAGGAAAAAGAGGTTTATATACTTATTTAAAACAAGTTATATCACCTGTTCAAAAAGATATAGCACGCTACTACACTTGCATTAATACACAGAAACAGCCCTCCATTTGAGAGAAATGCTCCCATTACTCCAATGTAAATTCTGTCCAACTTCAATAAGTTGAATAAAACAAATCTGAACCATGTATTAAATCCTACATGGAGCTTATTGACAGGAAGCTTTCCACACAGATGTTTTCATAAGAGGTGTAAAAGTTAACTGCAAAACTGAAAAACAGGACTAATTCATGGTATCTTCAAGCGAGAGGAGAATCTGGGCCCTTCTGCCATTCAGTGTCTGGCACATCCCCACCAGGATTCAGATTTGGGTCCACTTCTCAGCATAATTTACTGCATTTTGGATATTTGAGAAGGACCAAAGCAATTCATAGCAGGACATCTTTTAATTTAAATGAAATCAATGTTAAACTCTGGCGACGTTCAAAGGAAAACCAATCAGCAAGATTAAATAGAGTTTAATGTGTTTATAGCAACAAGTACATGTATTTTCTCTTAAAACAATATGACCTAACCATCTATGGAGGATATGAGATTTTTCTTGCTGCCATAAAAAAAAAAATATGCTTGAAATGGAGACTGCATTCCTGAACAAATCAGCAGTCTCACATTAAGGGGCGGGGGGAGGCTATTCTCAGAAAATTATTACACTTACTTTCTTCAGGCTATAACCAGCATGAAAAATAATAGGAGGCAACAGAATGTTGAAAAAAACTTCTGGGTCAAATGTTACCTAAAAAATAAAACATGACATTTCAATTAGAAACAGACATACACAAACTGTTAGGTCTTTTTCCTCTTTCATTTTCTGACAACTACCATTTTTGGTTGTTGAAATAGCAAACAACTGGCTAAGCTGACCCTCCAAAATACTGGCCAGCTCTACATATGCAGCAGCAAAAAGCAGCAGCTCTTCATGGTAAACAGCATCTAGAAAAACAGACGTTACGTCCATCACCAATGACAGTCTTGCAGCAGCCCCAAACACAGTCCCCTTTTTAAATTAAAAAATTCTAATAGAAATTATGCTGGAGAAGATATCTCTTATTGTGGTAAATTATATTCATGTATTTGCAGAGGATATGCTATTTAAGCTTTTTTTTTTAATAGAGGGAAAAAAATGCTAAGAAACAATCACTTTTCTGTAAGAAAAGATCATTTTCCCTATATTGTATTATACAAGGCAGCATCAGGCTTTTTTTGTTCAGCTGGTCTTCGTGAATTCTACAGATGTCCGAAACATACACGAAGTCTTCAAACAGCAATCAAGGGCTTTGGGAAAGCACAACGTAAATGCAACAGAGCACAGTTTCGCCGGCAGCGATGTAATACAGAAGGTGCTTTTGAATTAGGCATTGAAGTGCTGTTACTATCAGGAGTACAGACACTTGATACTACCCAACGTTCAAATGAGATGGTGTGGGAAGGAGGGAGGGAAGCAGAGATAAAGGAGAAACACTCAGCCAAGCACAAGAGATGGTCTACCCTCACCTTACGCAACATGTCATTTTGCTCCACGTTGTGGATCTTCCCAGGGCTTATTTCCCCTTTGAGCGTATACTCAAAGAACTTCCCGCTGACGTTGACTAGCAGGGTTGTAAACGGCCTGTCCTCCTGAGAGCAGCTGAACGGCTTGTCATGGCCGCTGGTAGAGGGAGTCCCATATCTCAAGATCACCCCAACTATGAGTCCTGGAAGAGAGTTTAAAAAAAAAAAAATCTAAGGCTGATTTGCTACTCCTGTACCTAACTTTCTAGCTTCAAATAACATCCAAGGTATAATGCGTGAGCCTTACAAGCATACGTGCATCATAAACATTTTGCAGTGAATTGTTACTATCAGTTTCCTGCAAGAGAGGCCCAGAGCACACCAAAACTACTGATGAATTTATAAAAATCTGGTATCTGGCTGAAGTGACAAACAAAATACTCTGTTTCGTGTTTCGTCTTCCTCACCCTCATTCACACCTCTAACGTGTAAACCCTGAGTTGCACGAGAGGCTAAACGCTAGGACACATCAAATACATTTCACCTGCCTAAGAAAAGAACTGAGTAGAAACACCATTGCTGGCAAATAAAGACTGCTGAAAACATGTGACCATAACTGAGCGGAAACAGTGATGTTTGCCATAATATTTTACCGCTGCAGCAAGGATGCGGCTTTTTTGCTTGGCAATTCTAAGCAAGCAAACAATGCTTGTTGCACAATCTCCGGCGTACTCTGCAAACTTTGCAACTAAAATTTGGATGACATGCACAAAGAAGCCAGCTACATGTCTTTTACAAGTATTTTCCACATTTCACAAAACCAAAAATAAATTAAGGTAAAAAATGAACAATCATAAGAGACCTGAGATTCAGGAATATAAGAAGAATCATTCAGCCAGCCTAGACAAAATCCAACCAGAAAACACTATCAATAAGGGATGCATCAAACACAATGACAAAAAATAATTTGTAACCTAATGGAAGGGCCATGCCATGCTTCTCCAGGAGGCTGGAGAAGCACAAGGTTTTAACTGAGCACCGTTCCTTTTACAATGTACTAAGAAAAGAAACAAGACTCCAGTTCTGTGGAGAGAACGTATAAGAACAGTCAAAGTGTTTTTCGTCTGGTAAGTAAACAAATTGATACCCACTTACTAAAGGCTCCCCTGTCGCCTTAAGAGGATCTGTGATTTAATCCTCATTCCAGACAACTGCAAGATGAAGATGGATGTTTGATCCTTTTGTTGACAAGTCAGCAGTCAATGCTGGTTTTGCTCCCTGCGACCCTTACTCTGCATCCATAGATCTGTTTCCCCAGGATGGTAAATGAAGTTGACAGGTAAGAACCAGAGAAGAAAAAAAAAATCCTACCACACACCACAAAAAACCCTAAACAGACTTATCTTTATGGCATAGCATAAAGAGTAACCAAACTGCACCCCAAAAAAGCCAACCAAAAGAACACAGCTCATTCCCTTCAAGTTCAGAGTGGAAAAATAGTTTTAATGCAAGAGAAGGCACAGCAGGTAGTAGCCGTGACACTAGTGGGCAGCTCGCCTCCAGCCCTCTTTCTCTACGATCAAGAGAACATAGTGGCAACAAGATCATTAAAAAGTAACTGGAAGATTAAGATGTATTTTATCAGAAAAAAAAGATGTACATACTCAAAGAGAACACAGGGGAAGAAGCCCCCTCAGCACGATAAATCTACTTACTGAAATTTCACATGCTGACAATTTAAAACACAGAGGTTCATACAAGCATGCTCTTAACAATCCCGAGCTTTTTACAGCTACACATGATGGATGCAGCAGAAAAGCAGCTCTGCACAAAGTGACAGGTTAGGGCCAGTCACCTCCAAGCCACTTCCACTACCAGTTATGGCTAGAGACATCTTCACCAACCCAGCCAGGCAAGCAGCCAAAGCTTTCTGCTTCTCTTAGCCCCCTCACACCTAGGAAGAGCTAGGCTCACAGAATACATCAGGAAGACTGACTGTGTTAAAAAACTGATCTAACCAGCATCAGCCAGAAATCCTGTAGTAAATCAGAAGCCAGAATGAAAACTGTACAGATGAGCTTATGCATAGCAGTGGCACAAAGCCAGTTCTATACTGCTACTAAGCTGAGAATAGAGAGGGGGATACCGATAGACGTAATAGCTTCTTAGGCTCAGAGGCTGCCCTTCAGTGAATTCATTGCAAAGCAGATGGGAAACCCCCGTTGCTATTGCATTAGCAAGATGCGCTGGAAAGCAGGATGTGATCGCTTTACACAACTGGATTATAATCCACTCATACATTTTCCTCCCATAATAAGATATACCAGTTATTTTAAAATAAGTTTTGAAGATATGCCAATTACATCCATAATTGATACCCAGTGTTTGAAGTGAAACATCCTTTAAGCCTCAGAGTCCCACGGTCCAGCTAACACAGCTACAGGGAAATATCCTGTTTTCATACACCTTCTACCAATAAAATACCGAACTGGATGACCTTTGCACCGAGCACCACACCGTTTAGGAACATCCGATCCCTGCTGCCAGGCTGCTGTCTCACAGCAGGATGCAGCTGGGACCAGGGTGGCCGGTGTCGAAGCAGGAGGCCAGCAGAAGCAGCGGCAGCTGGTCAAGGCAAGGTGCAGCCAACTGGCTAAAGCTACATTGGGCTCAGTCGTGAAAGGAAATAGGTGTGAAAATAGAAGAGGCTAAGGAAGCCACATGAATACCATGGACAGCTTCATTAGCAAAAAATACTAGGCACTTCATAGTTCAAAAGATGAGTTAAGAGGGGAATGTTCCCCAAACTTACAAAGGTACAGGCATACTGCTGTATTTATCATACAGTCCCAAAATAACAGGTTTTGAACATTAAAGTGAAGTGTGTCAGCTGGACACGTTTGACAGAGATGTGAACTGCAGAAATCCTGAAGTCATTAATGCTTTTCCAAAAAGTATGAAGTCTTTGTGGAAAACCGTATGGAAGTATTTTCAGTTTTCCAATAAACATCAAGTCTTTTACACACTAAAGAGTTACTGGACTTGTTAGATGATTTCTACATCCCATCTCACCTGATAAAGCAACATTGACAAAGCTTATATATTTAGTCAACCCCCAAGGTGCCGAAAAAACCTGAAAACCCAAGCACTTTTCAGGCAGACTGAACAGCCTGATTTACAGCTTCAGAAAGATGTACACGCGGATGTACATCTTTCAGATGCCCTTCTAAAGCTGCCTGCCATTAGGTGTTACACGGATGGCCAGGGCATCCTCTATAAATTGTCTCTGGATACTTGATTTCAACCATTTCCACCATTTCCAAAACATCAGAGTTGCAGCTGCAGAACAAAAACAGGAAAGAGAGAGACCTGGAATTGCCCAGTGGACAAACCTAGTGGGATACTCTAGACTTACTTCTAGGCTGTTAACACAAGCATAAATTCAGTATAGTTCTGTTGCTTATTTGGAAGCAAGGGGAGGGATGGATGCTGGAGGCTAAGAACAGATATAGAAGAATCAGTACACAAACTCCATGTTACTTCTGCGCCACAAGGTCTCACTGGTGAAGAGTTTATGGAGAACCTGGATCAACAGAGCAAATATTCATCTGACTGCTTAAGAACATTTTACTTCTTCAAAAAAGAAAACTCTAGGGCTACTAATCCAGCTCTGTCTTTTACTGCAAGACTGTCAGAAGTGGAAAAAAAAAAGCTAGAAATGGGCTACAAATACTTCAAAATTTGAGAAGAGCCTTACTTTCAAAGTTTGGGTTTGTGGTAACTGTTGCAACGGCAAGTTTACAACACTGCTCAAAGACTCTCAGGAAGGATAATCTCAAAAATCAATACTTAATGCCCTGTATGCATGACTTGCATTCTCACTTTTAACAGAGAAAGCATTTATGCCAGTATCTTGCGTGTACAATGCCGATCACACAGCTGGTACACAAAGAACATCTTACTAGAAATGAAGCATTAAAAAGCTAAGAATATTTTTTCCCTTTTAAAACAAATCACTACTGATAATAAAAAACATTAGACTACAGACATAGTCAACACCCATCTACACAATACACCATTTTAAATAGCATATTTACTTTTGGTTTTGTTTGAGCACAGAACTCACTGAAGTGAGAATATGAATTCAGATAGGCATGTGCAACCGCGAGCGCCTGTCCCTGGTCAGAGCCGAGCTCTGCGTGGTTTCCAGCCCAGTTCTCTGCTGAAGAACCAGCCCTGAGGTTTCAGGGAGCTTCAGCAGGCATCAGTTTGCAGGAACTGGAGGTATTCACACTCCACGACACACAGTTCAATCAGTGAATTCAAACTGTGAATCAGTGGACTGGATCAATTGGTGAACTCAAACCTGTTTAGATACCGTTTCTTTCGTACGCTCCTGGTAAAGAGCCAGGCACCAAATACTGAGGGTCCTTCCCTATGCAGCGCAGTTTGTATTAACCACGTTTCAGCCTGAAGGAGACTCAGCGGAGATCTATTGCTGTTTGCAGCTATCTACTGGAAAGGCAGAGAAGAGAGGAACAGACTCTCCAGAAAAGTGCACAGCGATTAAGACTAAAGACAACAAACTTGTTGCAATGCAGGGAGAGAAAGTTAGGTAAAGTTTTTTGGTTGGTTTTTTTTTTTTTAAACAATGAAGTTGCTATGCACCAGAATAGGCTGTATAATCTCCATCCTTGCATATAGCCCAAACTCACACAAATATGGCCCCAGGTGGCCCAAGCCGTGGGGGCCTGCTGTGAGCAGAAGGCTGGGCAAGACTATGTCCAGAGGTCCCTTTCAAC
>NW_008825494.1:2282723-2314582 GCF_000699105.1 Pygoscelis adeliae | reverse complement strand
ATACTTTATGCTGCAAAGGTTTCTTTAAAAGCAACTTTGTTGCTTCCTGGGTCAGTCTTGGGGATTTCTGTTGCTTTGGAGTTGGGTTGGTGGGGTTTTTTTGTTTGTTTAAAATGACAGACTGCACTGCTGACTCTAAAACTAAGTCAGAGGAGAAGAAATGGCAATATAAGAGCCTGATCATAAAAGCCAAAGTGATCCAGCAGACCAGGAAGGGGATGCTTTTACTTCCTCAATCCGCCCTGACCTGCCCTCTGCCCTGGGCCACAACCCACCCTATGGAAGCAGGCAGAGGGGGTGACTAGGAGATGTTCAGCTACTGTTAATGCCACATAAATACAGAAAAGCAGATTCTGTGATATAGCAGAGAAAGCACTTGCTAGTAGTCTTTCCTTTTTTTAAATGTAAAAGTAGTAAATTTTGATGGCAAGACTACAGCAAGCCATTGACTGGTTTGTCAAGCTGGGCAGCACTGTCAGCGGTGAGACCCAGTCTCACTTCGGCACACGGCCTGTCTCTCCTTAGCGCAGCCCACACAGGGGCAGAATAGCGTATTTTGAGTACTTGGACACCAGCTTCCTCGTGGGGCAAGGTGGTGGCGAGTAAGATACCTGTCTGCTTTTGAAGGGGGGGGGAAACAAACCAAAAAACCAGACACACACACAAGGAATACGTAAAAAGGATTTCTTACATTTGAAAGTCTAGATTTTTTTTCTCTCCATACTCCCAAACTAAACTTTTTACCAGCTTGAAGACAAAGAAACAAAGATGAAGAAGAACTTGGCAAGAAGGATGAAAGAAAGCCCTGTAAGTATTTTCAAGGCAAAAGACTAATCATACAGCTTGTTTTACTATAGGATGTTTGTGTGCATCAAGATTCACAGTTGTAAAGTTTTACTTTAAATAGCCTGAAACACCAACAGAGAAAGTATTTTTCCTAATACAGGGTCAACCTTTGAACCTCACAGTCCACACCTTCAAATCTGACAGTGATTTATGAGGAAGTTCCAACACTTCTTACAAAGTAACTGAAGCATTGTTTCTGACCCAGAAGTGAGCTGGTAATGTTGCACATAAAAAAAAAAAAATCAGATCAAACATTACATACCACCTCCAGAAGTGCTAGCAACTCACTCTCTATACCATTTGCTTGCCATTCACTGTGCTATCGCTTACAGGAGTGCAGGGGAACACTGCTATATGATCCCTTGAAGAAGGGTTAAGCAGGTGACTGCAGAGCTCCAGACCTTCATTAGGGTCTCGCACTCAGCATCGCTAATCTATTAGCTACTTTCTTAATGGTGCAACGCTGCCAGCGTGGCATTCATCAGCTTGTCACATTGCTCCAAAAGATGTGAGACTTGAAAAATGGGAAGCCTGTTTTGAAATTAGTCCTCGTCTTCGGCAGTTTATGTTCAGCAGCATAAACACAAGACAAGTACTCATCACATTTCAGTAAAAAAAAAAAAAAAAGGCATTTTTTTGACAGGGAATGGAGGCAGGTGATGCCAATTCTTGAAGTCTGAAGGAAATTTTGGGGATATCTAGAACCCAAAATGCTGAATAACAGATTCAAGGTCATGCTTTCTCATTGCCTTAGGGCTATTTTAGATAAGGAAGTTAAAAGACAGTAAACAAGCCGGTAATTCTTCTTTGTAGGCCCACGTAGCAGTATGCTATCAAGGGCATCTTTGTAATAAGCATTTTATTCACTTTTTAAATAAGCCAAACTAAGCATGGTTTTGAATTTAAATAAACAGATTACCGAAAAAAAAGTTATTGGGACACTGGAGAACCAAATGTCAAATTAACTTGCTGGCTCTGCACTGCCAGACACGTGCACCATGCACACCCTTGCCTTCCCGCAAGCCTTGGGTTTCAAAAAACCCACAAGACTGTCTGTGATGGTCAAAAATGCCTTCTGAGTAACTGTTGCTTTGTTTTTTCCTAGAGGAACTAATTCTTTTTCAGGTTGTGTCATGTTAATGTGATCTACGTACTCAGATGTATAGTGAAATGGTAAAAAAAAAAATTATGAACTACAGAAGCAGGCAGATAGGCTTTATTCTGTAATGTGCGTTCTTACTGATGATGGGGTTAAAGAACAGGTTTAAGGTAGAAAAAAGTAATTTAAAAATACAACTATCAAGAGTTTTAAACAGAATACTGCTTTGGAATTTCAGTAGCTAATTTCTGAAGAATTTTTAAGTTTCACATACAGCTTCACATTTGCATAGAAGAGTTATAACTCCAGAAAAATTAGTTTGTTCCAGATAAGATGGCAACCACAGAAACATGATCATAAAAATGTGGCAAAGTGAGAAGCAGTAAGAAAAATTGCTCCCTGTATTCTCCCCTGGAATCTAAAAATCCAGAAAAAAAAAGACTTAAAAAAAAACAAAACCAAAAACCCACAACAAACCACAACGCCACATCATACATTGAACAGCCTAAACTGAAAGCTCAGCCCTGGAAGAAGCTGCTGTCCTGTGGTAAGAACATGTGGCTGCTGGTCCAAGCACAGGACTGTGAGTCAAGGCCCCTGAACCAATTCCCAGCTTTAGCAGTGACTCAGTGGAAGAGCTCAAACAAGCCACAGAAGACAATTTAAAGAGACACTCTCAAATTGGAAATAAGATACCATAGTTATAAAAGGCACCGATATTTGTCAGAGATTATAAAGAATACTAGAGTCTACAACTAATCTCAACTCTCCTTGTTCACGTGTTTTCAAGTTCATTTACCACATAACCACTGTTTCATGCAACACAGATTTAACAAAGCATTTGCTGTTAATTATATTATACATAATATTTAAAAAGATTCTTTGTACTTTTAGAAGCGTAAGTATTCCTCCTTAGATATTGTTGTGGTTTAACCCCAGCATGCTAAGCTCCACTCAGCCACTCGCTCACTCCCCCCCAGTGGGATGGGGGAGAGAATCGGAAGGGTAAAAGTGAGAAAACTGGTGGGTTAGGATAAAGACAGTTTCATAGGGAAAGCAAAAGCCGTGCACACAAGCAAAGCAGAACAAGGAATTCATTCACTGCTTCCCATGGGCAGGCAGGTGTTCAGCCATCTCCAGGAAAGCAGGGCTCCATCACGCGTAACGGTGACTTGGGAAGACAGACGCCATCACTCCAAACACCCCCCCCCTTCCTTCTTCTTCCCCCAGCTTTATATGCTGAGCATGACGTCATATGGTGTGGGATATCCCTTTGGTCAGCTGGGGTCAGCTGTCCCGGCTGCGTCCCCTCCCAACTTCTTGTGCACCCCCAGCCTCCTTGCTGGTGGGGTGGGACGAGGAGCAGAAAAGGCCTTGACTGTGTGCAAGCACTGCTCAGCAGTAACGAAAACATCCCTGTGTTATCAACACTGTTTTCAGCACAAATCCCAAACACAGCCCCATACGAGCTACTGTGAAGAAAATTAACTCTACCCCAGCCAAAACCAGCACAGCTATAAACCCCAAAGCAGTGAAAGCCATACACATACTAATGCCACACACATTCCCCTGGAGGCGCAAGCTGCAATGGGCAACCACAAAGACACTAACCTCTTGCCACCCTGTGATTCCCTTTCCTTGCCCCATACAGAGGCGCAAGGTGACTCCCTAACAGGGTGCCAGCTGAAACTGGTTCTAGTCCCCTGTGGCAGCAGCAGAGATGAAGCATTTCTTTCGACACAGACTTCTAAGCCAAATGAGGAAAAACCCCAAACACAGATTCTTTCCCCCAGGCACATTCGTGACCACACTGGCAGGCACCTGACAAGAACAAACAGCAGGAACAGCAGCAGCTCTCTGGTAGATAACAGAAAGCTTCCTATTTAATCCTTGTGTTTTGTTACTGCTTTTCTCCCCATTTGCATATGCATGCTAGAAACGCTTGGCATATCTCAAACAGGAGGCCGCAAGCTCCCAGAGTCCAAAAAAGAATAACGTCAAGCCTCTTGTTACAAAAAGTTTTGCAGTAATACCACCTGGCTCAGGCACTAGCAAGAAATGAAGTTTCCCAGTTTAAAAGAAAAAAGCCCAGACAATAATTATTCCTCCCCCTAAAACATGCTGTAAAGCTTCAGCAGAAGGAGCTATTAATCTGTCATTGCAAGGAGTCAGGCTTCAATCTGCAACCCAATTGAAACTCATTAAGCAGCAGCAATCTCTTTGCTGACACTGTCATTTAATTTTGAAGGTTTGACATAAGGAGAGGATGAAGGGGGAAGGGGCAGGAAATACATCCATCTCGGCATGGCTTTGGGTTCAGAGACCCCACAATAGCTACAAGGAGAGCTGTTAACTATAGATAAGCCTTCTCTTGCTATGAGGAGTTCTGCATCCCAGCCTCAGGCCTTTGCTCATTTGAAAGATATCTAAAGTGATGGATGCGTGTGGAGGCCTTCATCCCAAAAACCATTTCTGGGAGCTTCTGATTAGGACAGGGGCCCAAGCAGAGTTTTAGGAAGAAAAGAACAGGAAGAAGTTTCAGCAAGGTGAATGAACCAAAATCTGCATCAGAAAGGTTTTCGGTTGTCTCAAGGAGAACTTCCCTCTACTGCTTGGGAACATTTTGATAACAGCAATGGCTATGCACCTGGGCTGGCAGATGGCCAGGGCATCGCTGCTGTACTGGACAGGCTGGAACTCCAGTGCGAACTTGAGTCAAAGGGACTGTGACCTGTGGCTGAGTCCACGTGGGAGCAGGACACCCCAAAGCATCTGTGGCTGTGGTTATGTCTGTGCCACAGCAGGTGTACCTCTGAAAGGATTGTGGACCAAGGATAAGTCCACGCTGGAGAAGACACACCTCGAAGCATCTGTGGCTGTGGATAAGTCCATGCTGCAGCAGGTACACCTTGAAGCATGAGTGGCTGTGCATGACGTCACGCTGGAGCACCTCAAAGCGTGTGGCCATGGATAAGCCCACGACAGAGCAGGTACGCCCCTGCAGGGACTGCAGCCACAGGTAAGGCCACGTTGGAGCAGGGTCACTCCTGAAGGGACTGTGCCTGTGGGTAAGGTCACACGGGAGCAGGTATATCTCTGAAGGCATTGCGGCCCATGGAGAAGGCCATGCTGGAACAGTGCACCTCAAAGCAACTGTGGCTGTGGGGAAGTCTATACTGCAGCAGGTACTCCCCTAAGGGACTGCAGTCTGTGGATAAGTCCAAGCTGGAGCAGGGGCAAGGGGAGGAGTTCATTGCAATGTTAAACCCGATGGCCTGGTCCAAAGGGACACAGCATGTTTTAGGGGGAGGAATAATTATTGTCTGGGCTTTTTTCTTTTAAACTGGGAAACTTCATTTCTTGCTAGTGCCTGAGCCAGGTGGTATTACTGCAAAACTTTTTGTAACAAGAGGCTTGACGTTATTCTTTTTTGGACTCTGAGGAGCTTGCGGCCTCCTGTTTGAGATATGCCAAGCGTTTCTAGCATGCATATGCAAATGGGGAGAAAAGCAGTAACAAAACACAAGGATTAAATAGGAAGCTTTCTGTTATCTACCAGAGAGCTGCTGCTGTTCCTGCTGTTTGTTCTTGTCAGGTGCCTGCCAGTGTGGTCACGAATGTGCCTGGGGGAAAGAATCTGTGTTTGGGGTTTTTCCTCATTTGGCTTAGAAGTCTGTGTCGAAAGAAATGCTTCATCTCTGCTGCTGCCACAGGGGACTAGAACCAGTTTCAGCTGGCACCCTGTTAGGGAGTCGCCTCTGTATGGGGCAAGGAAAGGGAATCACAGGGTGGCAAGAGGTTAGTGTCTTTGTGGTTGCCCATTGCAGCTTGCGCCTCCAGGGGAATGTGTGTGGCATTAGTATGTGTATGGCTTTCACTGCTTTGGGGTTTATAGCTGTGCTGGTTTTGGCTGGGGTAGAGTTAATTTTCTTCACAGTAGCTCGTATGGGGCTGTGTTTGGGATTTGTGCTGGAAACAGTGTTGATAACACAGGGATGTTTTCGTTACTGCTGAGCAGCGCTTGCACACAGTCAAGGCCTGTTCTGCTCCTCGTCCCACCCCACCAGCAAGGAGGCTGGGGGTGCACAAGAAGTTGGGAGGGGACGCAGCCGGGACAGCTGACCCCAACTGACCAAAGGGATATCCCACACCATATGACGTCATGCTCAGCATATAAAGCTGGGGAAGAAGAAGGAAGGGGGGGGATGTTTGGAGTGATGGCGTCTGTCTTCCCAAGTCACCGTTACGTGTGATGGAGCCCTGCTGTCCTGGAGATGGCTGAACACCTGCCTGCCCATGGGAAGCAGTGAATGAATTCCTTGTTCTGCTTTGCTTGTGTGCGCAGCTTTTGCTTTCCCTATGAAACTGTCTTTATCTTAACCCGCAAGTTTTCTCACTTTTACCCTTCCGATTCTCTCCCCCATCCCACTGCGGGGCTAGTGAGCGAGCGGCTGGGGGGGGTGCCGGCTGGGGTTAAACCACAACAACTTCTCTCTTCCCAAAGATCTTGCTGCCCCAAGCCCCATCCATTTACTAACACCACAACCTCCTACCTGTAGCACAGACAAAGGTTTCAAGTTGACCAAATTTTCAAGGAAATCTTTTTTGCTGAGGCAAGCCCCACGCTCTGTAACTGTGGGCAGAAGACCAGCTGGCACTTGTAAACAACATGGTTTGTGGCTTACAGGGAAATGCACCAACCCAAAAGACAGAAATAGTGGCAAGATGACAACTCTGGCTTTTTGTGATCATTATGTCTGACCATAGAAGTCTTGTTATTGCGACAACCAAACACACACAGTCTTGACAGAAGAGCTATCCCATCTCGTAGGGGCAACCTGCCGCTTACAGACATCTCCCAAAGCAGAGCTGAGAAGCCACGTGTTCCCTGTTTCGCCTTTCTGGGTGACTGCTTTGAGCACAGGCACTTCAGTGGCTGTGGCCTTCCCACAAACACACCACAATTCTCAAGCCCACTCTACAGCTGTTTAACCTGTGGACCCAGCTACTGTGACATCCATCCCACTTTACACACTAGGAACCAAAAAAAGCCAGAAAATACTCTTCTAGGACCTTATGAACAGGTGAACAGAGGATCAAAGAAATAGACTGTTATTTGCCCAAGACTGCCTTTTCCGCTTTCATATATAGTGTAAAATTTAAGCAGTTGTTTTAGTACTAACTGCAGTGGCCACTCAAATGACTGCTGCCGCAGCCTGCAGCACATGAGCAGTTTTATGAACCTTCTGTCTTCCTGACTGATTCCCGTGAGCTAGAGAGGAAGAAGAAAGATTGCACTCCGAGCTGCAACAAGGAAAGCCAGCCAAAAGCTCAGCCTGCTCACAAGCAGCACATTGTCAAGAGGTCTCACAGCTGCAATTCCCAACCTCCCACGCAGCCTGTTACCACCCTCCTCCTTCCCTCCTAAACTGGTACAAGCTTTATCTTACTCCAGCCAAACTCACCCTACAGTTCCCAGTCACTAACTTCTTGCTCTGCTCCCACTACAGGCTGATGCCTCCTTGCCTGCTCCTGACAGATCTCAGGTGCTGCTCTGGCCTGTCTTTTTTGCCATCCCTTCCAGCCTTTTTAGCATCAGTGGTGCCAGCATGGTGCCTGAGCAATCATATCCACTTTGGCTCTCCTCTGCATCCCACCTCAACTCTAACCCCAGCATGTCTCACTAGTGGCACAGAAGTGGTTGGGAACCTATGATTTCATGTCCCATCCTAGTCCAAAGGTGCCAGCTGAGCACTAGAAAGATCAGATTTCTTAGAGATAAAGACCAGCCAACCTCCGCTACGTGGAGAAATTTGACTCACTCACACACAGGGGCTTGGTGCAAGACCCCTTGGCAGGACAGAAAGAGGCAAGGAGTAAAACATCCTTCCAAAGGCTGATCTAACATGAGCAGAACCACTGTGCACCCCATGAGCTTGCTCTTATCCTAGCCATTTTAAGTGCATAAAGCTATTCATTTACACTGTCTTTTGGCCATTCATTCCTCTCCCCTGCATATTGTCTCAAACAAATACAACCTCACCATCAAACACAAGAGATTCTCAGATTGAACCAGCAGGTTTTCCCCACACAAACTCTTTCAACAACCACTCCCAGCCCCACACTAAAATCTTGGGTTTGGGCACATGCAAAATAATCACTATAAAGCAATTCTTGCATCCCAAGGTGGATGGATACCCTTTCAGGAAGATACAAAGCCAAAAAGAAGGATCTTTATTTCACTTGCTTCACAGCACTGCACTTTCAGGGCTGCTTCAGAAGTGTCATCAAAATATCCTCCAGACTTCCCTTAAGTTGTTTCTCATGACATGAGTTTTATCAGTACAAGGGGTTAACTAACTCAAACTAGTTCAGTTAGAAAATTGCTTAAGTCAACATGCTTTTAAAAGAATTGACTGCACACAGTATGTATAAAAACCTGGGAACTTACACATCTGCCATCAGAAGCATGAACAACTCCCGCTTCCCATAAAACTAGAGGACAGGGGATGGACTCACACCCACACACGCGAGGTAGCACAGAGTAAGCAGGCCATGACACCAAGCACTGCTGCTCACTGTGCACATGCTTTACCACTTTTGCATACACAAGCTTAAGTAATCAGCCACATTACTGCTCAGATGTAACCTTCACAGCCTTTTCTTTTTACTTTTCCATTTAGATTCTTTCAAGTGCAATGCAGCATCAGCTAATTCTGGCTTCACTTCACTTTCACTTCTCCAAAGATACTCTTTTTTTAGACTAAGAAAATGCTTGACAGAATAATACAAGTGCCAGTGACAACAACATGCAATACGATATAATGCATTTTGTCTAGCGTACAACTGCCATCCCAAACCACAAAAAAGTACCTCATTTAATAGCAATATGGCTGTTAGGGCTCTGGTATCAGATAAATAGTTTAAACTAACACAAAAAAAAGCCCAAAACATTGGTTTGTGTAGATAACAGGTTACACCACCCTGCACTTAAGTGCTGAGACAATCTACATCTGTCAACATTGCTCATCGAGGGAGAGCTACCTTCAGAGAACATGTAAGTCTTTACAAGCAGCTTTTTATTTTTAAAAGTTACAAGCTAGTACTATTGCTTTTGGACAATGTGGTTAAGAGATGGATGATTATCTAGACACTTGGAAAAACACCTCTTGAAACTTTAAGAAGTACTTACTCCAAGATTTGTTACCATATGAATTTGCAGGTTAAATGGCAGTGTATGTGCACTTACTAATACCCTCACAGCACACAAGCTAGATCAGTAGCTGATACATAAAGACTGCAGATTTACTTCAGTGGAGGTAAAGTATCTAGGGCAACTCATTGCAAGCTTCTATTCTGCCTCCATCGAGCTTAGTTTTGGTACCACCACTCTGTATACCCTGACATTTAGGGAAGCCACTAGGATAAGTGAATGGCTCTTGTCCAGAGCCAGCAGGAAACACAGCTGCCATCTTGCCCCCTTCCAAGCAGCCAAGCTTACAAGCTAAGAAGAGAAACTAGTCAGAGCCTAGGCTTGCTTGTTCCTCCCATTACTGCTCCAAGCTTCAAGTCAGAAGATAAAGAACTTCTCCTTTCATTGCACTGCTTGAGGCTTCCAGCCCAATGGAACATTTTCAGCCCTATACGATACTTCCTACATCCCAGAAGCTATGTTTTGATATGTCTCAAAGTATTAGAGTTGAGTTCATTTACACCCCATAGGCAAACACTGGATCTCCTTTGTGCAATTTATGTTAAAAACGCCACAAAAGTGCTATAAATGAAGTTCATTTTTTGTGGACACTGGAAGTCCCTGGTGCACTTGAAGAAGAGAGTTCCGATTTAACGATTTGCCTTTTAAAAGCCATTAGCAGTTTGCAAGAGTCCCCACACATTTATCTTTCAGGTTGTTCATCAAGATGGGTGGCGAAAAAAAAGAACAGTAATTAACTGCAAACAAAACAAATTACAGTGTTGAAGTATAAGCACCAACTTAAGTCTGACAAACAAATCTAATACAGAAATTCAAGCTCAAGTTCAAAATCTAAAGCCATATTAGGAGAAAATGAGATGCTCTTACAAAGCATTTACAACTTGTGTACATAACTAAAGAGAAAAAGAAATTATCAAAATTTGACTCAAGCCTTGGGGGGGGATTACTTTTTTTTTTCCTTTAGATGTCAGCTCAAAGTTACTTGCTAAAACCACTTTTGAGACCTAAAAAGAGCCACTTCCGCGGGTTTAAAAACTGAAAAGTTTTTGGGAAGAGTTCTAGAAAACTCCCAAACCACATAACTTAGAGCAGTGCTTTTCAATTTCAGCTACGCAGCTTCTTACACAAAAATAATTCAAAGTGTTATCATGTTTAGCATGGATTTCCTTGGTGAAATATGCCAACGTAATGACAAATACTTTTAACAATTTGTGCGTGACTTTCTACTGGCTAAGGGTTTGTAGAAAGAAGGAAGTCAGATTCTTTGCTTAGGCTGCCTGAAAACCAGAAAAGGCAGCTGTTTCAACAGCAGCCTCCAATTCAAGCTAGCAAATTTGGGATACGCGGTGCAGAGGATGAACAGTTTCCACTACCATAAATAAATCCAACTGGTGGGAACGTGTAGACAGTTAGCAATCCTGAAAATTGACTCCTGTGTATCCAAAGACAAAACCAGAGCTCGAATCAGAAGTTCAGAAATGTTCACAGATGCTGCCTAAACCAGTTTACTCAGACTATTTCCCTGAGATTCCCCACGGCATTTGGCAGGAGACAAAAAAAAGTTTGTCTTCATGGAGCAGCCCCAGCTGCTCTTTTCTAGCACATCAGTAGACCTTCATCTGCAGCTTCGACTGTTGCATTTCACTGATGGGTGCGGGTTGCACCTCTCATGCATCTCCTGCGCATTCAACAACCAGCTCCCTCCGGAAAAATCTAGGTCCCAGTGAGCCACTCGGCATCAAGTGGACAACCAGAACACGCAGGCTGTAGTGCTGCCTGGCCAAGCAACCTCTGCCAAGTCACTTGCCTCTTAATACTCACCCTCCTGAAAAGGCAACCTGAGACTTGCAGTAGTTCCCACTGATCAGGAGCAAAACCAAGATCCTACTGTGTTATATAAAGTATTCTTTCTGCAAACTGCTTAAAAGTTTAATACAACAGGAGTATGGAGCCATAAAAATTGATGATTATTCTTTACCCTCCAGACATGGCATTGCAAGCACACCTCTGAATTTAAAGAGCCTGGCAAGAACTCCAGCAAAGGCACAAGGTGGTTTTTAAAAGAACTGCTCTCACTCTGGAGATTGCAGAGTACCAGGCTTATTAAATATTAAGGCCAGACAAATTGCAGAGATGTCAACAAGACTCAAGACTTTACAATCCAACACTGACAGACTGAGTGGTCTCTGTGGTATCCTCACCTAACGTTGCTGCAGATTTTGCAAAAGGCGTGCTTGCATGAAAGTAACTTGATTTTTTGCAGCCAAGGAGTAGAAGATATTTCTGTCAGAACAACATTTCACAGTTCCAGTTTCTGAGGAAATGCCTCATAGAAGTAAGGCAAGTTCTGCCAAATAAAATTTGTATGAGTTATTTTGCTAGGCTTAAGTCCTATCCTTAATAATGCCTGTGCTTTAAAATAAATTTGCTGTAAAAGGTTAACTAAAGACCTCCATAAATATTTTTTAAAAGGGGATTCAAAAAAGAAAGTCAAGACTTCTGAAAATGAAAAAAGTTACAATAGTGAGAAAAGACTCTGTATTGTAGCTGTTAAGACTATCACTTACTACACTAGAAAGAAAAATCCGAATTAGCTTATGAGTATCTCCAAAGAGGCTTCCATCACAGTTCTGCCATTGGTTATGAAAGATTAGAAACCGTTCTGGGTATCTACCTGGGCTTCCACATTTACCTTGATCAAAACGACAGCACAAACTCATGGGTACACCAGGAGACCCACAGATGCTGGAGCAGGAAGGGCATCATGACATAGCTCAGAGAGGGAGGAAGAAGGCTGGGTGATGACAGGCTGTAGAAGCAAAGGCAAAGACGCTCACCAAGAAGCAAAGTGCAAAGAAGCTGTAGCCAAAACTGCATGGAGCTGTATCCTCTGACTTGTCTCTTCCCTCCATTACTGCTACCATTACTTTATCTTAACTCCAATAGCACATTTTTGTGCAGAACATAATTTTCTAAAGCAAACTGAAGTGTCCGCTCTGCACATGCAGCACAATAAACTTCATTTCAGTTTGCTTTAGAAAATTGCTCTCCGCTCCCAAAAATCAGCAGGCAGAACATGAGAACATTGCACTGGGTTGGACAGCTCAAACATGAAATCCAGCCTCATTCCAACACACGTCTTGGATTTACTCTAAGATTGGACTTGTTACAACTCACGGGAGGCTGCTGTGCACTAGGACCATGTCCTGTTTGTTAAAGTTTGGAAAGGATATCAGCAAGGTGGGTCTCTTCCAAGAGTGACAAAGCCTTAAAGCGAAGCCATGCTGTCTGCAGAGCTGGATTCCAGGCTTGAGTCTATAAGAGCTTCTGGGTGATGCAAACAACCACAAGCCACTTTTCACAAGGGGGCATGACTTGGCATCCTTGAACAAGTATTCAGAGGTCTGGTTTGCAAGAGTAGTGGGCTTTCCAAGCTTCACTGATACATAAGAGCATATCTGGGAGCATAAAGAGAAGAAAATCCCAATTGCAGGCATCAAAAAGGGAAAACTAGAAGAGATTCAGTGAATGCTTTTGATCTTGTTCCTTGCCACAACTCCTTACCTGCAAGATGGAGTAATAGCACTCCCCTGCAAACACATCACAGAATTTAATGGTTGTGTGAACCCCCAGAGAGTAGCGATCATATTCCCAAACAATAGGAGAAGGAAGGAAGAAAACTTTACAGAGACGTGTTACATGATAACAGCTCCATATACCACATACAAGCTCTCTTCTAGAAGCTGAGAATCATAGAATAGTGTGGGTTGGAAGGGACCTCTAAAGGTCATCTAGCCCAACCCCGCCGCCGTGGGCAGGGACATCTTCAACTAAGAAGAGAAAACACCGAGTAAAGTAGACCTTTCGAGTCAACTGTGCAAGGTCATTTGCTGTTTTGGACACCCTCTGTCTCCAACAATATCTAGGAATTGACCTCCATCTCTGCTAGAAACACAGTAACCTTGAGCCCAAGGTAAAGCACAAGTTGGGCTAGCACAGCTAAAGCTGAAGCATGGGTGAGGTACACTGACACAAAGACGATGATGCATTTTCTTAGAGTGGACACAAGCAGAGCACAGGTTGGTCTAGTACACTTTCGGAGTGTGACAGTCATTGCTACTGCAGTTTCCAAAAGACCTGGTGAAATATCCTAGGAGTCCACATGACCATGGGATATAGTAATATTGGACATTGTTATTCTATTTTCTGTGCCAGAAGTACCGTGGAAGCTGGTTCGTACAGGTGTACTTTACAGGCCAGTTCCTTCAGTGTGACCTGTCAAAATTATCAAATAGGAACATGAAAAAAGAAAAAAAATCTGTGGCATGACTATAGCAATGCAAATCCAGCCCGACAGATAACAGCTGGGCAACTGATGCCTACAGAAGTGCAAATATTCAGTTAACAACTTCTATCAGCAATAATCACAGATGTCCCGATGTCAGGAAATGCAGTCACACCAATTCCCGTCAAACCAGGGAACACACATGCAGTAGCAGAGATCTGCAAAAAAGCACATCACTCTGTGCTCAAGTCTGCTACTAGCAAAGATCCTAAAGATGGCAACTGCGTGCAAAATAATTTCACTGAAAATCTGAAGAAAACAATATTCAAAATATGCACCTAGATGGCTTATATAGCACTATCTCTTCATCAAGGGAAAACCTCTTCCCCCTTGCTTCCCTCCCTCTAAATATATGTATCTCAAATAGCTACTATTTTCAAGCTCTTGGCTTGCTATTCAAAGGCTCTTTATGCAAGACTTGTCATAAGTTACAAACTGTCACTAGCAGAATACTGTTCAGGAAAGGTTATCTCTAACTATAGATGTCTTCAAAAAGCACCACTAACATTTGCCACTTCAGTAGCTGTATGGAAGTCCCCAGGTTTGCTTGTTGACTCAACCAAAACAGATTCCATAGTGAAAACTCAGAGGCATGAAAACCTTCTTCAGACCAGAATATTAATACTGTGTGCAATAAATAACACTCACATAAGTGTTTTATTTTTATATAATATTAACAGGTGTTATATTGGGTTTGTGCAGTTGCTAAACCAGCTAGTACCAATGGAATCAGAAGCCCCGGTCAGTCACAAGAGACAGGCCCGTTCTGATCTGCACAGTCAGTGCCAGGCACACTAGGTACCCACACCCTGCAAAACACTTTACCAAACAATTTCATTCTAATTCTTTATTTTAAATGACATTGTACTAGCTTTCTAATGTTTTACCTATTTAAAGTGTTGGTCGTAGCTGAACCAGATTGTTCTATCAAGAGCAAACTGGTAACGTGAGATGTTAGTTGCTCTGGTCCTGGAGCATTGCAAAGCGCTGCATGCTACCTAAGAGTACAGCAACTGCCCAGTGACCATTTAACCCTGATTAACACTGTATTTGTAAGAGACTAGTATCACTGAGGACAGAACTGCTCAAGTACTTTATCAGAACACCATAGAAAAAAACTTGCATTTACTACCAACTGCCACGACAGGGGCAAAGCGGAATCTGAAGGCACGCAACTCTTGGTCACAGCACTATTTATATTTGCGAACACAGGGCACATTTCAGACTCCAGAATCAACTCTGGTCTTCAGCCAGTACAGCAAGGTCTTCCTTCTTCAGTGCTCCTGGCATAACACAATGCAGCATCCCACTCGGAATTGCAAGTACCTTTTTGATAAGACTTGTCTAATAAAACAAGTGCAGCTAGCAATGGAAAGTAGAATTAAAATCTAAAGTTACAAGCTTTTAGTGAGGAATAAATAAATCAATCACACTTAAGAAGAGAGATACACTAGTACATCACATGCTGTCTTGGAATACACTCTCTGAGTACTCTACTGTGCTTTTAATAAAATGAGTATGTTACCCAAAGCTAACATTTTTTGCCAGCCCAAATACTTCACAATATACTGACAACTGAACAAACGCCCGGGACAATCCGTCCATTCATGACCACTGGAGTTCATCACTCCTACTTATTCTTCATCCTTCGCAGATGCAGTAATCCTTATGAATGCAGGCTTTCTTTAGATTGTAAAGAACAGCAATAGGGCCATAAAGAAAATCCATTCAAAGAAAATCCAAGCTTTCAGAGCATGCACTGAAGATTTGCTGATCTGTACAATGGTCAGCCAGAAAACATACACACTCTTCAAAACAAAACAGGAAAATGATGGAAATCATGTCAAAAAGGGTTTATGAAGCACTACATCATTCAGATGCTATATTTCAAAAGCTGCAACATGTTTCTGTATAAATAAAGTTGTTTTGCAGCACCCTCCCTCCCAAATACACAGAAAGACTACCTTTCCCCACTCCTTTGTGTCTAGGGATCAATAACTCACAGAAAGAAGGAATGACAAAAATAAAATGAGGTTACAGATATGCTGAAACCCTGTTGCAGGCACTGTGGAGCATTCTGCTGCTTCTGTACAAAAAATATGTTCACATCAGCTCCTGATGATGATATGTTCTGAAGCTGTAGCTATTAAAGTAGTTCTTGAAAAAAGAAAAAAGAAAAATTACTGCTGCGATGCCTATTCACGCCAAGGACCTCGAGAGAATTACCGCTTCATCGAGTCTTCCCTCAGTAGCAGGCAAACCAGCTGCACAGTGCTTTTGCTATAACCCGATGTGAATAAAAAATTGCCTCCCAAATTCTAAAAATAGATTACACAATAGATAATGCAACCTGGTAAATACACATTCATTGCTTTTATTTTTTTGCAATGCTTTTAACAAGCTGTATCAATTTAAGCAAGAGGACTTGTTATGAAATATGGTTAAGCAAGAATAAATGGAAGATCAAATTGGATGACTGCTCCTTACAGTAAAGTGTTACCTAGCTATTAGACCCACAGATATACAGGATCAGTTTTGGGATCAGAGCTAATTATCATAAGGAAGCAAGTAGACTATTTAGCCTATCATTTTCTTCTGGCATAAATAACTAATATTTCAGAAGGAACAGCAGAACTTTGAGGACGAGTACAGCATTATCATTGTTACCATAATGTTTCAGGTTATGAGATCCAGATGGGTGCAGGAGAAAGTGTCACCTTCTGGATTGTTATAATAGCAAAGCATAGAAAAAAAGGTGTGCCCAGTTACTCATGCTAAATGCTGACAGACTGAATTGCCAGATCATTGGGAAAACGCCCATCAGATTGCAGTCTGCCAAGTTTTAGACAACAAATGTAACAATAAAAAAATCTGGCAGATAATATCATTAATATTATCTATTATCAAATCTACTAAAAGATTTGCTTCAAGCACTGGGTTCAGCTTTGGTTACTCTCTGAGCAAAAGATCATCTTTTCCAGCAGTCTAAGTGGAAGATTTATCACTAAATTCAACTGAAAGTTAACAAGGTGTGCCACAATTCTCCTGTCACAACAGTAACTAAAAATCTTTCACTGAATCAAACAGAAATAAAGGACTGAGCAGATCTTACGAGATGAGTAATACACACAGTGCCCAGTACTAAGACACTCATGGCAAACAACAAAACCCCCACAAAAAGTCCAGGAACTCCCCCGTTAACTATTTTACCAATACTCAGACACCCATCAAAAAAAAAAAAAGAAAAAAAAAATCAGTTCTCCTTATAACTGTTGGCATGAAAAAAGGCACAAGAAGTCACTCACATGCCTCCATGCCAGGTTAAGACTCAGCTATGGGGAAGGGGCACTTCAGCAGCCGCACGCTCTCCAGCATTCGCACTTCTCCTGTAAGGGACATGGCAGCTTGCCTGCTTTTGCACAGCTGCTATAAAGCAAAAATCATGGACATGTTACAAGCACAGTTGAGATATGCGAAGTCAGATCATATTTAATTGCAGCCTGGTATGCTCATTACAAGAGCAAAGAGCATGCAAAGAAAGCATCGACTGCTTTTCCCTGAACAGAAAAGGCAACACTAGTGGAAATCACTGAGTAACAACAGAATCACAACTCATGATCCGAATTCAGCAGCAGGTTTCCCAAGCAGCCTTGAGCAAACCTTTCCTGTTGCATACTTCAGATCCAGTACTATTTTCCATCTTTAAAAGGCAAAAATTATTAAGGCTTTACAATGTTTGGATGCTAATATGATATTTCGTGGATCTGTAAATATGTACACACACTTTTTTTTTTTCATCCCACATAAAGAGGTATAAAGCGTTGTGAGGAGAATTGGATCCTAACTCTAGGCTGATGAGCAGCAGTAGCACAACCATTCCCCTGCTCCCTGCTACCACACCATCCCTTCAGGTGTGCTAGATGTTCCAAGTAAATAGGAGTAAGAAGAAAAAAGCAGCGGCGTAAACAGGTGACTAAAAACATTTTTACAGGCTGAGCAATATAGTTCTGGTGGTTCAGACATGGTGCAACTCACACTGACTTCTGAGAACATACACCACATAGCTCAACAGCCTAACTCCAGCCACAGCCAGAAGTTCTCTCCCCAGTTAAGTTCCTGAGGGAAAGCATTCTTTTTCAGGATGTCCTATTTATCACCTCAAAGACTTGAAGTTACTGGACTGTGACCCACAGACGACATAGAAAGGTCTGCCAAATAACACAGGAATACAGCAATGAAAAGCCTAGACTAGTAATCAGAGTATTTTTCTTCCTTGCAGAAAAGCTGCTACTTTTTGCAGCCATTTTTTTGTAACCGCTAAAAAAAAAATTCATATCCCCCAGAATACTTCTGTCTCCCCATAGTCAGTCTCTCAGCCCATATCAATAAGCCTAACTGAACCCGATGCCTTCTCCTTGGTTACATCTCCCTCTGCAGATAAAGTTCAACCAAGCATTTCTCCTTGGGGTACCTGTTGCCCCAGCAATTTGTTCTGCAACTTCTTCTGGACAGGGAAGGTGACTTCTTCAGTACTGGCGGATCTCCTGCTCACTGAAGCTTACAATGAAACTGCTCGATCCTCAAGCACATCAAACCATAAGCCACAGACAAATTTTCCTGGTCAATACAGCCACTTGTCTAGCAGAACATGTCCTGCAAATGTGACATCCCAGCAGTAACCCCAAGTCCATGGAACTTATTTAGTTTTAGTTACAGTACAAAAGTGAGTTTTTTTCAGACAGTTTAAAAATAGGATATTGTTTTCAATTTAGTGTTCCTTAACTTTGAAGCCCAGCATTACAGAATGGACCTCTGGCAAACAGGTGCTAACAGGAATCAGTAAGATCTTCCCAGTCCTTTTTACCAGCCCCAGAACACCCTCCTGGTCACATCAGCCCCCCGCCTCTGAACCACATAAAACCCCTGCCTGCTCAGGAACTTCCCGTAAAACCATAACTGTCAACAAGCTGCTGTTTCAAGTTTCTCAGCCAGTAAGGCAAGTACAACGTAACAGTTAAATCACCTACAGTAAGAATTGTCAAATTCAGGAGTATAACTAATGATTACTTAGGGTGCATCAGATCACCATTGATCATATATTTATTTCAATATGTGATTAATAGACCTTCTATGTTCTCCATACAATATACACTCAGTTTATGTTTCAGGACAATAGAAAGAAGGCACCTAAGTTTCTTTAGTTGACAAGTTTTTCTGGTGTCATTAGGAGAAAAAAAAAATACTATCTCCACATGTAAAATGGTCTATTTTCTATACTAAATCAAATGAAATGAAATACTGTTTCCAACCAAGTGAAGCATCAGAAAACTGTCTCCATGTTCAGATAGAGTATTACACAAGAACAGGCTATTCTGGAAAGTGAGTAATTCAACTCTGAGGCATGCATATTGTACGTGGGTACACACACTGGTCAGAAGTGTGACCAGTTCAAGGGTCAAATTGTCCAGAAAACACCATGCAGATATTGCATCATTTGGATTCTGGCACTTTGCCATCATTGCAAAAGCTGCCAACTTTTGTTCTTAAGTGGTGCCCTTTCTTACACTTAAGGGTTCTGAAGATCTCGGAAGATTAGATTCACTAAAAGACTAATTTTTTCACACATTCATTATAATCTAGTGTTACAAATTGAGTTAATTTCCTCACTCGCCATTCCAAGAAAATTCTATAACATAATCCTCGTCGTAAATAGTCATCAGTGGTCCAAGGTTTCTTCTTATAGCTGAGCAATCTCTATTTTGTCCTCGAGTCAAACTTTAATCCTTCTTTGGAAGTCCAAGGACTGAAAAGTAGGTCTTGCTTTTGACACAGCCTATTAGCAAGTTAAATAATGTTAGTTTAATTCCTGTTATAATTAAATATTCCTAGAGACAGTGGCATCTTTACCTTTCACTTAGCAAAAACACTGATTCATATAGCATTCATTAAAAAAATCTAAAACAATACACACAGAACCAGGAAGACAGCTGAGAACACAGCAACAAAGCAAGAGAGGGTCGAGGAAAAAAGTTACTTATAACACAGCAAAAGTTTAATCTGAACACAATTCTTTGACATTCTGCTTCTCAAGGCACGGGAGAAGGAGTCAATGTTGCAATGAAAGCCTGGACTGTAGCTGTGTAGAGAGAGACAGCAATTAATATCTTACATACCTGTTACCTAGAAAGAACCTGCACAGCTTAAACTGCTCATAGGTGAAGACAAGGTATAGATCATTTCAGCAGTGTTCAGGGAACAGGCCTGAGAGATGGACAAGACTGGTAGCAGGAAGAAGAAAAAAAAAAAAATGACAAGAAGTTATTTCAGCCATTCTGAGCTTAGGCCAATTCCCACATGTTCCCAAGAGGCTGGGCAGTGAGCAAAGATTTTCAGTTTAGACTGAAAAAAAAAAAAATAGGTCTGATATATGGAGAGGAATCCAGGTTGTCAGCATTAAGATAAGCTATTGGATGCGCCTTGGGGAGAAGTGGAGAAGTGACAAGGAAAGAGTTTTAGGCAATTCTCACAAAAAAGCGGGCAGGCAGAATAAGTATAGTACTTCTTTCAGGAGAGCTAAGAGACAAAACCAGAAAAGAATAGTCAAACCCACAGGAACCATTGGAGGGCAAGATTTACCTGTATCTGCGTCAGCACTTCACGTATGGAGAAAGAAGAGGGAAAGGAGGCTACCAAAATTCATGTAGATGATATCCTCCAAATTTTTGGGTGTCCCTAGTTTCTCTTTACTGAAAGAGTGGTTAAACATTGGAACAGGCTGCCCAGGGAAGTGGTTGAGCCACCATCCCTGGCAGAATTTAAAGGACGTGTAGATGAGGCACTTAGGGACATGGTTTAGTGGGCATGGTGGTGTTGGGTTGACGGTTGGACTCGATGATCTTAGGGGTCTTTTCCAACCTTAATGATTCTATGATTCGTGGAGGTGTGGTAGAGGTAGCACCTAATGCAGAAAAACAGCTTACAGTCTGGTAACAGAGAAAAGAGAACCCACGAGTTTGGCCAGTGAGTGTAGCAAACCAAATGCTTCAGAGGCGTTTTTTGGTTTTGTTTGTCTGCTTTTGTTTTTAAGAACATAACTATAAGTTTAAGTAGTACCTAAAAGATTAAGGCCCTGATGGGGGGCCTTAGCTTCAACAAGCTAAGAAGAAAGTGTTCATAAACACGAAGTAGATTGTGCTTACACCTCCTGCCCCGACCTCCCAGTCTTTATGAGAGGGGCTCTGTCATACGTACACAGAACATGTAATGCAAAGTTTCCTCTATCCCTAATTAGGCTTGACAAAACACTTATGTATCTGACATCATAAGGCCTGATGCAATGAGAACATTAGGTATTTGGGTCTGAAGTACAGAGAACAAGAAATATAACTGTCTTATGTTTTACGTGTTGGAAGAGATCCCAAAACCGTTAGGGTCGAAAACTGAAAATGTTGAAATAAATACTCAAGCATTTGCCAGCAAGAGCAATAACTCTTTTTACGGTTCTCTGAGGCTAATATATGGAGAAGGGGGACATAATCAAGTACCAGGTATGACCAAGATATCTATGTTGACATTTCTCTGTTTCATGCAGGCAGACGAAAAAAACTGAGTATGCTGCAATTATATTTAGTTACCGCAGCTTAACAAGCAGGTCACCAGTAGGAAATCACTCACTAGCTCTTCAGTCATGCAGTGCCGAGGAAAAGATTAATTTTATGTCCATGAATCTCTGTAAAAAAATCATTAGGAGGATGGTCACCCACTGGATTTTTTGGAAGCTCAAGAAATCTCTGTGTGTTCTAAGGAGGCTCCTTCTCTCAGAGAGGGAGATTTGGGAGCAGCAAACTCCGAGAATTTGGTAAGTCAGAACTTCAGAGAAAAATTAAACCTGATACAGAAGCACAATCTTTCCATTCAAGCTCCTGAAGTCTGAAGAATGTGTCTGGGGCCGAGCAGATAAACACATTGCTCTAACACACGTGAACATGGTTGAAAAAAGATTAAAAGTTTCCAGAGATAAAAATCAACTCCATAAACAAAATATTTGCCAAGTTAGATATACTTCCATGCAGGGATGAAGAGCAAGAATGGTTAGGCTGAAACATTGTACTGGCACTCAGTTGCCCGTATGAAAGTCTGTTCCAGAGTTAAGGCTACTTCACTCACACCATCGTGTCTTCAAAAATACTCACCTCCTTCCAAGAATTATTCACTGTAAACAGTGTCTGGTGGGAACATGCTCCCTGCAAGACACTAGTATTGCAGATAGGTATGACAAAATCGAACCTTTTATGCCATGCAGCAGTCACAACTGCCAAAGTATAAAGCTTCAAGACAAGCTAAACAAGCAGAAGTGCCCGCTTCAACTCTGTGAGCCAGGAAAGGATGCTACAGCCAACCTTGCCAGACATGTCTGTGGAAGGTCACATACAGTCACCCTCCTCTGCTCTTAATACACAACATTACATAATATTCAACTAGAATATCAAAGATAATCCAGGAGGAACGATCAGGTGGCACTTCCACAACAGGAATAAGCCTTTACACAAGTTTTCTTCTTCCATGCTTATTCCTGTATTTTCCAGCTGTTGAAGAACTGCAGCGCAGCCAGTGATGCCAACTCCACGCATTGCTTCACGTCTCCTGTGAATGCCCCTTCCACCTCAGGTGGCATATCCCTCCCGACTAGCCAAGGAGATCCCTACATGTGCCAGTTCAAACTCCTCTCTTGAGTCCAACTTCTAAAGGCTACTTAGAAAGAGTCAACTACATAGCAAAGCTAAAAGCCAGCTGGAATAAGTTGGTATTTCAGGCCAAGAATAACAGGTTTAAATAGGTACCTACTAGCAAACACAGATAGAGCAGGAATTGTGTTCTCTTTCAACCACTTTAGGTTATCAACTTCATTGCTCATACATAGACAAGCAAATACAGTATCAATTAGGTAGAATCTAGCTAGGTCTTTGATGATTGCCATTATATGAAAAAGCCAACCCAGACCACTTTCAAACATGCCCAGATGAAACCTCTACTTCTCCAAATCTAATTTCTCTTTTTTTTAAATACTTCACAGTGCATAAAAGTAGAGTTTGTAATTCACCTACAAAATCAGCCAGATCCTAAGACTGCAAGTAACAGTGCTGGGTATACAGGGAATGTAAATACATGATCTCCAGCCTCAGCAGAGTTTTGGATGGGGCAAGTGTCCAACTCCATAGCAGGTGACTTGTACGTTCAGCAAAGGCTGTAAAGCAAGTTCTCTAAGCTGCAGGAGAGGGTGGATTCTGGGGCTAAACACTAACAATTTGCTCACTAAGAAGGCAATTTAAGGAAGAACAGTCAAACTGTCTCATGGATAAGGAAACTGTTCCCAGGAGAAAGGCCATTACACAACCAGTAAGCACAATGAAGACTGACACGAAGGAAAGAGCAAATGAGAAGGATCAAGCAGCAGCAAAACAACAGCAGAGAAGTATATGACACTTTAAATGCAGGTCCCCTTTCACTACTGAAGGACTTGATATCAAGTGCCAAGAAGTGGGGGAAAAAAAAACAAAACAATTTCTCAGAATTAGTGTGGAAACAGAGAGTATCCATTCTAATGGATTCAAAGAGTACAAATCAAAAGCTAGTCATATCCTTGTGATATCACTTGATATTTTTAAACTATCATCAGTTATAACATCTTTCTATTAGTATCTCATATTCAAAGCAATGGCAAAGGTTAACAGCAGTTTTCATATTTAATCCAATTCTTGAATTAATGGGATAGCATCCAAGCCTCAGAAGCAATGACTACGCTCCCAGTGTGTCAGCACCGAGCAAGGCTACAGTGTGCCCTGCTGCAGAGCCGACAGAGGGAAGAACCTCACACGCAGCGGACACCAAGCTACACGAGCAGTTTCCTCTTCAGCTAGCTACTGACGGTAAGAGTCACAGGTGCATCCACACACAGCCAGCACATTGAAGACTGTCATCTTACGCACAGACAAGTTAATTGCATTTTAGAATACATTTATACCATGGTCCTTTGTTTCCACCCTTTTTTTGTTAACAATAGTCCCTCAACTTGATAATGAAAGAGCAGAAAATGTCAGAGCAGCCACTTAACAAAAGTCTCCTCAGTACTAATTATTTTTTTTTAAGCATAAGTGAGAAGTGAAGACAACTACAGAAAGGCATGGCATTCAGAATAAGCATACCACTTTATTTAAACATTTCCACAAAGCCAGCACACCAAGGCGTCCATCAGACCCACAGCTCTGCTGTTCAAACTGCCCCCTCCAAGGGGCTTAGAAGGTAACAGAGTTGGAACTAGTAATACACTCATTACATGCACTTAAAGTTTGCACCAGGTATTTCAGTGGTCCCCAGCTGCCTTTAAAGCCTATTTCAACAGGGTGGGGGTATTTTGAAAACCCTGCAAGCAGAGAAAATGGCAGCTATGGAGAAGTAGCCCAGACTACAGCAGACCTGCAAGCCCCGCCAGCACACCTTTACAGGCGGCACCCTCCAGCGGCAGCAGAGCTACCCCATTGCTGGGCCACCGAGGGTAGCAGCGCAGGTAAGCCCACAAACACCTTCTGGCAGCAGTGCTGCACCTACAAGAGCTTTGCCAGGACAGACCTACTGGGTAGGGGTGTGATCTTTTTCCTGCATGGCTCACACATACAGCTTTATCAGGAGAAATGCAGAGCTTAAACCCAGCCTTTGAAACTGAACATGAAATAGTGAAGCCAGGAAGAAAGCACAGAAACCACGCACCTCCCCTGGCTAAGAGCACGCAGTTCATCTCCTCTACTCTAATTGAGGGGGAGCCTTCAACTATTTCTCCCTGATAAAAAAAAACAACTCAGCTTCTTCCACCATAGCTTCCAAGGGCCTTTAGGCACTTCTAAAGTAAAGTGAACTGTCTGATTCTAAGGCATGAAAAAAAAAAAAAGGCAGTTTTAACCATTTCTCTTTTCTCCCTTCACACTCAGTTAATTGCAGGCTGAAGTGCTTTTTAATAAGGGCAAAAAAAGCTGTGCGTTTGAGCTAAATTACCCATCTTTGGTAGACACAGAAAAGATCTGATCTGCTGAGAACAACTGTGTATTTTTTACAACACCAGTAAAAACCCCTTCAAGATAAATACCCTTCTAAAAAAAAATAATTGCTTGTCTCACATCCTTTCAATATAGACACCACTTAGTCTAAAGCAGGGGGAAGAAAGGCTATATTCAGTATTAAATGGGGATAAAGCACTAATCCTGAGACACAAATAAGGACTCTGTTGGGGAAAAAAAAAGTCTACAAGCTGGTATTTCTGGCTGTCAGAGTGGAAACAACAGCCTTGAGTTAAATATTGAGGCTGTCTCCTGAACACACAGGGACAGTTCAGCAGCTCAGTGCAGGACTCACAGCAGTCAGCACGTGAGCAACGAAACAGCATCCATGGTACGCAGCACCTGTTAAAGGGCTAGATAGGAACTGCAAAATATTTTTACTTCTGG
This sequence comes from Pygoscelis adeliae, assembly GCF_000699105.1. Lineage (NCBI taxonomy): Eukaryota > Metazoa > Chordata > Aves > Sphenisciformes > Spheniscidae > Pygoscelis > Pygoscelis adeliae. The sequence continues at coordinate 2,289,584 of NW_008825494.1, read as the reverse complement.
CCCCTAACAGGCCAAGATACATAGTTCTGGACTGCAGGAGGTGTGCTATAACACACCATAGCTCTGAGGTTTATCTTCTTTTTTATCTTTTTTTTTTTAATGATGGCTGACCTGTGGTTCCTGCTTCAGGTTTCTGGTTTCTAGATCAGTAGGGGGATGGATACTGCCACCTCTACCTAATGGAGAGAATGGCTGTTCATATAGCAGGGGATGGGGGTGAAAATACCTCCCTACCAGAAGCAAGGGAAAGGTTTCACCCAACTTTAAGATGTTGTCTTGAACTACAGAGTAGGCTGGTAAGGGGAGGCCAACTTTCATCAGGAAGGATGGGGAAAAAGGGCTACTATGCACCCACAAAGTGAGGTTCGTGGGGACTGAGGACACAAGGGGGAGCATAACTAGCTGAATGATACCGCTTTCCCGTCACAGGGAATCGAGCCTTCCCATCACCGCTTCCAGAGCTATCTGTGTGTGCTGTGGGAAACTATCTCAGCTTGGAGGCAAGGCCAGTTCCCTGAGAGGGGAGACTGTGGGCCCCAGTGAGTCAGAGGCAAGGCTTATGCCTCTCTCCAGTTGTACCAACTTTGCTGACAGTAGGAGCTGGAAGCACACACAGCACAAGTCTTCAGAGTTTTCACCTCTGTTAGTGAGCCCAGGACATGCCTGGGCATTTAGAAAGGCGTTTCAAAGGTTGCACTCCTGCATCTAAATGCTGCCCAGGACTCATTGTACAGACGAACCAGAGCCACTTCCGAAAGCACTCTGTTGTGTGGCTAATTGCTTGGGGTGAAGGGGACTTCAGTGTTAAGATGCTCTAGTCTTTCTATAGTACAGAAAGTGAGAAAGGTGTGTAAAAGACACACTGCAAGAGAAGGCACAGCTAGAATCACTTCAGTCCAGCACAACTTTTTTTTAATTACATATCAGGAAGAACTATGTCTGAATTGTTCATTTTGTTTTGCATAAGGCATAAGTCAATGCAATATTGTGAAACCCAGAGATAAGATTACACACCAGTTGCTACATAGATTTTTGTTAACATAGCCAAGGAAATGCTCCCTAGTACCCTTCTATGATCATCCATAAAACAAAGGCCTAACTTACCAAAGGGAAAGGAGACAGCTGAAAACGGAGACCTGATCTGTCCCATCCACCTTCTCTCCAGCACATACAGAGACCCCATTACTGAGCAGAGCAGCACTGAGATGGGGACACCACCAGCACCTGAGAAGCAGCTTTGGGCATCTTGTAGGATTTGACAGCTTTTATACACTCCCTCACGATCCCTTTTTCAGTCTTCTTACCTGCACCAAGAGCAGAAGCTACTGGAGTAGCTGCAAACACTCTGCGTTTACAGAGAAGCTCAGCCCTTGTGTTGTTTTAGGGAGATTCCTTGAAGGACCTGTTTGGAGTCATATTTCCATTGCAAGGTAGCAAATAAAAAGATCGGAAATGGTTGCAAAAAAAATAAAAATCTTCTGAAGGGGACTAAGGAAAGCCTCAGGCTCCTACAGGGCCCAGACAAGAGCAACAGTAACCTGCAATGCGCTGCAGAACCACCTCACTGTCTGACAACAAGTTTGTGCACCAGCCATCAGGTTACCTACCCTCAGTTCAGCACGCTCCTACCAACACAACCAGTCATTGAGCAGGCACACAGGAGCAGAAGGCAGGCACACGTGCGAGCTCTGCAATATTGAAGAACTGGCATCTGTTTGCGATAACTTTCTAATTCAGATGAGAATTACAGTATATGCAAAGGAACACCTTCTCCTTCAGCCTCCGGCTGGTTCCTACAACCGTGTGGTGTTATTGGGCAGTACTAGCTTTAACAGCCCGTTATACCACCAAAGGCTTCCTCATGTATAGGAAATCCAGGATTGCCATTTCTCTCGTCTTTGGCTCGTGCCGGTGATCAGAAGGGTATTCTGGTGCTGATTTGATAGAACATCTCATGAAGCTGAAGTTAACAAACATAAAAATGAACTAATTTATCTTAATTGCTATGAAAACCACTGCCGTCCCTCAAAAAAAAAAAACCACACAAAAAAAGGCCACACAAAATCACTGCTCTGAGGACTACAGCTGAATTGTACTCCAAAGACATTTCAGAAACATTAGCAATTTATAAGCTAACTACCCCACCTGAAGAGCAAATCTGAAATACAGGTAGGTTAATAACAGAGATATAGCATTACTTCCAAAATCTCTCACAAGATAAAATGATAAGTTCCATCCAGTCACAAGCCACAAAGCAAGCTTACAGACAAGATTTGCAATACAACTAAAATGTCCTGAGCAGCCAACAAATTGAGCAAGACTCACTTTGAAAGCCTGTAATCAAGTGATTTAAAAGAATATCCAGGAAGAACAAGCAGGTTGCCAGAGAAAGGATAATGTTCTCAAAACTGGGTGCTCAGAGTCACGCTCCTAAATCTAGTATTAGAAGGCTTATGTGAAAGCAGCTTATTAAATACCAACACTGCCATTATTCTGATGGCCGTGGAGATGCATTAGGTCATCTCTAGCATGTGTAGAGACTAGAATTGTAACAGAGAGCGCTACAGCCAGATGAGCTAAAAATAGGCCTTTCCTGTATCTACTCTGATACAGAGTATTTCAGGACAAATCTGATATTTTTATCCTGAACATTCACCTCTCAACTCGTTTCCGATCCACAAAAGGTAACAGAAGTTTTATATGCCTCTTCACATACTGTTTTTCTTTCTCTGTACCCAAGTCCAGTTTTGCTTTTACTTTTACCTGCAGCGCTAGCACATGTGGCCCCCAGGCAGTTCCAGAACAACCCCGCAATCGAGAAGGTACCTGGTAGAACTGACACCTGTGCTGATGTGTGGGTTGCCAGTTACCTAAACTGTCACTTATGAAAAGGGACAAACTAATCGCCTAGTGGGAGTGATACCGCTGGACCTGCTGGGACACGTCTACATGTCCAGATAGCTGCTTCCTAAAGAGCAGAGTGCTGGGGAGCCACCATCTCTTCCCATCCTTAAGCCCTTCCCTGAGCTCTCGAGGTACGCGGTCCATGTCCTGTGGTTCCCTACCACATGCGGATGCTCCTCAGCAGAGTGTGAAGAAACCTGCCAAACACAGAGTTGCCATACACAGTTGAACCTCTTCAGGAAAAACACAGCTCAGAACACTTGACCTTTAGGACTCAGACCAGCACAAAGGTAAGCGAGCATCACAATCACTATCCCAAGTTGGAATACGTGTGTCAGCAAAGTCTCAATTCCTTAATTGTTCTGTTGTGGGTTGTTAGTTGTTTGGGGTTGTTTTTTTTTTTTTAATTGTTCCATAATGACTTGCATTAGTAATACTGTTGCTGGAGCAGCTGCAGAACATTTGCCCCATGCCAGTATTTAACGTCCACAGAGCAACACCCTTGTTACAGTTTCAAGACCAGAAATCAATGTATTTAGCACTTCATAAGCCAAAAGCATCTTGTGAAATGACCTGTGGATAATCACAGTGCAATGGCAGGGTGCGTAATCAATTCAAATCAGCATTGTACCTGAACCTGCAGCTTTAGGTGCAAAGTATTTTATGACATTCACAAAAGTTAGGTCAATTCCTCTTTCACGTACGCAATTGTCAGATCTAGCACACGCAGCTGAGGTCTGTAACTTTCATATTGCTTCATCAAAAATAAGATTTTAAGTTGCACATAACAAAAAAAAGCAGCACTGTAAGTCATTAAATACTCGTGTAAACTTCATGTTATTTCACATCTTAACAGATGTTTCCAGAGAAAGGTATTTAACACATCAGAATAATACAGACAGGGAAGCAGCGACTGTCTGTTGAAGGGACAGGGACAACACAGGAAATAAGACAGACTACATAATGTTTTTAATGAGTTTTTAATCTTCAACTGAAGCAGCTAGCACAATGAAGTTACATAAAACACAGCAAATCTGAACGTGGCAGTAACCTTTGTTCTGTTGAGGACTGGGTAATTAGACCACAACACCGATACTGTCAGGCATGACAGACACCTCTCATTCAATGGGTAGCAGAAAACTTAAGTGCTACTTAAAGTCTGGAAGAAATGCAAACTTGGCAGTACCAGCAGTACTTGGGCCACGGGTCTTTTTAGCTGGGTAAAACACATGCTGTCTTTAACAGAAATGTGGTCAAATCAACAGCAGAAACATCATGAAAGTAGACAGGATGTTCTCGTATCTGGATTCTCAGAAAAGATAAGTGAAAAGTGTCGGTTAAAGGTCTGACTGGAGGCAGCTTCTCTGCTCACCGTTTCAAGCCAGCATCATGCCACCTGATTCCTACTGCGCTCAAGGAAAGAGGTCTCATTGCACATTACTGTAAATTAACGTGGCCAGATAAGAAAAAAAGACATCCAGCTCCAGCACCTCTTCTTAAAGAGCAAAAGAAGCAAGCAACCATCAAGACCTGCAGTTCTAACTAGCTCAGGTCAAATGTGTATTTGATTTAATACAGTCATCCAAAGATTCATCACTGTGAAACCAACAGTTTTGACGGGTTTCAAACCTGCAACAAGCCAGTTTTTCCTAGGTCATTGTCTCCATGATAAAAATTAATCAGCACTGAAGTGCTAGCTTACTCCTGTAAATGAAAGCCACTTATTCAGGTAGCATTGAAAACTGCTGTGATAGAAACACTTTGCTTTTTCTGTTAGAAAAATTGAATGCAAACGGTACAAGTGTTGTAGACTTGACCATAAAACCATGTGAAAGTTACCTAGTGTGCACAGTTTGGAGCCTACACCAATAACACTCTATGAAATACGTCCTTATGAGAGCACCCAGACACCCAGAACTGTTTCATTCTACATACTTGTGGTTTTAGAACTACAAAATCTTTGGTTGAAATATTGCCATATCATTTTGTGTTTACGTCAGACTGATCAAATAGATGCATTTTAAATACATACATAGTTTGAAAAACATGTGTGTCTCAGATACCAAGTTATCAGCAAAATAGAAACTCATCTCTCAGTTTAACCGCCATCCTGTAAGTGACTAAGAAGGAAGAGGAGAAACTCCTATTTGAAGAATAAAGCCTGATTATCAGAAGTATAACAGACAGTTACGATGACACAGGCTATGTTTTTTTTCTTTGCTCTAAAGGAAGTCTGCAAAATGCTTAAGTGAAGCCAGGCCTCAACAGAGCTTTACTGGCGTGAAGGCTAACAGTGTTAGAAAAGAACTGAACTCGATAAATGTGTTACCTTGGATGCTTGCCACGACGTGGCAAGAGTCAGTTTGCTTGGGAGGGAGAAGAGCATGTATTTTGGTATACTAAAGGGGCGCATTTAGAAGGTGAGTGCATTGAGGAACGATCTATGAAAGCAAAGCTATTTAGAAGAGAGCACACCAAGAACATGCAATGGTTTGAGCCAATCATTCTTTCGGCAGTGCTGCCTGTGGTGCAGAAAGGGCTATAGCGTAGTGCCTTTCCTAATACAGAATACCAGCACTTGTACATCAAATTGGGATTCTAGCATCCGTTTTATGGATCAGGAACTGGATGTTAGTAAACTGGTTTGAGTTTAACGAGAGGCAGAAGTTCTCCCGTTGAATAACTTCTTATTTCCCCCACAGCTCATCAAAATGCAAACCCCAATGCCCTTGATGCCCTGCTACTTGTATTGCATACACTAGCGCTCCACGTATACAAGATTTCCACCATAAAGTAAACCACCTAAATCACTGAAATGATCTTAAAACACAAATGAACTTTCTGAAGGTGACAACACCAGGGTAATACCTAAGCAACATCTTCAATACAACCTTACCCTGTCTCTTCCAATCAGCACATACACAGTTAATCTACTGTCTCCTGAGCACTATTCAGCTGCTAAGCATTATCATGCTAGCGCATAACTTATATGCCCAATCGTTAATTTGTCAGTTTTCAGCAACAAGCATATGTGAAATGCACAGCAATGCAGCAAAGAGATCAGTGACTAAGAGCAAATTGGGGTGGTTTAAGAGAAGCATCAGCAGAGGAAAATTCCACTGCTTTGCAAGCATTCACATAGCTCTCAAGAGCAGTAGTACTCATCGGGAAGGAAATGGTTCACCTTCCCCCTCCCTCTTGAGTGCCGAATTTCTCATCTGTGGTTATCCTCGATATGCTTATCCCGACCAACACTGGGTAGGTGTTTCACACTGTTCAGCAGAAACTGATTCAGCTCACGAAGGAGAAGGAGTGCCCCTGGTGCTATGGCAGTATCCAATCACCAGCAGACAAATCATTTTTTAAATGGATGGCTGCTCTTCATCGCAACTGTTTATGCTCTGCGCAGCAAACTGCGCACGAAATACAGTTGTGCGAGTTCGCACTCCATGCCGCGGGTTCAGGCTCACCTGCGGACCTCTGCGCCAGCCATTAACGGTACCAACACAGAGCCCAGCTCCTCCAAATCATCCGCCCTACTAATGCAGGGGAGAACGCACCTTCTGCTGAGGATTTCTTTTCCCTTTGCTCCCATTCACCGGGGGAGAGGGGGGCCGGAGACGACAAACTCCACTCCGTACAGCACTTACTCCACCAAGTGGGCTCAAGATGAGCAGTGGGTGCTGTCTAGGGTGTCTGGTGTCACTGCAGTCAGTCGGTAACCAGCGAACCCAGGCCGCCCGTGACAGAGCCACGCCGACACTCAGTGAGCAAACCCCAGAGCATCAAAGTTTAAACACGCTCCTTTTCACACACTGCGTGCCACGGCACGGCGAGGGCATTTGGATAACGCTTTCCGAAGTCATCACTGCAGTGACCTGCACCTACTCCAAACTGCTAGAAGTACCCCCGGCAAGCTCACTTTCTACGGCAGGGAGGGGTACCAAAACGCCGTGC
>NW_008825494.1:2266313-2281321 GCF_000699105.1 Pygoscelis adeliae | reverse complement strand
TGTTTTTTCTTCCTTTTTTTTTTCCCCCCCCCCCCCCAGATACAGGAAAACTTACTAAACGCAGATGCTAACTTGGGGTTTTCCATCCAAACACATCCTACTGGAGATTTGCTTCTAGGAAGCAAGACAATTGTAGGAAATTAATAGAGCTAGTCAGTATTTTTCATTTGAAATTTCTTTGCTGGAAAAAAAAAAAAGAGCATATGCCTACTGTTTTAAAATCATCTCAAGTTGGGGGAGGGAAAGAAAAGTCGCTTTTTGCAAACAAGCCGAAATCGGAACCTTCTCCTTTAGCTTTTTTCTTTAATGAATCGCAAACCTTTTTTAAAAAAAAAAAAATGGATTTCGAGTAATGAAAACGTCTGGTTTTAAAGAAATATAAACGGCTGTAAAACTCGCGTTTGTGGGTTTTTTTGTTTTTAAAAGTTCGCGGGATGGTGTTTTTTCTTGGACTGCCAGAGGAATTCCCTCCCAGTTTCCAGTGGTGGCGTCAGCAGTGCTGACATTTCTGCTCCTGTGGCATTTCTCCCAGAATTGTTATTTTCAATCACAACTTCTAACATGTATTTTAGCCATTATTTTGCATAAAAAGAAAGCAGAATACCTTTGGCCGCATATTTAATTAGTCACACAGCAGATCCTATCTCCTTTAGTGCGGTCCTCTTTCTTAACATTGCTGCCTGGCTGTTTCTGAGGGTATTTATTGGGGTGCTCTTGTTACAAGAGTCTCTCTTCCAAACTTTCCTCCTGCTAGTAGAACTGGAATTGTCTCTTGTCACATATACTTTTGTTTAGGAGACTCCTTTTTAGAAACATTTTCAAGATGACAGCTATGTAAAGCCACATTTTTATTTATATGTAGTCCTTTTGAATATGGTATTTATGCAAACTCCTCAACAACCTTCAAATTAATTACGTGCAATTACCTTTGAATATTGGATTGTGCAGGGCTGAAAGTTTACATTGATAGTGCCGTCATTTGTAAACCTCTTAGAGATGAAAAGCATTAACTTGCCCTGAAGACCTAGCTCTTAAACCTACGTGAACCATTAAAAATTACTGCCTCAAGACTGCCTTACATTAGATCTCACACTCAAAATTAACATTTCTGGTATAATGAGAGCATTATACTGCTAAATCTTTATTGTGTATCTTTAGGATCTACAACCTACATACAATATAATGTATATCTTTAGGATATAACAACCTACAGGCCTCACAGCAGACTACAGGTATGCAACACAGTGCTAAGTATGTGTAATGCTGATAAAGTTGTAAAATAAGAAGCTGAGTGGCAATAACAGGCTCTCTTCTGTTTTTATTGTGTACTGCATAGTGCTGGGTAAAGGCTGTCACTAAGTGTATGGTGGCTTTTTTTAAGAAGACAATTTCCATGTATATTGTAATTTCATCTACCTCTCGGCCTAGCTGCAGTCAGGGTCCTAAGTTACTTTCTGCAAAGTCTTCCACCAGTGACTTGTGTTTTAACCTTCAATGTTCACACATGTCACTATGGACTATGCCTCTTGCTCTCCAGGCAACAATGAGAAATATCCAGGCTATTCTTTTAATAGTTAAGCGTAATAGCCCAGTTTTACTTTTTTTTTTTCCCCCCCAGCTGAACTATGTTGTTTGTGGAGGAAAGCATTCATCCATAGTTTGGCATGTCACCATCAGCACAAGCTTTAAACCTCCACGTTCACATTTATGGGTGTTTTCACTGCTGCCTTGCCCCTGTGGCCTCTGCACAGCTAACACCTTATCCTAGGAACACCTCCACTGAAATCAATACATCAGTAGGTACTGTCCCGAAATATTTTTATTGGTTAAAAAAAATTATGTTCACCACTGTTGTGCACAAAATCGAGCACAACTCGTTCTTACTCTGGACTATGTGGATGTAACTAAATCCCATACACAAATTGGTGATGGGAGTATGATTGTTTCTGTCCATTTAGGAGGTCAAAATTTAATAGTGATGTAATTAAGGTCTCCTCAACTCAGTGCTCTAATATGTTGTTGCCAGGGAATTTGATATGCACAGTGTATTTGGTTCCTACAGGCCAAAGTTTGCTGTCTCTTTACACTCATGGATTGGTATCATGGTGCATGAGTAGTTTAACTGATTTAAACAGGATCATCTGGAGCATATGATATCATATAAGAAAAAAGGCATCAAGCTGAGCTTGTCTATACATCACTGTAAACCAGGCTGCATCCTTGTAAAAGAGCTGTGTTCACACAGCTCAATTCCTTACAGCAGTGTAGCTAGCAGATTGCTGTGGTGTTTTCAGTCCATTAGGAACATCGGTAATTTCACCTCAAGGGGTAGCTCTGTTGCTGTAATAACCCTGTGGTTAGAGTTTGTGCTCCAGACTTTTTCTGGCAGGCCTCCACCTGCCCTCCCAAGCTGTTCTGCACTAAATCTCCCTCGTGTTCTTTACAGGTGGTACCTGGATGTTACCTCTGTCTGGAGGCCACCACATACGTTGCAGAAGTCGGCCTGCCTGCTTAGCAAAACTATAACTTTGTTCTATTCCTGTTTCCTTCCCACTTGTTATTTTTCATCTGGCCCCAGGCAGAGGTCTTTGATCTGCTTGCTGTTTGAGAGGCCACGCTTGAGGCAGAAACAATGATGTGTGCTTAGGGAGATGGAAGGCAATGGCCGAGTGGGATCACAACAGAGGTATCAAAGACTTAAAATTAAAGCTATGACATGGCACTGAAATAGAGTGAAGGACAAAATCTAACCGTTTGACAGAGGTCAGCCATACCTGGAGGGATGCAGGAGGATTTTGGTATTAAATGTTAATAAATATGTGCTTTTGCACATAGCCTATGACTGACTCGCAGGGTTAATTCACAGAAATCTGACCAAAACACCATAGAGATAGATATGGGTCAGCCCACCCCATCCTTTTTGACAACCAGTCTTCTCTTATTAAAAAGTTCAGCCTGCCAGAAGCACCATCTAATAGTCCGTTCAGCATTTCCATAATTTCCTTTGTTATGAAAGTCATTGTTTTCACATGAACTGATACGCACTGCAGGTTTACTCTTATTTCCAGAGTTGAATAATGTCACGTGAGGCAAATGCGAGGTACTATTTTCAGTCCTTGCTCTTTGAGCTATTGGTGGTAATATTGCTCCTTGTCCGTAACAATGAAGACCTCCCACTGTCCAGACCTTTTCTGTATTACGCAAATCTGTCGAGGCTGGCCCTTTGTGCTGATGAAAGCAGCAGTTCTGAGATTTTCACTGATCTGAGATTTTCACATGATCATAACATGGCATGGTAGGATTGGTTCTGATAAAGTAAGGCCTCACAGTTGCTTGCGCTTGTAACAAACTGGAAAATCAAACAAATTCTTATATCTTAATAATGTATGTATGTGGTCTGTTTATGCAACTTCCCTTGCACACTCAGATTTTCTAGCATATTAATCCAGAATGCAGTAGCAGGTTCATTAGCAGACAGGTATGTATGTATACTATACTACAACCTTGCAGTATGTAGTATGTCATAGCTAGTATGTCAGCCACTTTCCTTAACACTTCCCTTTCTTTCTCCTTTCTTCCCATTTAAACCAAAACCTCCCATCACTGTGCTTTCAAATGACAACCCATTTTGAACCTATTGCCAACTTCTGGCAATAGTTGGATTGCCAGAAGCTACCCTCCGGTGTCCGTCTAAGACATCCCCAAACCCCGGGATCCCAGAAAACGTGCCCTATTGCAGACGTGAGTTTAAAGACAACTAAGTGTTCTGCAATTAAATTCTGAAGAACATGTCATATTTTGACTCAAAAAGGACTTTGTTCGAAACTCCATTTTGTTGGAAGTGCTAACAATTGTGACACATTTCTCTGTTAGTACCAGTTCCGCAGAGGTGTCGTATACCCGAGAAAATGTCAGAACTGCCATTTTCCATCAGTGCAAATGCAGAAATCAACCTTAGCCTTTCCAGTAGACAAAAGTCTAGCTAGAGTAAAAGCTGTTCTGTGCTATTTGCAAGGTGCAAAAGTCACTCACTGTGCAGCCACATCTCACAGCTTTTATGTCATGGTAAACTTTCAAAGCGTCTGAGAAGGACATGACTAGAAATTTTATCTACAGAAGGTGCTCTGCCATCTGCCTCATACCCAAACAAATTGCTTTCCCCTTCTAGCTCTATGTGATATCAGGAAGTGTCATTCTACCAGGGACAAAGCAGGTTTTCTCTCATTCCTCAGAAGAAGGCCGCTCATTACCCTTTGCAGATGCAAATCATGGTTATAACTTTGAATGTTATAATTGTTCAAAGAAGCAGCTAAGTGATCGCTGTTCTCATCACTCCCCACCACATTCCCCATAAATATTTAAACAAGTGAGTATCTTAGTGCCATGGCTCAACTTGTGCCAGAGGAGTCTGAAAAAGTTCTGGAAAAGAGCAAGTGAGCCTCAGTTGAGGCACATGAATTATAATTTTACCTCCTGCACAAAATTAATTTTGTCTGCCCTATAAGGTGTTATGTGAACATCATTTGAAACTGCAAGCATGCACATGGATGCTCTGTTACTGTCAGCTGTGAGTTGGCCACTACCAGAAACAGTGCCTACAGAAGGTTTCCTCAAACGTGGTTCTAAAGCACAAAGGTGGAAAGATTGGGAAACAGGTGGGTACAGTGTTGTGGCATTCAAATTTGTTATAAAATATTTCTATTCTATATTTGTACAATTATGCCAAATCTTTTGACAAAGCTCTCCTGGAAAAGCCCGCTGTTCTGTTCTTGATAGAGAAACAGAAAGTCAAAATTATGTTTGATTAAATCTTGATGACACTCAATACACTATGCCTGTAGGCATTGCATAGGCTAGAAAGTGAATCTTTGTAAGTAAAGTTATGCTAAGTATCTTGGCTTCGTGTGAATTAGGCAGCCCAGAGGCATGGCTAGACATATGAAAGAAAAAGGTTAGATCTATCTTGAGAAGTTATATCTGAAGCTACTTATTTTTGCTCTTGTTCTGGAAAAAAATCAGGAAACTTCTAGTTTCTTCTACAGGAAAACAAGCTCTCCTGTAAATATTAGATCCTAAAAATTCCACGGAGAAGCGGGCTTGAGTGAAAAATGGCTCCCATCATGATGGGCACTGCACTCTGCAGTTTTGAAAGAACCCCAGTGGTTTGGTAAGAAGGTATAACTTGCCTGCCATATTTCCATAGGCTTTTTTTCTGCTGAAAGGGCTGAATTATTAACAATATACTAACACAGCCAATTTGTATAATCTAAGCAATCTCCTACATAGATAATGAATAACTTACTAAGAGAGCGACAGAATGTCAGTTAACTGGCCAGTAATCACAGGATGGCTGAGGTCAGAAGGCACCTCTGGAGGTCATCTGGTCCATCCCCCCTGATCAAGCAGGACCACCTAGAGACAGTTGCCCAGGACCATGTTCGTGTGGCTTTTAAATATCTCCAAGGAGGGAGACTTCACAACCTCTCTGGGCAACCTGTGCCAGTGCTCGGTCACCCTCACAGTGAAAAAGTGTTTCCTGATGTTCAGAGGGAACCTCCTGTGTTTCAGTTTGTGCCCGTTGCCTCTCATCCTGCCACTGGGCACCACTGAAAAGAGCCTGGCTCCGACCTCTTGAGACCCTCCCTTCAGGTATTTATATACCCTGATGAGATTATCAATGTATGATAAAACAAGATTAGATTATCAATGATGAGATTATGAATGTAATATCTAGTTTAGTAACAATACTTATTTCCAGAGTTTTCCAGACTGGCAAAAGTCTGAAAGAATGGCGCTTCAAAAGGACAAGAACAATTTAATTGCAAATTTTTATTACTGTGGAAACTAAACAACTGATTGACTATTACTGATCTCCTTTTACAGGGTCTGCCAAATCGTGTAGGAAATTTGGAGACGTGTTTGTCAAAAGGCTCCGCAGGCAGCCAGTTCCCACAACTTGGGAGAACCCTGAGTCAGGGAGGCAGAAGGGGCTGCCTAGCTGAAAGATAAGGATCAGACATAAGCGCAGAATAAGATCAGGTGATGCCAGTACTGGGAGCTGGTTGTTCTTTTCCAAGAATAAGCAAACTCGGGCTGGTGAGGGCAGTGCCACTGGGCAATTTTTAACTCCCAGTGGACCATGGCTAATATCAATGGCAAGCTCTAAGGGAGAACATGCTGGGTCCAACAGCTGAGCCCTCTCACAACAGGTCTGCATCGACTGGAAAAATTATGATAGTAGAGCTGGGCCAAGTTGTGACAGAATGTGAAGTCTGGCAGCTCCCTAAAAGCATGCCTATTCGAGGTGGAGCTGGATGTCGATGATACATATAGGGGTGTTTGTTATTTGGTTGACTGCTAGGCTGCTGGCCAAAGGCAAAGAGGAGAAAGACACCAAAAGGCTTGAAATCAAAAGACAGAGAGCAGTTGTCAGCTGCTTCAAGATGCAATCAATATTATCTCAAGCTGTACGCCCAAGATAGGAGAAGTCCAAGGCAGATACATTAGTGGAATCAGCATCACAGCAGTCAGGTCAGACAAAAGCCACCACTTGTGCTATTGTAGTGAAGGATTTGATGTTATACTGGACTGTCTTTCCCTGTTTATTCCTTATTTTAGTGGATAGGATATTTCATTCTATAAAGAAGGCTTTTCATGCTAATGTTATTTGCATATTCCCAATTCCTCATCCTTCCCCAGTTGTGTGCTATTTGAGATAAATTCCAAGTTTGGGCAATAGAACAGATGGGGTGATTTATTGTGGCGTGGTTATTACATGCATACAAAGCAGGGACATCTAGAGGCCAAAGCAGTGTCTGCAAATACAGTCAGTACAAATACATCTACTAGACGTGGAGTATTAGAGCATTTTTCAAAAGCAGCTTAGATAATAAGTACATTGCATGACCTCTAGCGGTATTAAGGCCAAGGCACTGTCAAAGTCACTCATAGCAGTCTGGTGTGGCTGGAGAAAAGCCAAGGTTACCGAGGAACTACCACATACGTGCTAGTTCTATGCTGCTGTACCCCACCTTACTGCCAGCTTTATGCTGGCCCAAATTTTGTCCCACTGTCAGGATAAGATCGAGAAAAGTTTTTAATTCAGCAGAACTTCCAAACCCTCAGCAGAGCAAATGTCTTGCAGCGATGCTTTCATTGTCAACTAATCACACATGGTCATTAATCTTTCCTGCTCTTGTCTTCATGTAGAGAAATAAGGAACCCGGCAACGCCAGTGTGAGAAGGAATGGCAATGAGAACCAGGGGGTAAAATCGGCAATGTCTTCTCTGCAGTGACTCAGAAAGTCAAAGTGGAGTAACATTTTCTTTTAACATCAGCGGAAGAATAATGTTCTGTTTCCCTGTTTTTGTGGGTGCTAGTCCCTCAAAGAGGTGAAGCCGTCACTGCTGGCAACCCCTTAGAGGGTCCGGAGTCTCCACAGCAAGAGAAGGAGGCTAGGAATGACCCCCCTGCCTGGGGTACTGACTTTGGCAGCAGGGAGAGGTAGGACCAGGGCTGCCAGAAGGAAGCTACTGGCACAAAGATGAGGTGGAAATGGCAACAAACGTGGGAACAGAAAACGCTGAACGTGACTGTGTGATTAGGAAACCAGGCTTTCCCACAGGACTGGTAGGAGGAGACCAGCGTTCTCACAGGCAGTTGCTGGCGCAGCCTCTCGGCAGGACAGCCAGCAGGTTGCAGGACACCCTGAGACAGGCAAGTTACGTTCTTTAGAGTTACGGGGCCTGTTCCCATGGTTTCCCTTCTCATCCATCATATTCTGCGGCCTCTGAGCCACGCTGAGTATGCAATGAGGCAGTCCCCAACAGCCCGTCAGTGGCAAGTATTTCAGAGCTCTGCCGCAACTGAGGGAGATGCATTGACATTTTGACAAAGTGCAGTTGCTCGTTATGGAAGACGTATTTTGTTTTGTTTTGTTTTATTTGCACTGAAGTTCGGTTTCACTCACATTCTGGGGTTTGGGGCCTTTCTCTAGTGCAATTCTTTTACATTCATGGCACCTGGCTGTATTTTTGATGTTTTCTAATTATCTGCTTGTTGTTTTCTATTATTTGCTCTTTAGTCCTTTGGTGTGTAAATAGCTTCAAAGCAAATTATTTTAAGAGGAAATAATTTTAAACAGGCGATATAAAAAATTGACCACAAACCAGTTTAATTCCGAAAATTTACATTGCGTTTGCCTTATCTTACAAAAGTATTTAAATTGGAACCTCTTTTCGTATGCCTGAATAAGACTTTGAATGGGTTTGTTTCAGGGTATGATCCAGGGTTATTTACTCAGTATATTTCTCTAAATAGATACATCACCTTCATAATTAACAAGTGAGTATAATTTAGCCAGTTGTTTGAAGCTGATTTGTTATAGCAGGCACCTCTTTAATGAGTGTGTGAGCTGATTTGGCTTAGCTGCTTTCCAGATGTAAGCCCTTTCTGGCGTGGTCTGTGATTTCATTTATGTATGGCACCTGTAACTTAAAGAGAACTGCTGGAAATAATCAATGATAAACAGTTCCGCATAAAAAGCGTGATTTACCTAAAACAGCTTGGGAAGGTCAGCTTTAGACAGCTAAAGTTTTGATGTCTAAGTCTGTGTTCATCACCCTTTGTTGACTTTATAGTTAACAAAGAAAAACAGGCAGTTGAGGTAGGTTGGGTTAGCTACCATCCAAAAGCGCTTATCTGAGATGAACTGCCATCCCAAAGTTTTCTTCCACTGCCTACAAAGGGATTGTTTTGGGTGACAAACTCAGAGTTACATATCTAACCCGTAGACCTACTATGCTAGGGCTAAGGAAACCTACCCACAAATCTAGTTTGTTTGGCAGCAGGTATTTAAGAATCTAGTTTGTTTGGCAGCAGTGGATCCCAGTGAGTACTGCGAACTCAAAAAAAAAGGCACTTCTTGATAGATTGCCTGTACCGAAGATGTGCAGTCATTTACAGAAGTAGAGGAGAGACAGATTTTTCCTTATCTGATTAAAACCAGAGACAATTAATAGACTGTTTGCTGAATAGGTCTGAAACAGTAAAGTATGAGTCCCAAGTGAGCCATTGTTACTGGACTCTGGTTCTTTTTTTTATTTGGCCTTCTCCTGATGCCTCTCTTGCTGAAAATTTTTTAGAGAGGTTACTGCAGTTTGAATAACTCCTGAGCTCCTGCAAAGAGAGGGACTGAAATTCATCAAAACAGCGCAGGGTTGAATGACAAGACTTTGTTTGCCTTAACTCAAAGACGTTTCCTACTTTCCCATTGCTCATCGGCCAGCTCTGCACCAGGTTCTCATGACGTGGCTGTGCTTCCCTTCTTTTGACCTTTACGTCAAGATCAATTTGCCTAAACTATATGTAGGTTACACAGAGTGTACTTACCCCTGTATATGATCACAGAATTCCTTTGGGATTTCACCTTACAGTATTCAAATCTGTATTTCTATCTGTCTGGACTGAGAGGAAGGTCTTTCCACATGTCAGATTTGCCTAATTCATACCTCTCTCCGGTGAATGGGTCTGTTTTGCAAGAGAACATCTCTTTCATTCGACCCCAGTTCCTCCCCATCTGACCATTTTGATTTATTGATTTCTGTACTGAACATTTTTGCTCCTTCAGTGCTAATTACATTATTTGAAAACCAGTCTTAGTGCAACGAGTGTTCCTAACATGCAAGCGTTAGATTTTAAACTCTTCCAAATCATAATTACTTCAATATTTTCTTTCCATCTGCTGACTCTGTAGAATCCCCTGCTATTTTCTGTTATCAACAGTTTAACTAATATATTCCTCAGAGTCTTACAGTGACGTAGCAGTATTTCCAAAAACAGTGTCTAGAATGTTTATTGCACAGTCTGCTGAAAGACAGAAAGGGAATAAAAGGCAAAACAAGTGGAATCCTGTGTTTGTTTACTTTAACAGCAGGACTTTTTTACAGTTAACACTGAATATTTAAATGTGTAGTTTAGATCTGATTCACTGGCTCATTACTATGCTGATGAAGTTTGATAAAAATCTTGACCTGTGTGGGGATTGTTCAGGGTTACAGATTCCTGTGTAATTCCCTAAAGCTAATGTAGGCAGAGTTCAGCACTGCTGCAGCCCTTGAGTATATTTTGCCGGGATTCCACCAAGGTCCAGATAAGTGACTTCTCCTACATTTTTGTTGGAGATCCCGCTTTTCTCACTTTTTGCCAGTCTCCCTGGGAGCATCAGGCAGCCACTGTTCTCACCCACAAGGACAATGTGCATGGCAGGCTGGCACCATAGATAAAGCCACCCCACAAAATTAACATTAAGAGCTTGAATTTGGAAGAGCATCCATAGACTGTGTAACAATGTGAAATAAGACTTCATACAGACAAACTCTGATGAATTGTGCGATAGCAAATTAACATGTTGCTACCTCCAACTACCTGCCTTTGACGGTCTGCTGCACCAGAATTAGGAGGACAGTGTATACCCCAGGCCTCAGCAATCGCTCTCCCGTGCCACAGCAGCAGCTTGAACCAACGGTGAAAGAGGGTTGATACTATGTCAGACACTAAGCAAGAAAAAAAACCAAAGAGAACCTCTATGCTTCTACAGTCAAAAAGTTATCTAGGCTCTAAAAATGGCAACATATTAAGTGATAAGAGCAAGCAACCTTTACTCACTGTGTTCTTTGCTTTCCTTTTCCATATCAGGACTGTGACAGAGTGAAACTTGCTAAGAGTCCACCTTTGGAACAGCGCTCCACTGAGCACCACAACGTTAGGTGCTAGAGACCTGGATAAAGGATAAAGGGATGTAACCGGAGGCAGATGCTGGCAGATGATCTTGTCAATTTTAACTAGGATACAAAGGGAACTGGAGTGCCTCTTTAGAACAAAAAAAGTCCTGTAAGCTTAGGGAAGAAAGAAAGGGCTGCAGGGGCATGATGCAGCAAGCTGTTAAAGCTCATCTTAATTTTAACTAAGTGTCTCTTTGCTCTTGCTTAAATCCCACTGAAATCTGTAGATTTTTAGCACGTGCATACATGCCTTGCTGAATCAGCACTGTAGCTTGTTATCTGAATTGCTGCCCTATCAAGCATAAACTGCAAAAGATACACTCCATAAACTTTATTGTCATTACATTGCATTTTCATGTAACATTAAACTGAAGAGTCTGCCTGCCTCAGCTAGAGGCTCAGGTGGAACACAAGCTTTTCTGGCAAAGTGCATGTTGGGTAACACCCCGGTTATGGCAGGTCTCTTCATATCACAAAAAAGGATCTGGGATCTAGACTCTTGTCTAGATCCATGAACCTGTAATTGCTAAACAAGAATATGTTTTATAGCTGAAAACTTAATTGTGCTCTGTTTGAGTAAGTGCGGTCACTACATTAGCAGCCCTTAAGCAGGCTGTGACTGTGACCCTCTCAGCTACAGAATTTCTGCCACAGAGTTGGCTTGCGGCAAAGTTCAGAATTAATGTGGGTTTTGTATGTATTATGCTGTCCATTTTCCTAGTATTAGGATATATACTTCAACTATATAGGATAAAATATATTATGGTCTACTTTCAAATGATTCATTCATTTGGCCAACAATATTTAATTTATGCTTTTTAAAAATTGTTGACTATTTAGATCTTCAGTAAAAAACTTCTGAAATGACTTGTAGTTCTGTGTAGTGCCTTTTAAGAGTGATTTTAAATAGTATACTCTCTGTCTGTGTCTCATGTACTGCACAGAACTCTGCTCATCTTTGTCCCAAGCACCAGCGACAGAAAAAGATTTGTAGACATGATGTAATTTCTTACAGGGAAGGTAATTTATATTGGGAATATGTGGAAGGCCCTTTCTGAACAAACAAGTTAGCAAATGTGAACTATTCGATTTTGCTGTTTGTGCTTTTCTTTGCCATAGCATGTAAGTTCACAGTAACCTGGGACACAGCCATACCTGTCCCTTGTTCCCACTTAAAATAACCCCAGCATTAAAGCTGTATATCACAGTTAACAGATGCTTTGCTGAGGACAGCTACAAAAAAACGCATTCCCTTGTTGACCAGCAGTACTGTGGTTCAGCAAAGTTACTGGTGACCGGGGCTAAATTCTATACGCAAGGAGATGCTGGAAAGCCAGATACTGCTTGAAAAACAGGACGACGTTAGTCCAAAATCACCAATAGCAATGCAAAATAGATTCTAGCACATTTTATCACAAAATTAGCCATATTATTTGTTCCGCCTGGTCTCAAGTTCCAGACTAGCTTCTGTTGTGTTCAGTCAGACGAGTCTCCGGCAGTAGAGAATCTGCTAGAGAGATCAAAAAAAGGCCAGCGTGATCTCAGAGTATGTGATGACTGCTGTGTGAAAATGCTATTCAGTATATTTGTCATCTGCTTCTGCAAAAAAAGTGTCTGTATGAGAGTCAAATGCACAGATGTCTAATTGAAATGGTTGCTTTTCACGTTCATCAGTTCCCCAAGACATTTTACCACATCTGTACAAACATCTGTGCTGTCCCGCTGCATAGGTGGTTGGGGATTTAAATAAGCAGCTGGAGGCAAGGGATACTTTCTTAACAGTTCTGTCTTAAACGTGTATCAGAACATAGCCTCAGAGAGTGAACCCAGCAGTAAAGTACCCTTCCTTTCCTTTCTGTTGAATACTACGTAAGGAATTGCCACTGTTGGGCGTAATTTGTCTCATCTGTAATTCAATTTCATATGAATATAGGTGAATCTAATCTTAACTAGGAATCCTTTTCAAAGCTTTATACCAATTCTAGGTAAGTTGCCAGGATCTCAAGTGCAGGATTTATAACCTTTCCTGATAGAAAACATGAAATGAGCTTTTAGAAAGTAATAGTATTTAAGTTCTTCTGTTTTGTCTTCTTGTTTTTCATGTCTTAGAGGTGATATTTTCAAGGTCTTCTCTATAACCAACAGGATTAAAAACCTGCTTTAAACGAGACACCCTTCAGATTTTGTCACAAAGCTATGATTTCAAGAGCTTTAAGAGACACGCATGCAGAATACGATGAATCTCATTAAGAAGAAGATTGTAAAAGTTTGGCTTTGTGTGTTTTGGCAAGCTTCCAACAGCACAGAGCGAACCTGATTCTGCCCGGTGTTAGGAGAAGTGCAGATGTGCACACAGTGAGCTCTCGCTTCCTTATGCTCCTCCCTGCTCAAGGCCTGGGCAGACTTCCAGGTCCCGATGGTTACCGAGAACAGCTCCCTCCCTGCGCCTTCGGGGTGATGCACAAGAGTGTCAAACAAGCGAAGGAGGAAAGGGAGTTAGGATCTTCTCACCTGTGGGTAAGCAGGCACTACAAAGCTGCGTGGGGATAAAAGCCAGCCCATATAGAGACACAGCCCATGCACACGCTTTGCCCATCTGCCCGAGAGGGACTTCTCTCTTGCTGAAAGAGAATCACTGCCCTCCTGGGAAGGACAGCGGAGGTCTGAAAGGCTCCTTGCGAGCAGCGTGTGCCCAGAAGGTATAGATAAGGCAAGTCTCTTTCACCAAATCCTTTAGAATATAATCTTTGCAATGAAAATGTTTTATTTTTCAGTTACCTAGAAACTACTGTCTGGGGATCACAAAGCTCCGTATTAGACTGTAATTAGATATATTTCACAACATCCCCACGAGGGCAATCACTAATTACAGCAGTTTGTTGAAATTAAAGTAAGTATAATAATGGATGGTAGTGACTATGATATTATTGCAATCTTGTATTACTACACTTCGGGCTATGATTGTATCAAATCTCAGAAGCCAAGAGGGTTGGGTCTGGCTGGCATATGAATAGAGAATGAAGAATTGAAGTAGGTGTTTGCAATTTCTTAAGAAGTCATGTGCTCATAAATCACAAGTCATATTAATTTGGTCTGGAATAAATATTCTGGTGCTTTGGTGTCGGGAAACACCCTGGAGCTTGAGAGGTTGTGTTGTGACAGAGAGAGAAAACCTACGGCCTGTCCTGATCAGCTGTAGCCATATAAAACCCCTGTCTTTTTATGGGTCTGATGATTTTGCAAGAAAAGTATATTGGTCATGGCAGCATGGAAAAATCCCAACTCAGAAACTTGCATTTGCCTTGCATCTGCTCATTAGAAATGTAACTGTTACTTTCTTCTCTTGCATTTAAATACCTTTGTGAAGCATTACTGACATCGGCGATGAGGTATTTCCATTGTAGAGCCAGCTGCATCTCAGTAGGGTAAGAAGTCTCTTTACACACATGGACTATGAAGTCTTCTGTTACAACAGATAATCCATTAATGTGAGGTAACAATGTTCTGGTAATGTAGTTCTAGGTTTTGCATAGATTATTTAAATGGTAAATTTAGCTTTTAACAAAAATGTATCAAATGTTATTTTTATTCCTTCTATCAAAAATGATTATAATTTTTTTAATGGATGTACAGAAAGAGGAGGCTGGTTGCCAAAAGACTGCAGAACTTTGCTAATCTGTATAAATTACACAGTGGTCTGGGAGGACTGTTAGGCTTCAAGAGAGTGAGCTAGAAGAGGTGAGGGTGTATCAGACCCCCTGCAGTTGCAAACTGTCTCCAACTGGCCTAGCTGGACACACCCTGGAAAGAGCTGGTGCACAGAGGACTCGGTGAAAGACCAGGATCCAGCCAGCCAGTGCCCAAGAAACCCAGACGAGTGGCTCATAGAGTAAATCCGCGTTGTAGCTGAGATGTAAAACTGTATTTTGTGTTGTCTTTGGTGGCGCTGGCTGAGCTGCTGACTTGAACTGTAGCATCAAAAGCTCAGAGCAGGCTTCACACCTGCCCAGGCGTAAGGTTTCACAGTACAGCTGATGCCAAAAAGGGTTTCCATCACCCCCTTCCTTAGCAACAATTTCTGGCCAGTTGGTCTTGCTTCCTCCTTTCTGCTGTCCCTGGGGCCCTAAGCCAGGCAAGCCTTTCAGCCTGCTCAACTGGCAGACCGTTTCTCTGCTACTTTACTGGGGCTTCTCGTCTCTTCTTCCTCTTCTGCTCCTACAGCAGGA
>NW_008825494.1:2264862-2266264 GCF_000699105.1 Pygoscelis adeliae | reverse complement strand
CCTTTATTTTACATAAAATGTCTCTAAAGTTTTCTAAGTGGGTATGTATTGGGTGTAGGTGGCCAGGCTTTGGTAGCAAGGGGCTGCAGGGTTGGCCTCTGTGAGGAGAGGCCAGGGACTGCCCCATGCCAGACACAGTCACTTCCAGACATCTCCAATGGATCCACCGCTGAGCCCTCAGCGACATCGGTGGCACCTCTGGGAAAACACATTTAAGAAAGGGCAAGAACGCTGCATAGCAGTGTAAGAGAGAGGAGTGAGGAAAGAGAAACAGCGGTGTGAACACCAAGGTGAGAGAAGAAAAAAGGGGATGGAGATGCTACAGGTGCTAGAGCAGGGATTTCCCTGCAGCCCATGGAGGGGCCATGCCAGAGCAGATAGCCACACTGCAGCCCGTGGAGGACACCACGATGGAGCAGATAGACATGCCCTGAAAGAACTGTGGCCCGTGGAGAGCCCATGCCGGAGTAGTTCCTGAAGGACTGCAGCCCGTAGAAGGATACACACTGGAGCAAAGTGTGAGGAGGCAGGAGCCTCAAAGAGGAGCCGTTGTGGACTGACTGCAACCCCCCTTCCCCAACTCCCCCCCGGGGGGGGGGGGGCTGGGGAGGTAGAGGAGTTGGGAATGGAGGCGTGAAGTTGATCCAGGGAAAGTGGTGGTGGTGGTGGAGGTGTTGTTTTCATTTTGTCTTTGTTTCTTACCATCCAACTCTATTTTTAATTGGCAAAAAATTAAATTAATTTCCCTCAAGTTGAGTCCGTTTTGCCTGTTGCAGTAACTGCTAAGTGATCTCCCTGTCTTTGCATCGACCCGTGGGCTTTTCCATCTTTTCTCCCCCTGTCCTGTTGAGGAGGGGCAGTGAGCAAGCCGCTGGGTGGGCAGCTGGCCAAGATCAACCCACCACTGGGTAACAAAGTGTCAGAGACAGTTCTGCAGTCTTCCCCCTCTACCCCCAGGACTGAAATCTGTAAAATCTTGGGGAAAATGTCTTTGAATGGTTGGACAGTCTGATAAAAGTGGTGATTTTTTTTTCTCTGGGGGAAAAAAAAACACCCCAAACAACAAACCACAACCCACATAAAAAGCCAGACTATTTGCAAAGGAAGGCACAAAGCAGTAGGACACCGTGGGTTCTCATGCTGCCTCTTGCTGCTGGTGCTCGGAAGCACTTGCAAAAAGCCGAGGGAGCGGGGTCTTCTGGCGCAGTCCTCTCAGAAGCGTGAGCACGACATCCATACCTGCGGTGCCGCACATCCAGAGGGTAACGTGCTTGCCCACAATGCAGGGTGCATCGACAGAACGTGACCTGGTGTAGGATTAGCCGGTTTGTGTTTACACGCCGCACCTGGCATTTTACCTCCGACTTCTGCAGCTGAGCCCGCGTACGGCTTCAGGCGGGAC
>NW_008825494.1:2239450-2263462 GCF_000699105.1 Pygoscelis adeliae | reverse complement strand
ACTTACTCTTCCTGCTTGGCTGTTTGGGTTGTTGGTTTTCTTGCTTAGGGTGTGTTTTTTGGGTGGGTGGGGTTTTTTTGTTTGGGTTTTTGTTTGTTTTTTTTAAAACTAGAGGAACTAGAACTAGCCGGTCAGTCCCTGAAGTGACAGATGAAGACAGATCCTTTCCCATGCTGTTTCCTGACCTGCTGAAGGCAGTCACGAAGCCTCGAGCAGGAAAGCACTTAAGTGCTGGATGAAATATATTTCTTCCCACCCTCGTTTCAAGTTTCACTTCCGAAATACATGATGACATCATAGCCCTGCTAGGTCTCCCCTCCTCCCCAGCCACCTTGGGGGGGGGGGGGGGAGGGGGGGGGGGCAGGCCATAAACTTAATTGATGCAGTTTTAACAAAAAAAATCCCCAAACCTTTAGGCCATATTTTAGAAGTATAGAAAAGAAAACGCATGAACTTATTTGAATGCTTAGCTTGCTTGTTTTTTAAACGTGGCCAGGTTCTCTAGGGTGTCCCTTAAGTCTTCCAAGTAGATTAAGACAAGCTCAGATGGAAATGAGCTAAAGAGAGTGCGCGTGGCCTGGAGGAATCAGTTCCTTGAGGATAAAGACGATTGATCTGTGTTGGGCTTGTTGCTCTGACTTGCAGGTGGATATTTGCAGTGCGGCACTGGAGAGAGAAGGGGAGGATAGCAGCCTGTTACTTGTACGGAGGCTATTCTCACAGGGAGAGGGCTGTACTGAAACCGTATTTTAGAGTGGCAGAACAAATCTTAGCTCTGTGCAAAAGTACGTTACTAAATGAACATTTGAAATCATATGGTTTAATCTTACAGCAAATTCATTAGCTACAGCTCAACTTATATGAGACTTTTTACTCCATCTGCTTACATGGCGCTAACTTCTAAAACTAACAGGAGGAAAGTCAGGATATAGAAACACTTGATTCGGAAAACGGCCAGCGTTGTTGCTAAGGAGATGACTGTTGTTAACGTGCTGGAAGTAGGCTCGAGCTAACGGATGAGGCTATTACAGCACCAACAATCTATCTCTGTGCAGGAAAAAAAAAGCACGTAATATATTGCATGTACAACAACTTCCTCCTTTTCTATAAAAGACTTTTAGAAACCGGAAGAATCGGTGAGTTTGCGCTGTGCTACTGAATTGTGGAAGCTGTCAAATTAGCTGCTTAATTTTGTACTGTACGGCTCAAGAATGGCTATTTAATGTTTAAGCCCATTTCTCTTGCTCTTTGCAGCCTTATCTTTCATTGGACTTTTGGGTGTATGCTTAGTTTATGAAACCAGGAAAGCAGTACTGAGACATCTGGTCTTAGGTAAAGGAATACTGAGCCCTTAGTGCTCTAAACTTGTTGATCCCAGTTTGCATTAAGTGATACTAAGTCAGTGTTACTGTAGTAGCTTTAATATCGTCTCTGATACGTTATCCTGTTGTCTATTGCTTTCTCATTTCTGATGCATCACATATATTACACTTACTCATTTCACAATTTGTGTTTGTACACAAAGTTAGATTGAAGTCAGTCGGAAGACTTGTGGCATCAAGACTCCTTTTTGTTCATCAAGTGCATTGAATTGTATTCTGACCAGAAAACCTGAGCGCTGTCAACAGATGTGCTAGTGATCTTTTGATGTTCATTTCCTGTTACTTTTAGTAATGTGTCGACGCACCGTTTGGGTTGGAGGTGTGTTTCTGATTTTAGGCTCTCCTACTCGGTGATGCAGTTTTGGTTATATAGTGCAGTTCTGCAAGCAGGTTTGGCAATTGTCTACAGTTCTTGTAAGCTATCCTCTGTATGTTCTTACAGGCGGGCAAGTCTTGCTGCTCAGAGACTCCAGCTGTCTTCCTGTAAACTAATGCCATGCTGACACTTACTGCAGGCAGAAAAATGTAGGCACTCTTGTGTGCATGCTTGTCTGATTAGGGATGTGAAAAGAGGTGACTGCTAGGTGACAGCTGTGCTGGAAGAAGCTCTGAACCTGAGCAGTTCCTCCAGTGAAACTATTTCTTCTGCTTCTGAAGGACAGCATCGTTAATGTAGTCTATTTTAATTGTGTTCTGGTGGCAAAAGATGATTAGTATTGGTACTGTCTGCTAGCGCAGACCTAGCTGAAGAGTAATATGACAATATCCTAGTGACCGTGTAACTCTTGTATAATAGTCCCGAAAATGGACTGTGTGGTAGAAAACTACAAATACAAAATATTCTAAGATGCTGATAGTTGAACTGAAATTAAGGAAAGTATATGAATTTGAGGGGCCTTTTCAGATTTCTAAGTGACCTCGTTTAAGTGAGGACAGAAGTCTGTGTTTTTAAGGTATGCAAAAATTAATGAAATTTAGATTGCATCATAAGTCTGCTGGGTTCTCTAATGCTTGCTGACCCTTGGGTTCAGAAAACTGTGTGAAGATTACTTATGGTGCAATAGAAGAATCAAAGGATCAGCTTATCTTGAGAACAGAAGGGAAGAGGATGGGTGTTCAGTTTCTTGCTGCTCTGGGATTCTTAGTCCAGGAGAATAAATAGAGCACAGTTTACTACGGAGTCTGTTATTGCTGCACCGCATCCTGGGGACTTGTCATCTGTGGATGTCATTGGGCTGTCATGAGAGTCCCCTTCTGATCAAGTGTGGGAAAGGAACTTGGTGGTGCTCGATTCTCCTCAGCCTTCTTCAGCTAGGTTTCCACCTGGAATGTAAGATTGTATTTCTGCTCCTGGTCTCCCTTTTCCTTTCCTACCTTACTACCTTCTGTGTGACTAACGTTTACATGCATGACCAGAGTGATAACTACAGCAGTAACTGAATATGGCTACATATAGACAGGAACTGGGGTTTTGTGTCTTGTGATGGCAGATATACCCACGTGCTGTGACCTTCTCTGCAGGAGAAGAAACACAAAATCTGCGTTGTCTCTTTTGCTGTTGTCTCATGTTTAAAGAAGTAGGATTAGATTAATTATGATCGCTATGGCATTTAAAGCTTAGAGGGACTTTCCTTCCCAGATGATTTTTCCTTTTAGAAGGAACAAGTAAGGTTTTGTTTTATGTCAGCTGACTTGGAAGTTAATTGCTTTAGTTGATCGGAAACACGCAGCTATCATTGCTATATCGGGCTGTGATGGCTGTCTTCAAACAGTTTCAAAAAAACTCGGAGGTGTAACTTTGTACATAAATCATAGGTAGTCTGCTAGAATGGTCTGAGCTGATGTGGACATCTTGAACTATCTAGATCTCGTTTAGGTAGCCACTTTATATTTTATTTTGGAATATAAATAAAATCACTTTCATTTTTTTCTTTTTTTTTCGAACTAGACAGTGAAATATTTTGTCCTTAAATCCAGTGCGTCTCCCTTATGCTTCCCAGCGCACCAGAAGAACTACTGCTGTATTTCTCAAAACGTAGTCTATCAACTGAGAAACAGTCAGCAGGTTCATATTAAACAATATTTCCAGTTAAGTCAGATATAGGCGTGTAGTAGCTTCCTTTCTTCTTCCTCTTCTCCTATCTGCAGTATTTGGCAATGGTTTGTTGCTCAGAAAAGTATGAGAATGGCCGTTCTATGCTATTACGGGTACTCTGGAAGAAGGGGAAGATTACAAAGAATAGAGTGAAACGTGCATTCAGACTGTTGGCCACATTTAAAGTCAAGGTGGACAGGAGATGCTCCAAGATGAAAAATTGTATGCTAGTGACTGGAACCTGTACATGTTGTCGCTCTTTCCACCTTTTCTTGTTGCCTAAGAATCTAGAAATCTGCCAGAGGTGAGTAACTTCAACAGTCTCCAGAGGATGTTGCAACTCAGTGCTCAAGGGCACCAATCCCATGCAAGTATGAATATGCAGAAGTGTCTAGGCTTGGGAATGCACTTCTCTTGCTTATTTCCTTTCTGTTAGTTCCCCTACTGACCAAAATAGCATGTAAAGCCTCTTAAGTTTGTGTGCCTACCCTATAGCTGCAGCTTTTAAAGTCAGTGGGTCAGCAGCCAACTCTTATATCTCATTGACTGTATATAAGTCTATAGCTGAACCACCATCTGTTGTGATTTAGAGAGAGAGGGGATGATTTTTTGAGAATTATATTTAAAAGAGAAGACCTTAGTGTAAGTGGTTTAGAAAGACTACAATTTATTGTTTGCTCAGCAGGCTAGACCCAGGTAACGAGGGGAGAACCATAATCCATTAAGAACAGTAGTACCTTCTCATATTTGTGGTGCCATATCACTGCTGACTAAAACTCCTTTCCTCATGGACCCAGTGAAAAACTCTTGTTAAGACATGAACTCATGCCAGAAAGAGTTCAAGAAGCTGTTGGGATCCTTGGTGATTCTAGGCACAGTCACCATTAAAAACTGTGAGGGTCTAGTACTTCTAAGTCTTCTTCCAAATGGGAGCTGCCTAGTCTTGGCGCCAGTAAACTGGATAATGGTGGCTGAAGAGATGTAGATCATCTACAGCCCTCACATCTGGCCTCTGACCTTCTTGCAAGACAAGTGTTTGCAGGAAGGAAAGCTGCTTAATACACCTTGCGCTTGTTGCAGCAGAACTTCCTAGAATTCAAAGCAACCATGACAAGCTTTTGTTTGCTTTCACTTCTTTCTTTGTTCTTTAAAATCCTTGCTCTTTACAATTTGTCCTCCAGTCCTTTGTAACAGACTTATCACCAATGTCATCACTGATAACCAAAGATGAGACTTCTGTACCTCTGTTGAGGGGGAAGAATATTGTGTAAGCAGGGATTACTTTTTTGTCATCATATCTGGTTATTTTAGGTCACTCTATATGGAGTAATTCCTGAACCTGCGCGTAGCACTTCTGTTAGAAGGTTTCAACTCTTGAGCTGTGCCCATATCTATTAATGCACGACTCATATCTACGCCAAAAAATCTTTAAATTCAGCTGAAAGCATTAAAAGTTGCCTCTGTAAATACTGTCATCATTTGGACTTATACCAGCCTGGAGAAAAAAAGACATTTAAAAATGTATTAAGGGATGGAGAGTAAAGCATCTGTCTGGGTGAGATGGGTGGATTTGGACAAAGTTCTTTGAAGCGTTATCCAAATGCAAAGGATAAAAAGATGAGTTATCAAACAGTTGATTTTTGCTGACCTGCCACATACTTAAGATTTTACAGCAAAAGTTGCACCAGATGAACAGGCAGAGAAATCTACATAGTCCTGGTTATGGTTGTATGAGGCTGCAGATGTTACCTTCTTCTGTTGCTTTTGGTTTTCCTAGCCTGCTTTTTTGCTATGTTGCTGAGACAGGGCTTAAGAAGCAGTTAGTGCTGTCTGTCGGGGGAAGGAAGGTGGACGCAGTGATTTAATATTAACCTGTTGATGATATGCTTACCAGCTCTGAAGTCTGCAGCTGAAACTCCACGATGAGCGTATTAGCAGCTGTTGGATGCATCCTCAAAATCGTAGTTCTGGCTTCACGCTCCTTTCTCTGGCATGTTTCTTTTACCCTAGGGAAGTGACACTTGCAGATCTGCTACAGTCTCCTGGGTTACCACCTCCTCACTGGGGCAATAACCCAGTGTGGGGAGAGTGTGTTAAATCTATTTCAGTCCCTCCAGTCTGTACGGCAGTGTTAGTCAATAAATACTCTTGGTCTTTAAAAGGGAAACTGCAAAGCAAAATTAAACTAAATTGGCAAACTCCCTAGCGTGGTAAACAAACTGAGAAGTAAGAGTTGTGTCAGTGCAGAACTCTTAATTCACGTCTGGGAAATAAAACTGGGCTCCTGAATCTGGTAATAAGCTGACTTTTTTTATCCTTAAACTCAACTACTACTCTTTCTCAAGTGCTCTCATTTGAAACTGTCTGTAAGCTGTGGGTTAGCTGACTAACCAGTGTTTTTCACCTAGGCCTAAATAAAATTGCAAGGTGAAGTTGAAGTTTCACACATCTCTGTAAAGGCCACTGTGTAGGATGAGCTAGTGCTGCTTCAGAGGCTTTTTAGAGCAGAGCAATTTAGAAGGACACGCTTAGGTGCCAACTTTCAAAAAAGCTGTAAGTTCCGGAAACTTTGAACTTCTCCCTCCTAAGAGAAGTAACTGTTCCTCTGTACCCTGTTTTGAAGGCAGTAAGCCTGTCTCCCAAGGCTATTAAAAAAAAAAAAAACAACCCCAAAATATATATACATAAATGTTCTAGGAGATGCCTGGGAAGGACGTGTCCAAAAGCAATTTTGATACTTATATTCTCAAGTATGAGAGAATATGAGTATAAATATCTTGTATATGGATCAAATATGTAACATTACATGAGACTTAAGACCTTAGAGGATTTGAATCCTAATCATGCTGTTCCCCTTACCATTTGAGCCTCCCGATTTTATTTGTAACTCTTCCAGCTAGCTTTCCTGGATGTGTACTAGTGGTATTAAATATGATTGAGGGGAGATTTCTAGGAAGCCATCTTCATTGTCTCAACTTGCATTTTATTTGGAAGATTCATCAGCTGCAAGCCTCCTTTCCTGTCCAGAGGTCAGATATGTTGTCTATGAAAGAGTACATTTTATCGGTTGGTAGAGACTTCTAGCTCCCAATTGCTGTTCTGGACAAAAGCCACCTAGGCTGAGCTGGTTTAGTGAATGTCTGGTGCTAGCCCATCCTGGTTTATGCCTTTTTCTGGTCTCTAAATCTCATGTGAATGTTTGAAATGCTGAAGAGGAGGAGGGGGAGTTTCTTACAAATTGGGCTATCCAGAAACTGTTGTAATGCATTAACATTGATTACAGTGCAGCAAGCTTTAGGGCCCTCAGGCTGATAATCCAATAGCAGGTTTGTGAAGCGGTCTTGTGTTAGACTAGTTCAGGTACTTGTATACTTTTGAGTGCTATTTTAATAAGCTTTCACAAGAGGGCAGAGTAGAATTTGCTCCGGGAAGCATAATTGTCTTGACTCATGTGTATCTAGAAATGACCCAGCTCAGATTCCTTTGGTGTTACGACAGCACCGGCTGTATTATTCATGCTGTCCACCTGTATCACATACCTTCCTGGGTGCTGTGCGGCTCTTCAGTGTCTGCTCCCTAATGGAGAGTCCCGAGGAAAACCACAGCCTAACTCACGTGTCCCTCCCCCGTGGAGGGATGCTGGTGAGTGGAGGAGGAGAGGTCTGTAAACATGCCCCCTGCACCAGCACTGCCAATGTTTGTTTGTCATGGCTAAAGCAATCACGTAGCTGCTGTTAGCACAAAAATCTTGTAGTTGTTAGCACAAGATAATGCTGTGGCACAGATAAGCAAGCTCTTTGTAGTTTGCAAACGTAATAAAGGAGATACTGCTTGAAAGCAGCAAAGCTTCCTTGCAACATGTTGAGGTGTGGTAAAATATGACCAAGAAAGCTACTTGAAAAGGAAATACTGCGTATCTCTAGCTTTATGAATCTTTAAGTATGTTGGGCAATTCATTTATTACAGTTATTACGATAATACCCAGGACCATCATCCTTGTTGAAACAGTTTAGAGTCTGCAGAGAAAACTAGCTCCCCCTGCCCTCTTTCTTTATTGGAGGACAAACTGAGTTAGGTCTTTATTCCTGGAGCATCTCAGAAGTGTAGTTTCAATTCTTTGTTGTACCTCAATACTATGCATTCCAGTAGTTTAGCTAAAAGAGCTTCTTCGGATCTTTCATCACTCTTGAAGAGTTTTCTGGCAGGTTATCCTGTACAATTCAGTGCTACCTCAATTAATGCAAGTCAGTTGACATTTAGTGTTATAATATTCTCTGTATGTGAAGACTTTCCTGTTCTTTTTTTTTTTCTTCCTCCTTCAGGTTGACCCCAAAGATTACACTTTTTCTGGACTTAAAGACGAAACTGTAGGTCGACTGCCTGGAAAAGTAGCAGGGCAACAATTCATCATTCAGGACTGTGAGAACTGCAGTATCTACATATTTGACCATTCTGCTACAATCACTATTGATGATTGTGTAAACTGCCGAATCTTTTTAGGACCAATAAAAGGCAGTGTGTTTTTCCGTGACTGCAAAGACTGTAAATGCGTAGTGGCCTGCCAACAGTTTCGCACTCGGGACTGCAGAAAGCTGGAGGTATTCTTGTGCTGTGCCACCCAGCCCATTATTGAGTCCTCCACAGGTATGAAATTCGGATGTTTCCAGTACTATTACCCTGAACTTGCTTTACAATTTAAAGATGCTGGACTGAGTATCTTCAATAACACATGGAGCAACATCCATGACTTTACCCCTGTGTCAGGAGAAAATAATTGGGGCCTTTTGCCTGAGAATGCTGTAGTCCAAGATTATGTTCCTCTGCCCAGCTGTGAAGAGCTGAAAGCTGTCAGAATTTCTACCGATGCTATGAGGAGCATAATACCAGTAACTCGAGGGCAGAGACAGAAAAGCAGCGATGAATCGTGTTTGGCCGTGTTTTTTGCCGGTGACTACACAACTGCAAACGCCAGGAAGTTAATTGATGAGGTAAGCGACCTTTGTCTGCGTTCAGCTTTTTGAATTTCTAATTGGGCTTTCCTCTGGATAGCCTCCGGTGCTCACTGAAGGGAGAACGCAGAGGCTCTGCTTGTCTACTAACCATACCAAGCAACTGCACTGTTTAAAACCTTAAAGCAAGGTAAGAGGCTGGAGTTCGTCTGATCAGACAGTTGTTTTACAGCTGACATCCTGTGCCTGGCACATCTATCTTCTAATAGTTCCGGTGTACTTTTCCACCATGGCACAGCATGGCTATGTTCTGAAGAAAATGCATAGCTGATTTGATGAACTTGGCCGAATGTAGAGTAAGTGATTGGCAATGCTTGTGAAAGGGATATAGCCAATTAACTTGTTAGCTTATTGCCCTGAGAGTCACAGCTAACAAAACTGTCTGTCCTGAAGGTTTTTCCAGTACTAACAGAGACTTTAAAAAAAATGACACGTTAAATCTTATCCCTCCTGCTACCCAGTATTGGAATTTTTTTCTGGAAGAGGCAGTGAGTGTTTGTCACGGCTGGTCAGCTGTCTTCAATTACTTAAATAGCTGGTGCTGTCTTTTTTTTTTTCTTTCTTTCCTGTGAGGCAGCAGCTCCCAAGCTTGGCTGAGTTTGGACTTTCCTGGGGCTAAAATCTGGGAGTGGCTGGCTGCTTTTAGTGCCCTGGAGTGCCAGGGATGACAGAGCAGAGCCAGTAACCATGAGCTACAGCTTCTGAGAGAGGTATCTGCAAAAGCTGCTGATCCCGGTGTTTGTATGATCAAGAAAACAACCAATGTACCTCCTTCCCTTGGATTTTTAATTGCAAGGAAAGAAAGCTGTAGGGTGTTCCCATGCCCCCACCCCACTGCCCAGCTGAATTTTTATGGAACTGAGTTACTAACAGCTACTTGAGTGAAGGGAGATAATGATACTTATGGATTGGGGTGTTTTTTTCTGCAGAAGGAATAGCTACAGTAAAGAGGATAATAGATGTGTTCTCCTGTGTTAGTAGTTCTTTAGAAATTAGAGTTAAGAAGATGCTAAAAGACTAGTTAGTGAGATTCTGTGGAAATCTTACTGCTCTGTAGATGAATGGATGCTTTGGAAGTACAAATACAGTTGCTCCTTCTCCACACGCTTTTAGTTTCATACTAGATTTGAAGTAAAAAGCTGTGTGTGTTCGAAAGTTTGTAACTTTTTTGTCCCAAAATGGAAAACTTCAGCAGTGGATAGATGAGAGTTTGAGCTAATGCTTGACTGAACTATTGCAGACTAATGAGAACTAACTGCTTGACTCCAGATGCTGAATGCTTTTAACTCCCATTAGTTTCAGCTTGTGAGGGATTGTGGGGGAAAAAACCCACAACCCTGGGCCATAATATAAAACAAAAACGTTCACATTTACTCCTCTAGGTGCACTAGGGCAGAGGAGAAAATCTGGATGAATGGAATGAAAATAAACAGAAATGTAGAAAAAGCAAATGGTCTTTGAAAAGAGCAAAAAGGGTCCCTTTGCTCTGTGGCTTAATGTATATGGGGAAAATGGGTCTATTCCAGTGTAATCTGGATATTCAGGCTGAACTCTCTGCCTTAGAAGCATTTTTAACATGAATTCTTCTTCTGTTAACAGATGACTGGCAAAGGCTTTCAGCTGGTACAGACTAAAGAAGTCTCAATGAAGGCAGAGGATGCTCACAGAGTTTTCCAGCAGTGTGCATCAGAATTCATTCCACTGCTTGAAAAAGGTGAGTTTGTGTTGTTTTCTTTCTCTTCTTGATATAGAAATCTAGCTGTCATTAGTGAGTTCTGGAGAAGAAAGAGGAATGAAGGAGAAATTTGTGTTTCAAGGGCATCGTGTAAAGCCAGTTGAGATGAGTTTTGGAAGCCTCAATCAGGCCCTAAACCAGCCAAAACTCCTGAAGGCATCAGAAATGAGCTATTCCACATGTGTGTTGTGGCTCTGCTCCCCCTCTAGTGGTCCAACCGCATAGCTCAGGAGCAGTGGCACATGCAGATCTGTCTGGGGTGGTCAAAAGAAGCTCGTGCTTTTAGACTATTTCTAACTTACCGCTGTTGCTGCTCAACCACCTAGGTGTTCAGTGTTTCTGTATACATATTTAAGCAAATCAGTATAGATGTGTATAAAGCAGGCAAGTGTTGAATTTCTGTTTATAACTGGTGTACTGTCTGAGTATTTCAAAAGCCTTTTTATTGATCTGACTATAATTGGGTTTTGTCTCTTCCTGCAGGAGTACTGACATCTTGCCATCTGTTATATGCTAAAGCTCAATACATGCTCCCAAACTTAGTAGCAACAAGCAGGATTTTTTCATAGTAACATAAGAGGTCTGTGATGCTCGTTGCAAGAATAGGACAAAAGTTATTGTACTTACCAGATAACAGTCTAGTTTAAGGGCTATTTTGCACCCGTGTGGGAAGAAATAATGTGTTCAGAATGAAACCAGAGAAAGGGGATCTGCAAATAGTGGGTGAGAACAAGTCTAAAAATCAGGCAGTTTGCTATCTTGGGACTGAGGCAAAAATGCCTGAATGACTCAGTCCTACTCCAGATGTCTGTGAAATGGCTCACTATTTGAGCAGTGTAGTCTGACTCACTTCCATGATGCCCTGCGCTCCTTAGTGTTTTTGTGCTATTGCTGCCTTTCAAGAAGTAAAACTGAAATCCTGCCAAAGTCTTTGCAAAAATGAGCGTGGAATTGCAGATATTTTCTTCTCAGATAACACTGCACTTTGAAGCTATGGTTAAGTGTTTTTAATTCGTTATCCTGCATTATGGCTGCTCAAGGAAAAACCATAAAATGCTTCTTGCAAGCTTCACAATTCCCTATGGGTTGAGAAATCTACTGTTTCAATGCCAAGCTTAAAAGCAGTATTGATTCTAGATGAAACTGTCTTCTAGGTCCAGTGGTTGCTTTGGAGTTCAATGGAGATGGTGCTGTGGAAGGATGTCAAAGCACTATAAATGAAGTTTTTAGTGGAACCAAGGTAAGCTGGTGTATTGCTTTATTGGCAGAAAATGTTACAGAACGTCTGAGATATTTCATGGTCAAGCTGTAGCGTTGATATGCTGCACGATCTTTTTAGGTTTCTGAATAGTAAAATCTGACTATCCTATTTTTTTGTTGTTTTGGTTTTTTGTATTCAAAACTCAAGTTGCTTGTCGGAGACAAGAAAAATTGCCCTAGGAAAAAATGTACTGAATCCCCATATCCATTGAAGAACAGAAGATTTCCACTTAAAACTGTTATTTCGCATAGTAGTAAAAACAAGTTCTGTAAGTATGGTAGGGAAAAGCTCTGCTCCAAGTCTTATACTGAAGTCTGCTTTGTGATGTCCTAGCCTATTAAACCCTGACAAAGATAATACGATGGTATTCAACTTTTTTCAGTGTTTACTTTTGCTGTGTAGGATATTGCAGAATACCTTCCTTCAAAGGCATTTTTCTTTTTTCTTCTGTCAGCTTGTTTTGCTGTAGCTTCTTTAAACCGCACCTCCTCTTCGCTTGCTGTCCCCGTTTCTCTGAATGGCAATGGTTTTGAGAAAGTTTCTGGAAACAATTCGAGTGCTCCTGATAACAAGAAAGTGACAAACCCTTTGCTTTCAAGCAGCTGCTCAAAGATGACTAGAATGGCTTTGAGGCATAGTGTCCATACAGCTCCTTGCTGTCTTTCAGTTCCTTTCGAAAGAGTTACTTGGAACTAGATTGCTCAGTTTCTCGAAAACAGTCGTCTTGTAATAAGTCATCTCAAATGCAGCTAATGTTTGCTTTGCTCATGTTTGCTATTGCACCAGCAAAAACCTAATGTGTGGCGGGCCTTAATTTGGCTCTCTGAGTCTGGAGAATACTAGAACTACAGTCTGGGCAGTGTTGTGATACTACTGATTCTTTTTTGTGATGCAAAAGTCATCACTGCAAATTTTACCATACAAATGGCCTCTTTAAGCAGGAGCTTACAGTGGCTGTTTTTAGTGTGGTTAGCATATTTTTTTTTTTCATACAGAACAAAGCTGATACTGGGTAGGTTCTTCTAGATCTCTTTCTCTATTCAAAGGCTGAAGTGGTGTAAAACTTTATTTGTTCTAACAATTAATATTTTCCTCACTAAAATGACTGGTGTCTGTTGTTACAACACTATGAATGCCCTGATCTGAGATGCATCCAGAAACCTCAGACTGTGCACTTCATGCTGTGAAGTAAGCATTGTTCTTGAAGGTGATCTGTAGTGTTTGGGTTCAGTTCCAAATGTGTGATTACTTACTGCATCTGGATTTAAAACTTACGTTTACAGCCTGGTTCCATGGTAAAATCTACCTCACTTAATAAATACTTGCTGCACCGAATTAAGAAGCAGAACCTTGGGCTTCCTGAGAAGTATGTATTTTTATTTAGCCAAAATGTAACTCCAAAACTTCTGATAAACACTGCATTTGTGCATGGATCCCTAGATAATTCAATATGAGTACATATTTTTTAGAAAATGTATTTCTTTCTTGGGACATAATTTAGAAGTAATTTAGGGAGTAACAAACTTCAGAGTTAATTCTAAGGTTCAGGAATGCTCTATAAAATGGTTTCACCTCGTTGTTGGCTGCCCTTATTGTGTTTGAGAGTTGTTATAGCGCTCAAAGAATGATAGGTATCCTTGATCAAGAAACAATGACAAAAGCTCTTAGGAAGACATGTATCCTGTAAAACTTTGCAGGAGATTAATCTGCTTTTAAGCAGGTGGCTACATTTGCATTTGAAAACCACAGTTAAAAATTATTAAATTCATCCATTAATAACCTTAATTTCACCAGGTTTTTGTTTCTGAAACAAATTTGATAAACAACTCTAGATACTCTAGTAAGGGTAGAAAAATTCTTCAGCAATTTGAGCTCTTTGGTAGAAACAACGTGTTACAAGGAGAGCTCTGCGCTGTGCACTTAAGTGGGCTTCCTATTTGTATGGACTGGGTATGTCTAAACTCTTTAACTCTGACATTCTTTCTGGTGTGACCTCCTGCACTTTTTTTGGCATGCTTTCCAGTATTGTTCCTCCGTCTCATCATTTATTCATAAAATACTCTGCAAAATATAAATTGTATTATCCTGGTAGAGGAGGATGCTGAAGGAAGGTGTTCAACTGTTGTGACCGTGGTACCAATTGCTGTTGCACCAAACTACTGCCAAATAATTAGTAGATGTTCTCAAGTCCCTTCAAACAGAAGTCTACCGTGCATCCAAGCAACAGTCTAGGAAGCTACTTTGTGATGATTCAATCTTTTTTTTTTTAAATTAGAAATTTACTGGACAACAGGATATTAATCTTAAAGCATAGTTCAAGTAAACCAATTCAAGGAACTGTCATAGTTTACATTCACATGGTATTCTGAGCTGAAGCAGAGAAGTGGTGACTGTAGGAGCAGTCATATGGAATAACCCATTTCTACAGTCCCACTGCACATCGGAATAGCTCAGTTGGCTGTGCCAACACTGATGTTCTAAGACAGTGATGATTTCCTTTTGAGGTATAAAAAATATAAGATAGTAAGAACTCAGTTGAAGTTTTTGATTGAGGCTATCACTTGCATGTTGAGATTGATGAACAGCCACAACGCTTTGTCTGTTACACTGAAATATTTGGGCATTGCCTAAGGCATTTGTAGTTGATCTGCTGAAAGCTTTCAAAGATGACTGTCCTAGAACTTGGACTTCACATGCGTTGATCAATTTTGCAAAATGCAAATGTAATTGAAGTTACTTAAACAAAAAAATCATCTGATGAAGAAGCAACTAAGTTTTTTGAGGGGAATATTGTGCAAGAGACTCTTTCTTACAAACTCTGCCTTTCTGTTAAAGTTTAATGGTAGTCTAAGGTTTTTGTGTGTTTGTTTCCTGCCCTTCTCCTGGACAGAGTTTGACTTTACCAAGCAAAATACATCTAAATGGACAGTAGCTGAAGCTGTGACCCCTGAATACTTGAGCCCAAAACTTTGAATTCCCATCAGTGGAAGGCTAGGGTTACTGCAGCTAGCATATCTGCTAGGAACAGGTGATGGTAACAAAGGGTGCATCAGGGCTGAGAAAATTTTAGGACTATTCTAACACACAGTGGAAACCAACAGAGTTGTGCCTCTTATGAAATGCAGAAATAAAAATAACCATTACTGGCTTCAAATGAGCAGAGACTACTTGAGTTTCTTTATTAGTGATGCATAACTATTTCCTTGTTTAATAACACAGGTTTTTGTATCGGAGAGCAAGGCATCAGCACCTCAAGATGTAGACAATTTCTACAACTTTGCTGACATGCAGATGGGAATGTGAAGTTTAACACGAAGGTGTTCACGTACGGTTTGTCTCGGCACTTGGATGTCACTTAGCTTGAATATTGCGGTAGTATCTGAGAAGTTTTGTCATTTGGTTTTGTATTTCTCATATAACCCTTTTATAAAGCTATTGGTGGTTTTAATACCATATTACCTGAACTGGAGTAAATGGCATAGCTCCCCACCCGCGTTGTGTTTCAAACTTGCATTTCAACTCCAGAAATAATGGAGGTTTTCTACTAACTTTTTACAGTGATTTGTAAACTTCTATTGACACTTGAATGTTTCTTGTCAACAACTAATGATAAGACGTATTTGAAAAGTGCAATGCTGATCCAAATTTGATGCAGTAGTAATTGTTATCTTTAACTCAGACACATTGTTTAGAAAGTGCATTTGTGTGAAACTCGCTGTTCAAAACTTTCCCACGTGCAAATTTGTCTTCACTGGGGGCCGGGGAGGAAGCTGTAGTCGTTGACTTTTTCTGAAAGCCTAGTCTGAAATGAATTCTCCTTATAGCATGCTTTCAGAAGCAGTGCGTGACTTATAAAATGTGCATCTGGCTTATTCCGCTTCAGCATCTTTTTTGAGTAAAGTTGTTTGCAGCAGCATTTATGCTGAGAGTTGTCATAACAGCATTCTGGTAAGTGAGCACTTGCCAGGCTTTTCTGCTTCGAGGTGAATTCTGAGCACGAGTGCTCTGCTGAAGATGCTCCAAGGTCTACTCGGGGGTCTCTGGCAATAAAGCTGCCTCCGGTATTTCCAAGTCATGTATGGGATATACGTGAGGTTCCCTTGGACTCGGAGCAATGAGTCTCTGGCACCGTTTTGTTTGCTAGAAGGGACATACAGCAACCAGGAGTCAGAGAAGGGCTCTGATGGCATTAAAAAAGCTCTTCCTCGCTAGACCCCAGGAGAAGGGTTTTACACTCAGTAGCAGTACTGAAAATTTGGCTGTAAAGTACTACACACTGCTGTAGGGTTTATTTTGGATTAACTCTAAAAACAGACCGAAGAAGTGCTACTAGCATTTTGGGAGATGCATTTGAATAGTGATCAGTAAGGATACTTATTGCTGTATAGAGCATATTAGACTGCAAATCTATATGGATATTAAATACATGATTGATGTATTTTTTCATATTACATCCTTACTGATTTTTCTACATGAACTTAAAGCTTATGTCCAGATTTACAAGCCCTCTGTAATACTTGAACAGATTGTGCGTGCAGACGCACAAAACCAAGTTTCTTAATTAAAATTGTGGCTTGCCAATTTATGTAGCCTGTACAATCCATTGAACGCACTGGGGCTGTGTTGAGGTGCTAAAGCAGTAATTTCCTCATTATGGTCATCTGTCAAAAGGGAAGATCTTGTGCATCTTAACTGAAAATGAGTCTCGATTCATCAGATTCACAGCTCTGGAGCTCCAGAAGTGGGTGGCAACAAACACATCTCTTTCTAATTTTTTAGAATTAGCACATGAAAGAATCTGTTCTCCTGAAATTCGTAATTCTGTCGAATTACGAATCACCCGAGTGATGTTCTGAGCTGTCACTTTTTTGCTACTAGGCAAATGCTTGCCCTTAGTTTAAACTATATATCAAGAATATGTCCTTAGGACCTCTTGTCAAAGTTATGCATAGATTAAATAAGGAAGAATATCTCCTGAAGATACTAAACCATTGGTGTACTGAAGGTAAGAAAAATGTCACTTTTGTGAAATGTTTTTTTGTTTTTTGTTTTATTTGACAAAGTGAAATAAAATCAAACTGCCACCAGAATCTGACTGGTAGTAGAAATTACCACTTATTTGCACTTAGTCAGCCAGGATTTTTTTTTCTATAACGTGTGAGGAGAGGCTGTGAAAACAGCTAAAAATCTTAGATCGGTCTCCAAAGTACTAGGGCAACTTGTCCATGAACATTTGCAGGAATTATTCTAGACACATACAGTAAATGTATTTTTCTGGTATGGACAGTACATTAAAATTGTGTAATGTACTTTAGAACTGTCATTGTGTAATTTATCTAAGCAGTGCATATACTGGACCATCTTGGTCTCTAAACTTTTACATATAATATTTCCAAACTTATATGCTGACACATGATTATATGTATGTTTATAGTTTAATTTTTGCATCATCAACCTGCTCTGGAAACAGAGTGCTAAATTGATTCTGTGACTGCTTTTGCTGGAGGACAGGATGATTAATTGAAAATTAATCCAGGCTTGAAACAGTGGAAAAACTTTTGTACATGGGAAGAGAGCAGTGTTGCTTTTTTTTTTACATTGATAGCCTGCTTACCAACATAAAACGTTTTTAATTAAAAAAAACTAAATAATGAAGGAGTTTCTCAATCCAATTATTTATCTTTTGACTTCAGTTTCTTGCTAACAGGTGTTAAGAACACTTCTTAGCCTAAGCATCAGGTATTGTATGCGTTACAGAATGGTACATGCTTCATGTAGTCTTTGTATGTTTGTTGTATAGCTTTTTATGTAATTTGTATGGCACTGTGAATGTGATTCATAATAAACATTGAAAAACTAAACTCTGGATTCTGGAAGACTTTTTAAAATTATAAAATATTGCAAAACATAAT
Source organism: Pygoscelis adeliae (assembly GCF_000699105.1). NCBI lineage: Eukaryota > Metazoa > Chordata > Aves > Sphenisciformes > Spheniscidae > Pygoscelis > Pygoscelis adeliae. The sequence continues at coordinate 2,246,068 of NW_008825494.1, read as the reverse complement.
TACATTATAGTAGGTATAAAAACTGAATTCCATGTTTAAACGGGGACTTTAAATAGATACTCACAGCTAATTGACAATAAGCATTAACTCTGCAGTCATCCATCCTCCAAAAAAGGTGAATTTTTTGACAGCAGGGATTTTTCCCCGGAGTCACTGAAGATATGATTAACTTTACACTGCAGTTTTCCTAGTAAAATATGGAAGAAGGTATTCTTATATCAAGCTGTAGAGATGCAAGTACAGTGATTCCTGGATGGGGACTGTTAAAGCACTTCTCCCTGATCTGTGTGTGCATGTAGTTGTTTCTTTGTTTTGTTTTTTAACTTGCCAAAGTTTTGTACTTTTTAACTGTGCTTACCTCTTTGGTTACTAGATGCATGCTAGTGATGTGCTCACAGCAAAACCAGATTGCAGTGGTTACACTAGTAGGAATGTTCATTTAGAAAGCAATTCCTTTGTATATCCTGTTTAACATCTAAAGACTCCTGAAAACAGGTGAACATTTAAAAAATTTCCAAACTCAGCTTTAAACTGGTGAGAAATGAGAATCTTCCAACTAGAGATGGTCTAGGGTAGCTTTCATGAAGCGTAAATGTTTGCTAAGAACATGAAGTACTGTATCAATATAATTTTCTGTTGAATATATTGAGTTAAATTGTGAAGCTTTAAAGGATCAAAGCTTTTGGTTTACACTTAGCTATTATTGTACAATTTTACAGTTTAAAAAAAAACTTGTACCCCAATTGGATCTGAGTTGCCTAGTAATCTTTTTTTTTTTACGTAATATCTAAGTCATAGCAAAGCTGTCCTTAAGTATTTTCACGATTTTTACCAATCACATCCTCAAATACTAACATGCAGAAGCTTTGTATCTATGCCCTAGTTGCTAGGAAGTCACCCACTTTCTTTTGTCATATCTAAATAGTCATGCATAAAATGCATGGATTTAAAAGTAATCCACATACCAGGCTGCACTTAACTGGGACAGATTTTTTTTTCAGTTCCAAAAAGCAGCCTGAAACTTTTTATTACAAAATATGTGCTTCAGTCATTCTGACTAATTGGGGCAAAAATGAGTTTTACTGACTTAAGTGTGAGTGAGAACTCTGTAGCTGAATATCTTCTTCTCTTTAATGCTGTTTTTTAAAAGTTTAGGCTTTATTCATACAGCATTCAGCTTTCTGTGCATATTTAAATTAGCATTGCTGATAATATCTTCTAGAAGGTGTTGATTCCCCAGGCTTTTTTCCTAAAGATTTAATAAAAGCCACTGTGAAATGAATCTTTTAAGACCTAGTAGCAGCCCAGGCGCCTGCCTGAGTAGTTCCTAATCTCTAGGATTTTCGCTATCAAGTTCCTTGTTGACTCCTTTGGACCTTTGTGCCATTTCTTTTTTTGAATTAATGAGTAAGCCTTCTGAATCCGTAAAGGTGGCATAGGTCTTCAGAGGTCTGCAGGAACAGCTCTTCCAAGGCATGTTTAAACCTGATCTAAAACATCTAAATTCTAGTCCAACAGTATTAAAAGCTATGAATAAGTGCCAATCGTAAGTATTGTCTCTAGCACGCGTGGATTTGAGTGGGATGGTGCAAGTGGGCTGTAGCACTTAAGTTGCGTGCTGTAGTACTGCATTCTTGCTCTAGTGTATGTTGGCAGGCAGCTCTGTGGTGGTCCACACCGTTCCCTGGACATTGCAGAGCTCGCGGTACGAGCTATAGCAATTTGCTGACAATTACTTCTGAAAAATAATAACTTGCTGTATTGCCAGCTTGGAAGTTTTTGTTAAAGCTATCTAGTCTGAGCTCTGTCTCTCAACACAACCATCTACGTATGGGAAGACTTCACAAGCAGCAAACCTGGTGAAAGCAGGATGTACAGGAGGCTTCACTGGATGGTTGGGAGTCATGGTGTGTTAACAGGCCAGACGTTAATATCTTGGTGTCCAGTTTGATGGAGGAATGCTTTTTACTGCTTTCACCTCTTCAGAATGCCTGGTTGCCGTAAGACTGGTGCTGGTAATGTTTGTGGTCATGCAGTCTTCTTGATGCATATGTAGTCATCACTGGTTCTGAGTAAGAGAGAAGAAAAGGAGGGGGAAGTGAGAAGCCTTTAAAAAAGCTCTGAAGTTTTCTGAGTACACAAAGAAAAATGTGCAACTGCTCATTCCTTTATTTTTTTATGCATTTAGTGATAATCCCCAGCTATGTACAATTTCATGGCTAGAGTATGAGTACTTTCCCAGAACATATTAAGCAATGTGACCAGCATGTCAAGTACGAATCATCCTCTTTCCAGTTGCACAAGGCTTTAAAATTGCCGGTGTCGTCAAGGGTCTAATGAGATCTTCCAAATACATGTGGATTTCCCTCACATCCTTCTGTTAAAACTGCTATAGACAGTTTGTCCTTAAAAGCAGCAGGTAAAGTTGATAGACAGGAAATTACGGTGAGGTTAAGAGACTCTTGAACTGTGTTTAAACGACTGTTTGTCTGACGTTCCCAAACTGCAAAGGCAAAAAGCAATGTGCTATTACAAATTCTACCCAAATGATGAAGCTAAATGGAAGGCAAGGCACCTCTGCAGCACTAGGAGCTCAAAGGACTCGGTGCCTGGATGACAGCGCTATGTATCTCTCTGCTTTTCCAACTTCATTTTATCACAAGTAGGTAAAGTCCCAGTTCGTAGAGTCATGTGAGAATCTCCACTCTCATTCTTAGGTACCTTTGTCATAGTGAAGAAAACTTGAAAAGTTGTGGGGGGTTTTTTTTGCTGTTTGAGCCATTAAACTTGTGTGTCTCAAAAATAAAAAAAATTGAAACAAACTTTTGGGGGGGTGGGGAAGGGTGGAGTGACCGCTGACTTGTGATTTCTGAGCACCAAAGGGAGCAGCAGCCTTACTTAACCTACTTACATGGATGCTGACTACTGTAGGGAGATTCCCCCCAAACTGCACATAGAGCACTGTGGAGGCAGCTAACTTTCCAACTCTTTCAGGCAAGATACACAATTTGTTTCCTCACTAATGCAAGCATAAGATGTATTCTTTGATTCTTTTTTGTTAGGTACTTACTTTCATGCATTTAAGGTACAGAGACATAATACTGATACGTTTTGAAAGCTGCTGGCAGTCCTCTCCATTCTGTGTTACTGTCTTAGGAGAAAGATAAATCGAAGATCTCCCTAAGCACAAAACTTTGAACTTGTCAGATCCTGGGAAGTGAAGCTGGCATATTTTGCTCTAAAGAGAGTAAACGTTTCATGATCGTGGAAGTACCTTTTTTTTTTTTGTTTGAATGTGCTGATCTTTTTACGAGGGGAGACCTTACCCCTGTTTCTGAAGTCCCTCCAAAAAAACACTTCGAGGATTTTTTTTTTTTTTAAAGGGTTCTGGAGATTAAATGGAAGGGCTGTGCTATGACCTGAGGGCATCTTTTGATAGCTGCCCCAACAGGTGCTAAAGGATTGGATTCAGTGTTAGAGGTAAAGACAATCTTTTGAAGCTCTGAGTGCTCTTTGCTTCTATTTCTAATAGCGAGTATCAGAAACACTTCTAGTCACAAGAGGGTTTAAAGACAGCTACCCATCCTTAGATGAGATTCTGCTTTGAATTTTTCTCCGCAGAAGAATGGAAGTTACTCCACGGTGATAATTAGCGCTCTCGTTTGCAGGTGGGTGTTTGTGCTTTATGGTAACACTTCAATAATTTTGCTCATTGTGAAAAGAAAATAAGGGAGTTAAGCTTTTCAGTCTCTTGCCAGTAGCTACCAATGCTTGCTCTGGTTTCAAGGACGTTGTATCAAGATTTCATCAATGGTATCTGATCTACCGAAGAAGCAAATTTAGTGCAGCATCTACATGTTTCAAAGAAAGGTATAGCAGGCTTTGGCATCCGTGTATTTCTTTTCTTATGAGAGTCAACTAGAATTGCTGCTCATGGAGGCTTCTACGTGCAGGCTGGGGATGCTGCAAAGACTAGGAGGGTAAGGGGTATGAATTAACCGCCCAGGCCTTTCCAATTCTTACTTCCCCCCGCTACTCCTCCATGATACTATGGCGTGTTTGTTGTCTTTCACTTCTCTGGCATCTGATCAGAGATAGCAGATTTTGTAGAAAAAATACTTTTCTGTTGAAATTCACTGGAATACTACTAGGTATTTCAATTAGAGATGCTGCTTTTGTGGCTCCAGTCCATGTTAAACTCTGCGTGACCCTACTTCTCAGATGTTAAACATTACTTCAGTGTAACTTTCTTAATACCCTAATATTCTAAGGGCAGCCTTTGTACGGCTGAATAATGATTTGATTCAACTTGAGTATGCTATACATGTATACATTATTTTATCCTGACCATATCTCTTATGCTTCTAGTTTCCAGAACATTCCTCCCTTGGGAAGACTTCATGTTTGTGCTATGTTTTATCAACATGTTAACATCTGGCTCTAAATTCCTTATATTCTCTAGGTGCATAAGAGCATCTGTAGTTCATCCTTTCTCGAGAAAATGTGGAAACTGTGTTGCATATGTCTTTAAAAAGAACAACAGTGTACAATCTGCTTCCTATTTATTCATCTTGCTTGGTGTTCCTATTGAAATGCATAGCGAATGTAAATGCAATTCTGTGTAAATTCTTATCAAATGGTAAATAGTTTGCTAGAAGTTACACAGGATGAGATTTATTTGCACATAAAAGCATTTCTTGAAATCAGTAGCTCCCCAGGTTTTCCCGTGTTACCTATCTTCTGGCCCTGAGCCTACCATGTACAGCTGTGGATTCACTGTAGAACTAGAGGTTTGGATGTCGTCTTCTCCTGACATGTGACAGCCAGTGCAGCAGGGGGGGTGTGTGATTCCAGGCATGGGAAATGAATATTGCCGCGCAACACCTTTCCCAGGTTCGGCTGCATCTGCTCCTGATGAAATCATTCATATATAATCTGGCAGGAAACTTCTCATAGGAATGTTTCCTTCACTGATGGGAATATACATTCTTCATTGTCCTTCAGAATGGTGGATACTTTAAACACTGTGTGTGTGTGTATATATATATACACACACACACTCTCTACTAAGCAGGTTTCATGGACACACAAAAAATAGAAATTGTTTTAAAATCCGAATGAAGATACTGGTACTTGAAAATGGTTTCTGTTTAGTTTAACTCAATTGGACTTTAAATTCCTTTTATGACCAGAAAACAGGTCTTTTTCTGTAGCGCATGGACTTGGTTTTATCACTCTGAATTATCTTCATTTTGGACTTCAACTCTGTCTAAAAATCAGTATTGCCTGCCCTGCTGCCTGGACTACCTGGTTTGATATAGAGGATTCTACAAGTGGGGGTGTGTGTGTGTGTGTCCTGGTATTTTACCTAATGTTCTGGTTTTCTGAAGCTGCTCAGAGTGTTTTCCTGGCAAGTATATATTAATGAACAGAAGGCAAATGAGGTGATCACTGGTGCGCGAAGGAAGTCATACGTGTCAGCATCGCTGTTTGGTTGCGGTCTAACTGCATTTGTAGAACGCCACACTTCATATTACACGCAGGAATATTAACCAGCTATTCAAAAGAAAAAAAGATTGGTTTTGTTGGGGGGGGGTTGTTGTTTGTTTTTTTTTTAGCAGGTAATAGATTCATGGAAGTCCTTGCCAGCAGTGATTTACAGTCAGAAGCCTACATGGATTCAGTGAAAGCTGACTTGGACAAGTACTTGAGAAGTGATCTGTTGAGGGTTACTAAATAGACGCACCACATCCTGCTTGGGAAATCCGAGTAAGATGTAGTTGGAGGCTTGCAGAGTACTTGGGGGAAATATCTTACTGCGGATGCCCACTTTGGCCAGGAGGAGGTTGATGCGGGGGAGCCCATGACTTGGTAGAGCAGGTGGGAGGCTGTTGAGCTAGATGGAACATTTAGCCTGAAACAGTGCCTCCTTTCTTATGATCCGTTTCACCTCATCTTTCGCCTGCTGTCTGGAAACACCGTAGAAGTGCAGCTCAAGCATGCCAGCCTATCCCTGCCATGCTTGCTGCTCATCTCTTCATTCCTTTTCCTTTGTACTCCTCGTTAGTATATTCTTGCGGTTTCTTCTCTGTGCCTGGCCTAGAGAGAAGGGCTGTATCACAGATTTGAGACCCGAGGTTTGATTTCCTTCTCTGCCGAGTTTTTGTAGTCTTTCCATGCCTCAGTTACTGTGTGCACGGAGAACGGGGCTGCAGCAGCCGAAGGGCCTTCTCCAGATAAATCTCTTTGCAGCAGTCCTTCTGCTAAGGAAGGCAAAAGGGGTTTGCAATGCATTTGATACAAGTGATACTTGGTAATAGCAGTACGGGAAATGTGTGGGGGTGTGGGGCCTAATAACAGAGGAGGCTTGCCAAATTTTTGCCATTGTTTCCTTTATTCTAACTGCCGCTGCCTACCGTGCTTTCTATCAAATGTTGTTTCGATGGGGAACTCTGTCACGGGCTGAATGATTAACACCCATAGCTGGCTACAAGCTGCCTTAAGGTACACTTCATGCTCATCATCTTACAAGTTGTGCCACTTGTGTAAGATGTTCTCAATTTAGCGCTGGCCCGGGTGGGGATGGATGCACAGCACCCTTGGATGCTGCTGGACAGC